>NC_142091.1:62347434-62680434 GCF_054644295.1 Miniopterus natalensis | reverse complement strand
GGATCAGCATATTCACCTTACCATGTAATAAAATATTGGATATTTTTGTTTTGTAAAATTCTCTTTAATTAGTAGTTGATATTGTTGCAAAAATCACCATTTGTAGAGTGGTGAATGTTGAATTATTTAAAGTGCTAAAAGGTATATTTTTTTAAATAGTTGCACATTTGTTGTTTAAAAACTACTCATAATTTATATGGAAAGGTGGACTGAACCAATGTACTCTAGTGTTTTCAAAATTCTCAATGTTTACTTAAGCCATCCTTAGTAACTGGAAAAAAACTGTGTACAATTATATGATTGACTATCATAACATTAGAAGATAAACAAGAAATATGACAGAACAAAATAATATAAAATTTTCTCAGCTATTGCATGAAATTATTGAGGATTTTAATTTTTAATTAAAATAGCCATATTCTCTCTCTCCTTGGCTATAGCTTTTGAAGTGCAATCATTTTATATTTGATGCTATAAATGAGGGGAAGGTGTTTTAAGGAGATGGAACAGAAAGATTCCTAAATAGGGTTGTTTTATTTCCTGGGGTCATGTCTTTCAAATGACTGTGTCAAAGAAGCTGTTTTTCTCATTTATCTTGCAAAATTAGATATGTGTACCATCCAGGCAAACATGAGGAGCTTAATTTCAAAAGTCTACAAACTCTGATCCGGCGTAGAAGGAAACATAAATTTCTGGGGCTCAAAGAAGGGCCTTCTAATCAAACCAAGAGTGCCTAAGGGCACTGGGGTGCTAGAGGTGGGGAGGGGGTGGAGCAGAAGTCATCAATAAGGAGACAGAAAAGTGCCCAAGGAAAGAAGACAGGCACGTGCTGTCCACTTCCCTAGTGAACACTTATCTCACTCATATGAGGCTGTTTAAGGGAGGGAAGTTTACTCCCTGTGAAAGTCACGGCACGTACAAGGAGAAATACTTGTTTAGATTGCATGCTATGCAAAATGAGAAAAGAAATTGACAGAATTTTTCTTGTAAGACTCCTAAATAGATTGAGAAAATTATTCCTGCTCTTGGTCTTAAATTTTTATAGATGTTCCTAAAATGTTCATTTAGCTCACCTCTCTAACAGATTGAGCAGAATGATTTATGAACAGGGCTGATTTCCATACGCTTGATGGATGTTTTGTTCACTTAATGATCACTGGCAAGCAGCAGCTACTATAAAACCTGAACTGTAACTAATAGGACTTTTTAGTTCTTCTACTGTAAAACACATAAAGCCTTAAAAAAACATCTTTTTCATTTTCCATGTACTAAGCATTTTAACCTCAGATCATGTGTCAAAACACTTGACTGCTGTGTTTTCAGAAGATATGAATACAAGCCAGCATAGATAATACAGAGTGTCCCCAAAAATGTATACACATACATTGAATAATTATAAAGGCAATGTTTATTAAAATACATTTCATTTTCAAAATTGAGCTATCAGCCGGTAAAGTGTGCACACATTTTTTTGGGACACCCTGTATATTAAGAATAGACAATATACTAAGTTACATGTAATTAACAAAATCTTTTTCCAAATTATTTACATAAATGTTATATCCAAGAAACTGATATTAAATAATATTGAATACAAGTTGCATTCACTGTATATCACATAACATATGTCATTTTCAGGTGATGTCTCATTTATTTTAAACGTCCCCCCCTTTTTTTTTTTTAAATATCTTTATTGATCTCAGAGAGAGGAAGGGAGAGGGAGAGAGAGAGAAACAACGATGAGAGAGTCATTGATCAGCTGCCTCCTGTATGCCCCCGATTGGGGATCGAGCCCACAACCCGGGCACGTGCCCTGACCGGGAATCAAACCAGCGACCTCTTGGACCCTAGGTCGATGCTCAACTGCTGAGCCACGCCCTGCCGGGCTTAAATGTCCTCTTAATATATTTTGCCGTTTTTATTCAGAGGATATAAATCCGTGTGAGTATAAAAGATCCAAGTGGCCCACTAAATATTATTTTCTAATACAGTAATTCAAAGGCTTTTGTCAAATTTCCTTCTACATCAGTGATTTACGATGCGCGTGGTGAGGAGGGTCAATGCTTGACATTGTTTTCTGTGTGATAGAGGTCATCATGACACCACAATTGCTTATGTGGCTCCTGATGTCTCAATATTCTCATCTGGGCACAGAGGAGGTTGGACTGGTTGATCTCAAAGGGCTCTGACATCTCATAAATTATTCCGTTCTCTAAACTCTGAACATAAAATGAAACACTCCACAAATTTAAAACAGAAAAGTGCACAATGACTGACATTCCCTTCAAAAACTTATTACATCTATTTTAAAACCATACTCTTTAGGAATTACAGAGACATTTGGTATAAAACTTGTATTACACCTCAAAATACAAGGCCCAGGCCACTTCCTGCTTTCAGTGTACATCTTGACTATGACAGAGCATGGTTATATGTCAAAGCATGATGGCCATTTAAAAATTCACTAATAAAAATCAACTTCTTTATGTAGCGCTCATTTCCAAGGTAATGGGGAAGGTTTGGGAGATGCTGATCTGATACATAGTAAAAATTGACATACCCCTAAAAACATGGGAAGTTTAAGACTCCCACTCATGTTACCATTCATCATATAATTATTGTAAACCTCCAGATATCAGAGAATGCCTTTGCAAGGAGAAATAAATTTGAGCTGAATAATTTGTTGTTAAAACTCTATAACCTAGCTTTTAATGTTTTTACCTGAATGAAAGTGTTCTTTGACACAAAAATCCCAGTATGATAATAGAAAAAAAACAATCAATATTAACAAGAAACAGAAGAATTAGAAATTATTTCCACGTATGTGTTTCTTCATTTTCTCACTGCTTCACTGAACTGCAAGAATTACACATCAGGAGGATGCCTCATTTATTAGAGAGAGCCGTGAAGAGGGAAGCTCTCCTACAGCAAGTGGAAACTTTTGAGTTACTATCTGAGTGTTTTGTAGTATTACATTTGTGAAGGAACAGAAGGAAAAGCTAATCCTTTTGACAGACTTGGAAAATAGGGTCCTGACATTTTCTTCTCATCTTACTAAAAAAAAAAAAAAAATGAAAGACTTTTGTTTTTTAGAAAGGGTGTCAATTCTTTGAAAGAGACACTTCTAGCATTTTTTGAAAAGTGAAAAACAGCCTTTTAATATAGACTGAAGATTAGGGTAAGAGGTATCAGAAATTACAAACAATGAAAGCAAACTAGCAAGACTGTGATATCAGTTAATGTTACACTTAGCTTCCAGTATGAGAAAGGTCTTACAAAACGTAGCTTAAATAAGAGTTGATTTCACACATGACCAGAAGCCTGGAGATGGTCTGTAGAGGGAGAAGCTGATTAATGACCTCATTAGAGATGCAGTCCCTGTAAACCGTTCCCTAATGGAGATGATGGCTCTACTTCTAGGCATCATATCAGATACCAAGCGGGAAGGTGTAGGGAGGGCAGAAGCAAAAGGCTATGGCAGGCAAATCTGTCGCATTTGATCAGGAAACCAAGAGCTCTCCCAGATGTGACACCCAGAAAATGTACAGTTGTATGTCATTGGCATAGGACCCATGTCTACTAACTACAGCTATTACTGGCCATGGGGAATGAGCTTACCACGATGGATTGTGTCCAATTTCGATTCTTCTGCTATAGTTGAATCCCCTATATGCATTAACGCAGGAAAGAGTGGTAGTCCCACCCCCTGGGAAGGGAGGCAGAGCAGATGTTAGGCAGAAAATGGACTTGAGTTTTTAAATCTCAACTAATTTATATTTCTGTTTTTTTTTTTTTTTTTTTTAAATCAGGGGATTGTTTTTATCTTGTTTGTGTTTATATTTTTCTTCATAAAAACATCAAAAAGAGTTACTTTGTACTGTCCTAGCCTTCTCCTAAAAATCAATGTAATCTTGGCTTTGGAGCTCAAAACCAAGTTGAAGGATCACATTGAATGCAAGGCAACCTTAAAAACCAGAGACAGCATTCTATAGCAGCACATGAGAAGAAAATGATTCTGTCTCAGAAATTACAGCATTCTTTTGTTTTGTCAAAGACATTAGGGACTCCACAAAAATACAAAAAATATTTATTGGTGGTGCTCTAAATCAACGCACAACCAAGACCTCATTCCAATCTCTCCCCAAGGGATATAGTCTAATCTTCGAAAATTACTGAATTCAGTTTCAAGCTCATATTTCTGTATGACAGTTATACTTTATCTCTGCTATAATTCTTCCTCAATATTATTTAATATAGACTACAAATTATAAGTTAAATTACAATAAAAATATATAAAATAGAAACTACACACATATGATATTTGATGAAAGGAAAAAGAAGGGTTTTAGTGGTATTTGGAAATCATGACCACACTCCAATCCTAGAAATCTGTGAATGTGTTCCGTTACATGGCAAATGGGTCCTTGCAGAGATAATGAGGTCAAGGATGTTGACATGGGAAGTGCATACTGTATTAGCCAAGTGAGCCCAACCTAATTCTTTGAGACTTTAAACATGGAGAACATTTCCAGGCCTCAGTTTACCAGAGAGACGACACTCTGGGAAGGAGTCACCTTGCCTCTTCTCCCCATTAGAAGACAGAGAAAGGGATCACATGCCAATGAGGGGGGGGGGGGCTGTAGAGTGGAGAGGAAAAAAAATATTCTGCTCTTGAGCCTCTAAAAGAATGCAGACCAACTGATGTCTTGATTTTAGTCCAGTGCCATATTCGTTGTTCTTCTGATAAACGGAAGTGTATGATAAGGTTATGTTGTTTTAATTCACAGATTTTGTAGTAATTTGTTACAGAGGCAGTAAAAATCTAATACACAGGCTTTAGGGAAAACTCCACATTCACAAATGCTATAAGAACGTGACAGAAATGGTTCTCAAGACTTGACTGCCCATTAAAATCACCTGGAGAGCTTTTAATATTTGCAATGCCCAGGAAATCAATGTCCAACCCAATTAAACCAGAATCACTGGGGCTTGGATCCAGGTAATAATACTTTCACAGCTCCCCAGGTAATCCAATATGGATCCATGTTTTGAGGACCATTCATACCTGAATTCTGCAGAGGAATATTTTAGCTACTGAAGCTATAACTTAAATAGTAATAGATTGTTCCACCAACCTATTGGCTACTTCTGTACAAGAAGGCATAAAACAAGTGAATCCCTCCACTCAGCAACTCCTTACAGTATTTCAACAATGCAGGCCCCTTTCTCAGAAGCAATGTTTGCTTGCAGAGCATTTGAAGGTTTCATTCTGAACTACACTTCCTGAGCCCGTGTTACCTGTCTCACATTTTTTGACATGGGATTAAAATAATTTGGCAGAAAGATGATTTTAACAACAGAGGAAAAAGACAAGCATTTGAAAGTAAATGGATTCAGAATGGGAATGCCAGTGTTGTAAAATGATCAGGGCTAGCAGTGCTGTTTGAGGGGAAGGGTGGAGGCATGAACTGGTGAAGTACAGGAGAGTTTGGGAGCAATAAAAGGATTCTGTTCAATATTGTAAGGGTGAATAAAAAGCCTTACTATGCTTTTGTATATATCCTTAAACATTCACAGCGTTTTTATTGAATGTGCTCATAGGCTAATCATTAGAAAAATACGACCTCATTTAATCCCCATATGAAGGCCTTAAGAGAGTGCTGCTTTTACCTCTACAGTCAGATAAGGAAACTAACATACAGAGAAGGTAAGCAATTTTCTCAACTTTCACACAGTGAATAAATGCTGGACCTAACGGTGCTCCAGAATCAATACCCCACATCGCTATGCTCCGCTGCTACTTGGTAATTCCCAGGTTGATCAGCATGAGTTTAAATAGGCTTACCAACTTCAGTCTTACCTGAGAGCAACAGGTTCTCTAAGTTGTTAGGATACTAACCTCTGATAATTCTTTATGTATAGATGAGTATGTGTGTGTGTGTGTGTGTATACTGATCCTTCTTTCATGTAAAAAAATGGATTCAATGACATATCACTAGAAATCCATGCTACTGCTGCAGTTTGGAGAATTCCATTCCCAAAGCATTATTTATTTTCTGCAATAAGAATAAAAATCTAGCCCAGCCGGGCGTGGCTCAGCGGTTGAGCGTCGACCTAGGATCCAGGCGACTGGGGTTCGATTCCCAGTCAGGGCACATGCCCAGGTTGCAGGCTTGATCAGTAACTCTCTCATCATTGATGTTTCTGTCTCTCTCTCTCCCTCTCCCTGAAATCAATAAAGATATATTTTTTTTAAAAAAAAAGAAAAGAATAAAATCTAATCATGAAATGTTTTAAACATCTTTTATGCATCGCCTAATATTTCGACATCTGTCACTTGGTAATGATTCAGTCAATCTCTCATATATAAAAAGGGGAGACTTTTCACCTCAATCACTGGGCGGGGCGGGGGATCACAAAGTATATTCATAAAGTTTTACCAAAGTTGAATCTCTCTCATCCTTCTTTCCTAAATGGAGGAAGAAAGTTGTACTTTAAAAAAATAAAAGAAGAAAATCTTACCAGAAAAGTGCTAAGAAGCCAGTGAAAGTAAAATGTGAAAACTAATTAATATTATCATAATTAGAATTTTATAAATCTATTTTGACTGATTTTTTGGCAGTTTTACCATTTCACTCATGCCATTATAAAAAGACTAATTAATTAATTACAAGAGAGTTTAAAAAATTTATTGGAAAAATGTAATTAATGAGCAACAAATGAACTTTATGTTGATAACTACAATACTAAAATTGTGACACTTTCAATATTTTTCTCAAAAAAATTTAGTGATTTTATTTTTCCTAGAAAACATGCATATCTGACTATGAGCATTAATGTGGCCAGGCTAGGTCACTACAGTTTACTTAATGCTAATATCTAAACAGATGTTCACATTGCATCTATAATAATGTTGAATGGAAATTTCTGTTGCTGAGTTTCAGCAAAAATATCATGAAAGAATTTAAAGTAAGTCAAAATTTGATGTGCAAAGCCACCCAACTCTTCATAGGATCACTTTTTTGCTTTAAGTGCATCTGACTTAAAAATACAAGCAATTTTTCCTTCCTGATTCCTTGGAAAAAATATTTCTGCAGTAAGTCTTTTGTCTTCTTTGCTCTGACTGGGTTGTTTTCAAAAAAATATCAGCTTAGTGGGTAGTTTCCTACAATTGGTAAATATCTACCAAAAGTATCATAATATAATTTGCAAGGGAAAAAGTTTTTCAAAGACTGCTGGAACTGGAAAGAATTCCCCTACAAAGCAACTCACCAATATTTATAACATTTTCCAAGGAACAAGAAATAAAAGCTCACAATTTAATTTTTAACATAAATATGACTCCATCTGCGCTGAATTCATCATGGAAAGTTTTATTAGTATTTTAAAACAACAGCAAGAATAAAAGAATGAAAAAAAGTCTGGAAGGCATCACAACCTGATAAATTCTGTGAGGTTCCAAATAGAAGTCTAGCAATAAAAAAGAAATAATTCATGAAATAGCATTTATCAATGAAAATATATAAATAAATAGATATGAGACTGGTGAAGTTTAAGTAGATTACACTTCACAACCAGGCTCATAAGCCAGAAGCCCAGAATTTGAACCCTATGTTTTCTGATCATTAAGCAGTCTCTTCACTCCCTTATGTTTAGTAGTACATCTCTCTATCTATAGAGACTATCTGCCCTTAAGTCAACCCTAAATTAAAAACAAAACAAAAACTTTGTTTGCCATATATAAAGGTGACTATCATGCCAATATTTTACTCTGAAATTAATAATTAAAAGAGAAGATTTGAGAATTTTTTTCTGGCTTTTAACAAAGATCTGTAATTCATCACTGGTAGTTGAGAGAAAACACTTTTCACGGATTAGTGATGCAATAAATATCAAAGAAATGCTGCAATTGGAAAGTTCACCTTTCTGCAAAATCCAGTGATATAATTGATTGCATAGATAATCAATGGGCAACAAAACTATTGGGTTAAAGGCATTAGGTAAGTTTGGTTTTGGAGGAAAATGTCATATGCCAAAGTACAAGCCTCCAAATATTGCTTGTTAAATTCAAAGGTAAAACTAATCTTCATGAAGAGATCTACTGCTCACAACCTTAACCAAGTAGCCAAGCCCAGGATCACTATTAATAAGAGCAACTAACATTATGTGCTTCCTGGTGTGTTGCCTGTGAAGCAGATAGTCTCGCCTATAAAGTGTACTTGTTGAAACATTTTAAGCTGCATCTAATCTAGGCATTCCTTCCAAATTCTGATTTATAAAAGACACAGGAATAGAAGAATGAATTAATAAGACTACAAGGAAACAATAAGACAAAGCAAATATTGGGAACATTCTGCAAAATAACTAAGCCAGACTTAAAACATTCAATGTCATGAAAAATAAACACATTTATAAAAGAGTGGAACTGTTTGAGAATGAAATAAGCTAGAGAGACTTGGGAGTCGAATGCAATTAATTACCTTTAAGATAATTCAAGTCTTAAATAAGCAATTGTAAAGTACTGATTGTATGTATCTCAGGAAATTTGAAAATAAACTGGATTTTAGATTAAATTAGGGTGCTCTTGTTAGTTTTAGGTGGGATTAAAATATTACAGTTACATAAGAGAATGCTCTTGTTTTATGAGACAATGCTGGAATATTTCTTGAGAAGTATTCTTAGACACATAAAAATGTTAACAAGTACAGAATTCATGTGAAATCTATGTAGCTCATTCTTTTAACTTTTCTGTATGTTTGAAAATTTTGTAACAAAGAACTGGAAGAATATTTGGTGATAAGTATATGCCAATGATATACTGCCCAAGCTCTTATTAAGAGCCTTTAAAATATCCTAGTCAAAACTTAAGGAGAATTGTTTTTAAGAGGAAATGAAAACAGTTCAAATAACATTTATTTCAGGGCAGAAAGTCACACAGATGGCAATGGCCCTACCCAAAGTTATCTGTGCCTAAAGCTGATTCGGCTTTTGAAAGATCAAAAACAAGAAGAACTTTCAAGGACTTAGTAAAAAAACAAAACAAAAAACAGTAGATGAACTTGTTTTCTAATCTGAAAAGTGTCCAGGATGAATTTTATATTTTCAGTCATAGCAACAAAACAGTAACAATGACAAAAGATGGAAGTTGATCAAAATAGGTATCGCTACTCTTATCCCTCTGAGACAGTGGCTTGACATTCCATTTATTAAAAATCCATTGGTGGGAGCACTCCACTCCCTGGATCCCTTCTCTTACATTTCTCCTGGGAACATGTGTTGGTAAACCATTACGCATCACAGAATTCACCTCTCTTACTCTCACTGGGGCTTTTTGTGTCCTGATATTTCTCCCCGCCAGTAGTTTTGTTCAGTGAGATGAAGGGACACTCCATTGAAAAGAAGCATGTGATTTAGTCAGAAAACTAGGTGTATTTTACCTTCTACTCCTGGGTCTGGGACAAGATCTTCAATATTTTTTCAACTATAAAATGAAGAGAGTAATATGAGCACCTACCTTCTAAGATTATATTTATTTAATAATTTATGTTTTCATGAAAATATATTTGAGCACCTATTGGTCAGAAACTGGGCTGATTGAAATAACTTTATGGTCTAGAGGGGGTAAATCGATGGTAGCAGCCTGGAGTAGATAAAAGAACTACCTCCTATGGGAATATGAAAATAGAGTGCCAATCTTAAGCATTAGAATAGGTCTCCTAAGTGAGTTGATATCTTGGTTGATACTTGAAGATCTAGTAAGAGCAGAAAGTCAGTCAAGCCAGTCTCGGAAGATGGAATAATACGTAAAGACAATGAAATATAAGAGAGTATGGTTCATCCACTGAAGTCATACTTGGAGTGAGATGCTGAAATTTCAGTAGAGCCCAGGGTGTAAAGGTAGGTAAAGGCAAGGGATGAGGCCAGAAAAGTAAGAAGTAAACATGTCATGAAGGGCCCCATACCTGGGCTTCTAGTCTCAGCATTGAGGGTTGATGAAGAAAGTTAAGCAGAGAATGATGTTTCAGAAATCCTAGGACTCAGGCAGCAATGGGCTGCACATGACATTGCCTTACTGCTCCCTGTGCCTTCAATAAAATTTTGGATTCAGAGCAGGCTTTGAGGGAAAAGAAATCTCCCTCAATATTCATAACCTCTTGCACATTCAGGTACCTTGGGATTGAGAATGTCAATTTATATAATCAATATGACACTCTCAGAAATAGAGTCTGTGAGTGAGAACTAGCTGGGGGCTTAACTAAGCGTTAAACAGTCTTCTGCAGTGCAAAGGCAGACATGATTAATTCATGGAAGCGTTATATTTGAGCATTAGTTACTGTTCACCTGCAAATGTTTACTGATACAGATCAAACTTTCTCAGCAAGTGGGACAGAAATCTTAAATGTTATTATTTACTTTTTTCACAATTGTATTGTGTGTAAAACAAGGTTCTTTTTTTCAGATTTAGAATCATAAATCAGATTTAAATACTCTCATTTATCAGGAGCTTTATAAAAGTGAAGCAGATACAGTGTCATGGAATCATGAAGGTGGAGGTTCCAGAGATGGTCTATGACAACACTGTCAATCCAAGAGGAGTGATCTGAGCCTGGGAGTGCTTGCGATTTGCCTAGGGGCATATATGTCCAGTGGTTGCAAGGGTTGGCATTAGAATCTGTGTTCCTTAAATTCTAGTCCAAAGCTCATTCAGTGTAACAAACTACAAAAAACAATTTGAAATCATCATACATTAAAATATAGAAAGAGAAAAACATTAAAAAGAATTTATAATTAAACATCTTTTGATATATTGGTTTTAAGAATATCAGGTCAGCCAAGCTGGTGTGGCTCAGTGGTTGAGTGTCGACCCTTGCACCAACACGTCACTGGTTCAATTCCCGGTCAGGGCACGTGCCCAGGCTGCAGGCTCGACCCCAGTTGGGGGCGTGCAGGAGGCAGCTGATCAATGACGACTCTCTCATCATTGATGTTTCAACTCTCTCTCCCTCTCCCTACCTCTCTCTGAAATAAAGAGATATTTGAAAAAGAAAAAAAAATTGATTTTCAAAGGAAAAAAATCCTATGATATTAAATGTAGCAGATGTAGCCCTGCAAGTTACGGGCTATATAACCTTAGGCCTTATTTAAACCCCCTGAGTCTTAGTTCCCTTATCTGTAAAATGTAATAATGACTACCTTGCAGTGGTTTTTGCAGGTTATTATTCATTTATGTAAACTGCTTGCAGAGTCCATTTCAGTAAATTCTTGCAGTTATCCATTATATTTGTGGTGCTGGTATATATGTGAGGTGGTATTAGGAGTGTATAAAAGCAGGGGTAAGACTCTTCAGGGAGGGATGGCTGAAAGCACCCTGAGAACTTTGCAAATGACATGGTATAACCCCAACACCACCACAGCCAAGGAGGGATCAGGTAAGAACCAACTAAAATTATTATTTTCATTGTTTCTGGAAATTAATAAGTACTGATGAATCAATGAAACAGATTCATTGACATTTAAATTCAGATAATAAAAAGTACTTGAAACTCAACATGGTCAAAACTGAATTCTTAATTTCTTTTTAAAAACTGCAATATAATTCGTATGCCATAAAGTTCACCCTTTTAAAGGGTATGAGTCAATGTTTTTTTGGTATATTCGCAAGGTTGTACATGGATAACCACTCTCTAATTCCAGAATATTTTCATTGAATTAAAAAGAAGACCCATGTCCCTTAGCATTCATTCTATTTTTTCTTCTTCCTCCTCTCTACCCCCAACTCCTGGCAAACACTAATCTGCTTCTGCGTCTGTGGGTTCACCTAGCTGAAACATTTTCTATAAAAGTAATCATATCACAGATGTCTTTAGAGTCAGGATTCTTTCACTTAGCATAGTGTCTTTAAGACATACATATTACAGGATGTATAAGTACTACACTCTTTTATATGGCTAAATATTATTCCATTTTATTGATATACTCAATTTTGTTTATCTGTTCATTTGTTGTTCAACATGTGAGCTGTTTCCGTTCTTTGGCTACTATGAATACTGCTGCTATAAACATTTGTGTGCAAGTTTTTGTGTGGACATGTTTTCAATTACCTTGGAAATGTGTGTGTTATTGTATGTTCATTGTTTACATTTGCATGAATGTCTGTTGGATAAATTATCAGGAAGGGGCTGTATGCTTAGGAGGGTAAGTGCTAAGTCACATGGTAACTCTGTGTTTAACTTTTTAAGTAATTCTCAAATTGTTTTCCAAAGTGGAAATTTTCAGTTTTATATTCCCACCAGGTTTCAATTTTTTCATATCATGCCCATCACTTCTTATTGTCTATCTTTTTGACATATCCAAACCGGTGGGTGTATAGTGAAGTCTCATTACTTTTTTGATTTGTATTTACCTAATGGCTATTGATATTGAGCTTCCTTTTATTGCCCTACTGTTAATAACATCAAATACAATCAATGCATCATCTTTCTTAGTAATGGAAACAAACCTCCAGAATAAATTGCTAAGTGAAAAACAGCAAGTTGCAGAATGTACTATACCAGCTATTGAAAAGAAAGCAGAATATAAACACGCACATATGCACTCAGCCCAGCCCTATGAAATAATCACTCGAGAGGGAGACATAGACCAAAACACAGCATCTCGTAGTCTAATATATGGTAGGCTCCTTTAAAATCGTGTCTCACTTACTTTTAACAATAATCCTAAAGAAAGGGGTCATTACTCCTTTTAGCTTGGGACATATTGTGGGAGTCTGTGGGCTCATCTGCCCATGACCTCACTCCTTTTTCTGTCTCCTACTTCACCTTTACCCACTTGGCTGCAGTAGGAGCTGATGTGCTGCGTAAGAACCTAAGTCCAACATGCAGTTCTTGGTTTAGAGGGGAAGGCCTGACTCTAAGTGAGCCCTAGTGTCACTTCTCTGGGGATTTCAGATGCAGAACTGGAAAAAGCCTTCCTCTGGGTAACAAGTGTCAGAACCTGACTTCAACACTGACAACTTAATGCCAGCAAGTCTGAGTGCCATGTTTTTTTGACTTCAAAGCCTTTTTTCCAGAACATCACACTTATTCCATGTGTGGCATTATTTTAGGTGTTTGATGAAATTGTGCCACCCATAGAATATGTAAAAAACAACTATGAAGTGTAGAAATAATGAAATGAAAAAAGTTAGTAAATATGTGCTGAAGTAAATGATGAATAAAAGTTGAGTAAAGAAAAATAAAGCTGGGTAAAAGAATTATTAGGTTATGAGCATTTCTATGAATTATCAATATAATCGCAATTTCATTTTTTTAATTGTATAACATATACTCTATATTTAAAAAAATACAAAACCTCAGCATATCTTCCAAAAGGCATATAGAAGGATGTCATTTAAACATTCTATGTAATAGAGAACAGAGAGGAACTACAGGTCTGTTCGTAAGGAAAGGGAAAACAAACATACTGTATATCCATGGCATATAAAACCATGTGCAAGTTTAGAAGAATGGGGCATATGTACCTATAGTGACACTGAGTGATTTCCAAGACATACTGTTAAATGAAAATATCGTCGGGTTGTGCCACCATACTATTCGTTAATCCTTAATCTTTTACTGACTTTCTTGTCTTCTCTCCAACATATCCCCTGACAAAAGCAGGCTGAATTTGTCAAGATAAAGCAGAAGCTCCCAGGGTAGCTAAGCCTGCCAGCAGGAAACACAAGAAACTCAAGAGCCACAGCTAAGAAACCAGTTTGCACTAGAAAGATCCAAATTGATGTCCAAAACCCCTTCCCAAGTCACCTTTAGATGAACTTTTCTTCGTTAACATACTAAAAATCCCACCCAGGGGTGGAGATTTAACATTAAAATGAGACATGGGATATATGACCAGGCATGTTCTAACCATGTATGGAAACTGTGCCTGCTCCCCTTTCCCCAAACCCTCCCCTTGAACCTGCCTACCTCCTCCTTAATCCTTCAAGTTTTCCCGATTTCTCAAAATCAGAAAGAAGGGATCTTTAGAGTCTGAGCATACCTTTCTCTCTCTTTTTTTAATCAAATATTAAAATTTCTGATCTGCTTTACTGAACACATCTCCTTCTACTGTCCTGAAGGACATTGAGCAGAAGGACCTGGATTTGAGGTCCCTGACCCACAGGAGTAGGTAACAAAAATAATCAAGTTTTTAAAAAATAAGCACATTTTGCCCAGCCAGCATGGCTCAGCGGATGAGCATTGACCTATGATCCAGGAGATCTTGGTTGGATTCCCAGTCAGGGCACATGCCCAGGTTTCGGGCTTGATCCCGAGTAGGGGGTGTGGGAGAGGCAACCAATCAATGAGTCATGACTCTCTCATCATTGATGTTTCTATCTCTCTCTACCTTTCCCTTCCTCTCTCTGAAATCATTTTTAAAATATTTTTTAAAAAGCACATTTTATAGCATTAAAGTTAGAAAACAAAAGAAAAAATAGAGGTAAATACTACAAATAGGTAAGAGAGGGAGGGGGAAAACAAAATCTGCAAAGATAGATAGCAATAATATAACTAGTAAACATGAAGACACATTCCATCAGTGAGGAGATAAAATAAGACTTGCATTCTTTAAAAGACATGCTTCTAAATTCTACATTGAAAATATCAATGTTTAAAAACACACAAGGCAGAGAGTAAGTCTGTCAATTGCAAACTGGATTACTGATTATAGATGTGTTAACTACTGTATCTTAGGAATTTAGAGCTACAAGCACATTTCTATTTTTATTGCTATAATCAATATATTACATTTATTTACATATGCTTTTAAACAGCCCCAAAGTAACATTTATCACTAAATTCACTCTGCATTATTGATATTTTTTTGTTGCTGTCAGTTGCAGCATTTGGCTTTCTAGCTTCCCCAAGAATTAAATTGCGTTCCTATGTCTTATGTGGCCACTACGGCAGCCATCTTCATGGAAATCAATTTCTTATGAAATTGTGGACAAAAAGAGAAGGCACAATATACCAGCGATTGTGATGTATATGGAATACAAAGAGATAATGACCTTTAGATATGCACAATTTGGCTTTGAATTTACTTGTGTTTGGTGTCTGAAAGATTAAGTATGAGAGTTTGGGGGAAGATATAACAAAAATGTAATACTATTTATTTTTAATTCTCATGACCTAAAATAGCTTTCAGATACTCTGGTGCTAAAAATCTGGGCCACATGAGGTTTTGAGTCCAAAAGCTGGATAGATCAATTCAATTTATATATCACGGTTTTCGGGATTTGCAGGGATAAATACACAATTCTTTAGTAGACTTACTGAAATCTATATCCCGCATAATTGGCTTTTATGGTTATCAAATGGATCATTTTACCATTTACAGAAAGGACAGAAGCCTCAAAGGACAATTCAATTATATTTTATATAATATCCTTCCAGAGTAATTTTGCACATAAAGGAAAAAGGAACTTGTATGGGTCAACTTTTTTTTTTTTTTTAATCCACATATAGATGCAATGCATCTTAGAAGTAATAGAACACTGGAAGGGCAGTTCTCAAAGTTTGCTTCAAGAAATTTCACTACATAGTCATCTGCTGATTGATTAAATAGTGTTCAAAGGCATATTGTCCCATAATAGACGGTCAGTGATTTATTAGAAATGCATACAACATTGCATCTGTTTCTCAAAGATGTTCTCTGGTAATTAATTTTGGCTTTCTATTACAGGCATCATATTAAAATTCTAAGAATCTATGTGGTTTTATTTATAAATTCATCCAATGTTAATGCATTTACCAGGAGCTTTTGATATACTAAAAAGTTCATTATAAACTGTAACAGTGAACAAATTGATTAATTATATTTTTGCTTGTATTGCAACGCTTAAAATTTGATTAAATAATGTCTTGATGATGTAAAAAATTCCAATGATTTGAATGGCTCCCAATGCTAAAAGCAATAATTGTTTAATATGATTGTGTCTGTATACTACTTTAACCTTATTTTCCCATACTTGACCTTCAATCCTGAATCTTCCACCTGCTTACTTTCACTGCTGAGCTATTGCTGTCCTTGATGAGCAAACAAGACGGGGTTGACTCCTGGTGCTATGGTGCCAAGGTCCAAGCAACATATTTCTTCTCCCCAAATGACATAACTTTGGGGATGACCACACCCGGTCACAGGAAGCTCCTCTATGGCAGGAACAACTTCTCAAGTATAAACAATGACACGTATTTCCTACTCCCAGTGGAGAATAAATATATAAAACACACACACCCCTATACATATATAACATTATCTTTAGGTTAATATTTTATTGGTCCCTCACTAATTAATAAATTTTAAACTTTGGTATGTGTTCATTTTATATACGCAGGAGAGTCATGGTTTTTAACATTTTGAAAACTGACACTTTATCAATAGACCAGGGTCAGGCTGTCTGAGTTCAAATCCCTGTTCTACCACTGAATCACTGGTTGATCTTGAGAAAATTAAACTCTTCAAATCACTTTCTTACACATAAAATGAGAACGTAACTTTTGTTAATGGATGATCATTGACACCAACTCAACACCCACGGCACCAACAATGGAATCCCCAACTTGGGGTGTGGGGAAGAAGCAAACTCTATTCAGCACAAAACGGCGCAGTTGGGGACAGCTCTGGGGCCAGGCCCCGCCCCAGCCACCCGCTCCGCTCCCTCCCTTCCCTCCGGGGGGCACCGGTTGTGCTCCAGCCCAGCCGAGAAGAGACTCAACTCACCCGCGAGCGGAAAGAGATAGAACATGCCCCCTGGGAGGCAGCGAAGAGCTGGCTTTTATGGACAGAAGCCCCTGCCCCTGGTCCCGGATTGGTCTGTCTTCATGCAAATGAAGACTCAAAATCTTTGCTGTTTGATTGGTCCAAAAGGCACTATCCTCATTGGTCAAAATAGAGCCACTCTGATTGGTCAGAGCTGCACAGCTCTGATTGGATGGGGAAAGACTCAGTCCTATTGGTTAAAATTGGACTCCAGGAAACCTTCATAAGGGCTGGCTCCCATAACAGAAACACAGCACAGGCTGCTGATTTGGGGCGTAGGTGGATTCACAGAGGCTGGGGGTACAGGGCAGCAGCTTCTCTGTGAAGTGTGTAGGAGAGGTCCCTGTACAGAAATGGCTGCTAGGCTCTGTTTTTTATTTGAGCCAAGTGAGCAGTAGGAGCCCTTCCTGGTACGTTCTCTTTTTCTCTCCCCTCAGGACTTTTTATAAGATTATTACAATGCACATAAAGTTCGTAGAGCATTGCCTACAAATGAGCCTTCTATAAATGTTTCTTCTCCTTTGGTTCCTCCATATGCATCACCTTATGTAGTTTATCCAAAACAATTTAAACAGTATTCAGTTAACTATATTGTAGATTTTCAGAATACCCTTCCTTAGATTTCAATAGCAGTTCATTCCCATTTGTATTTAATAATTATTTTATTTTGCCCATCAAGGAGAATTCATTAAGTGCCTCCTGCTCAGCAATTAAGTAGGACACTGTTATCTGATGTTCCCTTTCTCTGGTGTTTTCTCTTCTCTGAAGCAAGAGCTACCAAAATTGCTTGCTCTCTGAAGTGTGACCTTTGGAGCAATCAACAGTATCTCTGACCTCATGGCAACAGCCACAGATCCACAATCATACCTCAAATCATAGGCAATTAGGAGATATCATTCAGACCCTTAATTATTTCTATGACAAGCATGCTGCTTCCTGATCTTTCTCAGTGATGTTATGTCATACCAGATACAATAGTATCCATTCCAGGTGGTTTAGGATATATTTTTGGTCTTTTATTTTTGAGGGGGCCAGCAGGAGGGAAGCACATGGAAATAATGAAATTAGGTTCAGCCATACAATCATGTGTCAGACACTGTATCTTTTCAAATTAGAATTCCTTGGATCTTACAGCTTTATTTTAGTAATAGTTGTAGTAATAATAATAATAACAGATATATGACACCTCACAGTTTTTACATGTTTTCTTCCCCATAGTCTCACTAACTTATACAATTTCTGTGATTTATATTATCTGTATTTTACAAATGCATGTCTTGAGAACCAGGAAGTTTAAGTTGCCCCAGCTCATAGAGTAGCTAGGGGCAGAGCTAGGACTCAGAACAAGCCAGGCCATTTGATTCTAATCCCTTTGCTTGTCTCATATCCCATGCTTCCCCTTCTTTTTGTAAAATTAATAACTCTCAGGGAAAATAAGTTACTACATGTTAACTGAGTTTAATGATTACTCTAAGAAGCAAGAGCAAACCTAATACCAGACAGGAGCAAATTCTGAAAAACATAGCTAAAATAAATCACCTGTTTCTTTCTCAAAAGATCCCTTTTTAAAAACAAATATGTTTTTATTGAGTTCAGAGAGAGTAAGGGAGAGGGAGAGAGAGGTAGAAACATCGATGAGACACAGATTGGCTACCTCCTGCACGCTCCCTACTGGGGCTCAAATCCGCAATCCAGGCATGTGCTCTGACCAGGAATCGAACCTTGATCTCCTGGATCAACCTCTGAGCCACTCCTACCAGGTGATCACTTTTATAAGTGTATGATATTTTAATGATCTTATGTTTTGTAATGACCCAGCATCTAGTCTAAAGGCCAGTATGATTTGAAACTGTTTTATTTCATTTTGCTATTGGTAAAATATTATCGCTAGTTGAAAGAACCTCTGTGTAAATCTTATTACCTCTTGATCGAACACTCAGGTTTTCCTAGCATGATCTCTTTCGAATTTGAGTTGCCTGATTGGCAGATTCTTAAAGATTAATGGGTAGAATTATGTGCCTGAACAGCAAGTGATGCTGGTGAGAATCTATGGCCGCATTGGCTCTGGACCAGAGCCTGTAAGACATAAGCAACTTCAGATAATAGTCTTACAAGCTGTGAGTGCTCTAAATCTTTGTTTGTGTATCACAGCATCAATGTTATCTCTGAGAAAAGCATGGTTTTACTTAGGATGTGTGAGCTTCATAGCCAGAGGGATAAACAGCCTATACAAAAAAAGTGAGAGATATAAGCCTGGCTTGATTTCAAAGAGGTAAATGCATTATAATAAGTAAATTACAGGAATAACCAGGGGTCCTAAAAATAAATGCCAAAATATTCCAAATCAGAAGATTATTGGCCCTGAAAATGAATGTATTTCCCCTGATTAGTAATCAGAAGACTTCCAAAAACAAAACAAAAAAGTAACAGGCAATATTACATTTGCTCTGTTTTGTACCTGCAGTAATATGGAAAAATTGCCCTAAATAAAGTTTCTGTTTGTAGAAGTTAAACTTTTTTCTCAAACCTTCACATTACAGACAGTAAGGCCTTTTGCTCAAAGCCACTATAATATTGATACTTCCTGGCTTAAGAGCTTTTTTTTTTTTTTGTATTGTTTTCCAAAGCAGCCTTAGTGTATTTTTAAAGCAACTATCAATCAACTGAACGTCATATTCATAAGCATTAGTCTAAGCTTTCTTGTGAAAGCAACATACATTTTAATTTCCTTATGAAGAGTAAATGTATAGAAATTTTTTTCTGCTTTGTTAAGTGGTGCCTCTCACTAATGACTGTGTCCAGAAAGCACTCTTAGAAGATAAGTAAAAGGGATAACATTTTAGGGTTCACTCATGTCTCTGAGGACAAAAACAAAGTCACAGCCATCAAACCAACAAACGAAACACTCGGTAACCGCTTTTCTCTTCAAAACTCAAAGTCAACTTCTAGAAAACCCTATTTGAAGTCAATTAAAATGGGTAGCACATTCTCTTACAAAGAGATTCAATGTCGACAACTCCATTTGTCTTCAGCCTGTTGCAAAGCGTTTTACCCTCATGTTTGTGAATCTCAAAGTCAATAAAGCGGGAAGTGGGAGAATCGATTGCCCATGACATTAAACAGGCTTCAGAATTACACCTCCCTGGGCAGGCCCCACTGTTTTGCAGGCCATTTCCACTTGGTTTTGTAAATTTAAAAATTATTAGTTAGAAACATGCAGTCCTAAAGTATAATTAGAAGCAGTGTGCTACGTGGTAAGATGAGCTGGGAAGGAGCAATAGCCTAACGCTCATACTGGTAAATGAGATGTCCTTATGCAGATATGTGGATACAATGCCACACTGGGTTTTGTTGGAGGGGGTGGGAAGGACCTGCTCATACTTTGGTATTTGGTCTTATATAATATAACTATTTTGGGGAGGGAAATGAAACCAATATTTTTTGAAATTATTAAGCTAAGTAATAAGTTTTGGCATAGTTTTATATCCCTGTGTTAAGCACTATGAGACCAGGCATATTTTCTTGCACCTATGTTAAACAATACTGAAAGCAAGCAAAAATAATTTAGTTAGTTGCTCAGGAAAAGACTTGCTTCTGGAATATTAGACTATAAGTCAACTAAAAATTCTTACTGATCTGATCAAGTCTAACATCCTGCTAACATTTAACATTAAGACTAGATTTGAGACCTCTGCCTTATTGTAATCAATATATCAAACTGATGTCATAAACTTTGCCCTGAATCAATCAGTTCCCCACCTTGTAAGACACAGCTTAAAATCATCCCATGCAGACCTAAACCTTCATAAATATTTCCTCCTAACTTCCCTCCCTAAACACCATGAGCCTCTCAAGGTGATGTTCTCCAATGCTACAGTAGATCGAATAAATGTAGCTTCATTTGTTCCGAAGACTTTTCTGATGACTTTTTTTTTGGGGGGGGGGGAATTCACAGTTGACTAGTCATTTATGAAACATTCAAATATCTCTGATAAAATACAGAGTGAAAGAAAATCTTTTATCTGGTGCCATGCCTCAGTAATTTGCCAAGGGTAGCCACAACTTAGAAGATTCCTGATATAGTAAAACTATAAAATTTCCCATTCTTTCACTTACTTACAAAGTGCCAAATATATAAGAGGTAACATGACAGGGGCTATTGATACCATAAGAAATAAAGTTGACCCTACCCTATCTTTATGGAATATATAGACGGCTTACATCCAATTCTGCAGTCAGCTACTTTCTAGCTCTGAGACCTTGAGTAGGCGACTATCTGCCTAAGCTTTGCTTTCCTTATCAGCAAAGAAGGATTAATAATATTTTTATACAGTTTTCACAAGGATTGAATGTATTCAGTTATGTAAAGAATTTACAGTGTTGGGCACATTGTAGGTGCTCAACAAAGTGTAGTGTTTTTATTTAAAGAACAAAGAACAGAAATAAATCTCAATATAATAAGAATTATAAATTATACTGATTGCCATAAAAGAAACAAGAAGAAAGAAAAGAACGTAGGTGTTAGGGATGCATTTGAAGGACATTTGATTTGAGAATGTGATGTTGTAGTTGCTACGTAAGGAGTAAGAACAGGTCATGAGGAGATAGAGGGACACACATTTCAGGTAGGAAAAGCAGTTATGTGTAAGATCCCTAAGATAGGGGACAGAGAAGAGTCTGCAGGGTTTTAAGCAAGTCTAGTATGGTTAGAGCTTAGTGAACAAAGTGCGAGAACTAACTACTAGTACTGTCTTTAAGGCTTAATGGTTGGATTCGTCACAAAGCCACGTGTTAGGGTAGATGGGCAGAGGCACTGCTCGGCCTAGACAGTCCTCAGTGCTTAATCTCACCAAATGCCTGTGTCACCAAGTCGGACAGTTCTCCGACCACGTCAGAGATGGGTGAAGGTGGGACTACTCCAAAAGAACAAGATTGCGTCCAGTTTGGTCCCCTGAAAACAGCTTTTAGCAAAGGTTGGAGAGGTCACAATGCATATCATTTTGTTCCGCTGACTACTGTGATTTTAATCTACCCCGCATGAAACAAGGCGAGGGCAGCTTTATTGGTTATGCCTTCATGGACATTACATACTTTAACATTGCTTATTGAGAAACTGAATTCAAATGTACTCTCTGTTTTTTATATTCAATAGCTAGAAATATGTAATATAAGGTGGGAAGTAAATTCTGCATAGATATTTTATTTTACTTTATTTCTTTAGACATAAAGATTCAGGTTCACTTTTGGGAAAGCTGACTATATTGAAACTCCCATACAACACTATGCAATAGTTCATTAAAGTGATCAAAGTTTTCCTACCTAATTTTTATCAGTATTTATATTTAGTACTTATTCAATTAAATTGTTTATATTTGATATTATCAAAGCCTCCAGACAATAAATTAGAATGTAAGTCAATAAAATAATCCACTAATTTTAGGATATTATTGACCTATTCAATCCCAGGAGTCTTGAGTGGATTCTATTACTCCATGGGAGTTCAGGTTGACAGTTATTACTCAGTGAAGTCTCCATCATTTAAGTCAGAAAGCCTTTATGAAAACAGACACAACTCACATTCACATTAAAATAATACAAGACTGTGGAATGTTTCTTTTGGAAGAGTTCACCTCTTATCCCTACAAGTACATAATTTGGTCTGTATAACTGCACAATTATGACATTATAATATAATCAATCCAACAAAATTCTCCATTTTAAGTAATTCGTTTTATGCCAAGGCAAAGTTATTTATTCAAAAGTCTTACACGTCCCCCATACAGAATCTGTTAGGAAATCCTAGTATATCCAAGCCAAGAAAGTAAGATAACAAATTCTTTAGCCCCAGAATTATAAGATGGTGTGGCCTACAGTACACTTTTATTGGTAGGTTAAAAAGCTATGTATGTCAAAGGGAAATGAGTTTATAAAAATTAATAAAAATTAAAAATATTAGGAGAAATGTTCTAATATATGCTCAAATTTCCACTTTGCCACATTT
The DNA here is from genome assembly GCF_054644295.1 of Miniopterus natalensis. Classification (NCBI taxonomy): domain Eukaryota; kingdom Metazoa; phylum Chordata; class Mammalia; order Chiroptera; family Miniopteridae; genus Miniopterus; species Miniopterus natalensis. The sequence goes on along the minus strand of NC_142091.1, from coordinate 62,657,633 downwards.
CCCTTTCTTTCAGAGAGATGGCATTTCTTACTCCCTCACAAGTTTTAAAATGTCTCTCGTTCCTTTATTCCCTTGTGTCCTGCCCGTCCTTCTTATGAATGATCTCTCCACAGTGGTGATATTTCATATTGGATTGTTACATGTGTTGCCAGAGCTGGGCCCACATAAATTATTATGACCTCACAAAAAATAAAATTCATCTGAATGCTTATAATCTCTCCCTTTCTCTCTTTCTGCCTCTGTCTCCGTGTATCTGTCTCTCTGTCTCTTTCTCTCACACACATTCACATACACTAAACCCCTTTCCTGTTCAATGGAGAAGTGATATAGGGTAGGCCATTGCAGGTTCAAACAAACCCAAAACTTCAAACACAAAGAGTTAGTGTTTTGTCTCAAAAATAGTTAAATAAGAAATGGCTGTACAGGAACACACGTGCAATGGCAGAGAAAATAGGTGTAAATGTGAACTTAGACCACAGCCTCCTGTAAATCACCAGGTGAATATCAGTCATTATTTTTATATTATTATTAAAAATAAATATACATATCACCTATGCCCATTTAGCTCAGTCTATAGGAAATCTTTCAATGAGCAGAAGACAACAGTTTTGCCTAAAGAAAACCTCACCATATCCAAAAGTGGCCGTCAGAAAGAATGAGCTACAATGCCATTGATATCACACACACACACACACACACACACACACACACACACACACACACACTCTCTCTCACACACACACACACACACACACGCAATGCAAATGAGAAGACTGCCACCACGTCCACAGCAATTAGGGCCTATGTGCATAGTGGTGAGTGACAAGTGCAACTCTGTAGAAAGAATGGGCAGCCTTTTGTTATTTTGGATATTGCACATTTTCAGAAAATTGGAAAGAAATGTCACAGAAGCTTATTTTTTTTCCAAAGTCAATAAAGAATGCACTCTTGGAGGAGTTTTTGACATTTGCAATATCAACTATTGCTCAGCTACTGCTTTTAAAAATATTTTCAAATATTGCCTGGCGTTGGTGTTGTGTCAAGAGGAAACAAATAATGCCTTTGTTTCTGAACTATTGTTTCAGAAGCACTACTGCTTTTTTGAGGGGGGGCAAGTCATAATTTGACAAGAAATAAGTACACAAATCAGAGGACTATGTAATGCCACTTTCTCTTTCCTATCTTTGGTTATATTGTTTATAAATTGCAAAAACTCTTACCATGTATAAGCCGTACCTCTGACTTTTTTAATAGAATGGATACTGACAAAACAAAACAATGCAATTGGAAATCAAATAGGAAATCGAATAAAATAATAAAAATTGTCCTTCCAGCTTATGGCCTTACTTTATATTATGAAATTGATGTTGAGATAAGACTCTTCTGTTTTGTCAGTTCCAGACAGGGAGATTTAAGGCCTTGTTATATTTTATTGAAAAATAGAATTTGATACGTATTTCATTTATCTATCATTTTAATTCACCATTTTACTGAAATGAATTATTTAACAATCTAAACTTCATTGACAAACTTTTAGGTGGATACATTAGGTAGGTAGGTAGGTAGGTAGATAGATGCATACACACATACATACTGCACCAAATACATTATTATTGTACTATCTGATCACTTCAAAACATGTACTTTTAAAGTTAGTACAATATGAAGATTAATAAAGAATTTGGGGGTTTGTTTATGTAAGAAGGTTTTGTTTTATGGTACTGACAGATATTTTTGCATTAGTTGCCGGAAGCCGTTCCATCCTTGCTGCTTGACAGGGTTCTTCGAGGAGGGACATCTGCACAGCCAGTGCTCCATGGGACTTGGTGTTGGCATATCCCTCTTCCCATGCTTGTTCCCCTTTCTAATGCTGTGTTCTTACCCGAGCCACTGCACCAGGAAAGGGCATCACCCTGGCTGGGAACTTTTCCCTAGCAGGGAAGTCGGATGGGACTGGAAAAGACAATGATTCAGTAAAAGCCCCGAGGAGTACAGGAAAATCATGTGCCGCTCATGAGGAACTCAGATGTCAGCAGAGAGTTTAGGACTTGTCAGGCCCATTACCACAGAAAGCTCCCCACCAGGGAAAGGCCTGGGTCCCGGCCCTGCTGACTCGGGGCAGGGCATCCACAGGGAGCCCACCAGGGAGCTCCCACAAGGAATGTATCACTGGGGGATGTTTATATTCATGGACAGCTCTGGGAATCCCCACAAGAAAAGAGTTTATTTCAATCTACAGCTGAACCCTTATCATACACAGACTATTACAATGAAGACGGGCTGCTGCGGGGAATGTAAACGGAGAGACTGAGGCAGGTGCCCGGCAGGCGGTCAGTCACCACAGCTAAAGACAATCACGCTCAGGCTACAGAGCCCTCACTTAGGACTTGCATACCCTTCACATAAGAAAAGCTGGCTGAGTTATTCTCCTTTTAGCTATGTGGTAGAGCAACAAAATAGTAACTTCAGAATATAAATAACAAATGAGAGATTAACCTGTAGAATAGCCTATAGAAATATAAACAGTAGGTAAAACAAAAATTAACATACCTGACCAGATGTAAATTCTTTAGCAAAGGTCAGGTTAGAAGGTATATTCATTAACTGTGAAAGGCCAAGACAGAAACCTGAACAAAGCATGATGCCATGTTGTTTAACCAGCCACAAAATCAAATAGTATAAAGACAGGTGTTAGAAGGCAATAAAAAAAAGAAGCCGATTCTCCTGATGCTCTGAACGCTGTCTCCGTGTCCTTCTGTCATTCTTCGCCAACGCCGTCTGCACCTTTGGGGACCCCTGGACCGCTGGGGCTGGACCCCATCAATTAGTAATTTGAATAACATTTGGAAAAGACATCAGTGTAATACTTAATATTTATCTGGTGTATCTCTGACTCTTTCGGGATTCTATCAGGTACGTCCCACAGCCCTATTTGCTCTGTTGCCTAGTTTGAGGGCCTGTTCTCTCTCACCTACATAAACACAACGTCCTCCTCATGGTTCTTCCTAGAGGGCATCTCTTTAAAAAGTGTTCCATATGGCCAGAATTCTTTTATCTCAAAAAAACCCAAACTTCATAAAATTATCAGCTTACCTGAAAATGTTTTCTGGTTTGCATTTGCTTATAGGCTATGTTTGAAAGTCCTTTTCAAGGCTTAATTAGATGCCACATAGCATGACACACAGGTATTTCTCTATTCATCTAACAAATGTTTTTGAGTTTCTGCTGTAGCTTAGGGAATGTTACACGTGGTAAAGGAAAAGTTGTATTCATGACAGAGAAAAGCAATTAGGCACTGTGATGGTCTTTCAGTGGGTCAACTTGGCTAGACACTCTCCAGTTATTCAAACACGGATACAGATGTCTGTATATATGATTAGGTTACATCATTACAAAACTTAAGTCAAGGAGACTGTCCTGCGTAATCTGAGTGGGCCCGATTTGAAGTCCTTAAGAGCAGAGCTGATACTTCCCTGATTCAGACAGAACTTTGCCTTTTTTTCTCTGTCTGACCTACCTCACTTGGCAGAATGTGCTTAAGGTCCATCTATGTTGTGGAAAATGGTAGGATGTCCTCCTTTCTCATGGCCGAATAATACTGAGATATAGATCAATATCATCTCTTTTATCTATTCATCTATTGAGGGGCACTTAAGGTTGTTTCCAGATCTTGGCTATTATAAATAATGGTACTAATTATTGTTACCAGGGCAGTCATATGGCAATATATAAATCTATCAAATTAACATACTGCACATCTTAAATTTACATAATGTTACATGTCAAATGTATTTACATTAAAAAAAAAAAAAGAGCACTGCCTGTGGGTAGCAGCATTAGCCCTGCTGAGGAGTATGAAGTTCCAGCCTCCCCTTCCTGAAGGCCTGTCTTGTCAGCAGGAACCCAGACTTGACCTCTAGCCCCCAATCTCATTAGCGAATTCTTTGTAATAAATCTCTTCATTTAAATACATATCTCCTACTGGTTCCACTTCTCTGGTTGAAACCTTACTGACAGAGGCAAAAAGAAATCTTGAATAAACAAGTAAGAAAAATGGGCAGCACAGCATTTATTGTGCTAAGTGATGTAATGAGAGTGAAGCTTGGTAATTCAGAGTAATTGACTTTGTTTATTGCTCTTACTCCATTTGTATTTTAATGATGATGATTCCTGAAATCACTACATCCTTAGCTTAACGTTTGCTAAACAAGTGTAATTCTGATGAACTACACAAAATTTCCTCCCCTCTATAACATAATATTTATAATGAAAGCAGTGCTGGTAATATTGGCAGATGTTTCTTCAGTGCTTAAGACATGTCAGGCACTATCACAATCGCATCATAAATACTGTTTCCTTTCATTCTCATGACAGTATTATGAGATAAATGTTGCTATTTTTCTTATTTTTTTCAGGCAAAAACCTGAAGAAGCATAAGGAGGTTCAGTAATTTACCCGAGGTTCAAGGCTACACTTGGCATGGCCAGAATCTGATCCTGACTCTTAGCCAGTATGAGAATTAGCACATTCCTATGTCTAACTTGATAGTTCTATTTCAACTCTGACATCTGCTATGAGTATTATTTTTTCATGTGACTATGGTAACATAAACTATAACCATTGTGTGAAATACGAAATAACTTATCACCAGGAACATATCAAGATACAATTCAAAAAGCAGCTCTTCTGTGAATCCTTCACAAATCCATCAGCTAGAATCAGACACTTTTTCTCTAAATCCCCATAGCACCCTATAATTACCATTATTTCGGCTTGAAATACAGGGCACAGAAATGGCATGTTTATATGTATTTCTCTTGATTACGTACTTCTCCTGATATATGTACTCACTAAGGAAAGATATCTTGTTTTATTTGGTAAAACATTCACTCCAGTGCCTAGAATAATGCCTGTCGTTGAAAAAGTAGTCATTTAATATAAACTGCATAACATTAATTACTTTAAAACTTGGAACTTTTCCCATGACCCAGCAATATGAAATATATCATTTAAAACAGAAAGATAGAAAAAAAGATGCCAGGTCCATTCTGACCAGTAAAATCTCCAAGGACTTGATACTTGGTAATGCTCATGACATTCTTACTTCTTAAATTTAAACTGCTTTGCCTGTGTGTCTTCTAGATTAATGGCCAGGAATTTTGATGGAGGTTCTTCAGTGTAAGTCTCTTCATGTCTAATAAAATATTTAACACCTCATGTTCCAAAGGCTGTGACTACGGGCCAAGGAGTTTTTGTTTGTTATTTTTTTTTTTACTATTATACTGTGGCAGCAAACTTTATTTTCCAATGATGGCCATAGAAACATATATTCTGATCCAGATGCTCTTTTTATAGGGTGACAGTGACATTTTTAATGGAGAGGTGGAGTCCATGTTTTGTCCCCTTGACTTTAAACTGTGTTAACTAACAATGTAATTGAATAAGCAATGCATTACGTTGTGATTTCTGATGCTACCTTGTTGAAAGCAATGCTCTCTCTGTCTCTCTTGCAATGATTATTCTTGGAACTCAGCCTTCAGCTTGTGAGAAAACCCTGGTCACGTGGACAACCCATGTACAGGTGTTCTGGCTGACAGCCCAAACAGGCAAACATGAAAGTAGATGAGCCTTTAGATGAGAGCAGACTTCAGCCTTCAAGTCTTCCAGCCGAGGCCACAGACACACAGGTAAGTTACACTCTGTCTGAATTCCTGACCATAGTAATTGTGAGATAATACATTTGTTGCTTTAAGCCACTTAGTTTAAGTAATTTATTAAACAAACTAGGACATAAACATAATAAGAACTATATTTTGCATCTTGACCTAACATACTACATGTACATACACATACACACGAAAAGAAAGCAACACTCAGTCACAGCACTTACTGTCTCTATGTGCAGTGAATATTTTAACAGTGTTCTATTATACTGTAGGTCATGTTACTATATATTTATGTATTTTAACTTATTTTTATTATTAGGGATAGTTACTCCATTGAATACATTGATTTCATGACACAATTTTGGGCCACAACCCATAGCTTGAAAAATAGAGTTTTAATGAGGGAAAAAAAAAAAGATAATTTTCTCTTAAGGAAAATTATATATCAAGTTGTTTCATAAAGGTGGGAAAATAGAGACTTTTACTAATACTTCCATACTTTTCTTATGAAAGAACATGTGTTTATACTAAGACCATAATAAGAATATTTCCTCAGAAATATGAAAGTAAACAAATCTTAGCTTATGAATTTTTAGAATTTAAAGACAATCTTAGGCAGACTAACTTTGACCTTTGGATCATATATTCTGGCTTTGAATACATTTATTAGGAGCATGAAAAAAATTGCCTTAATTCATTTTTAAGTGCAAACTATAGTACGAAATAATGAATGGCTTATAAGGAGGTTTATAAGATTGACTCTTGTTATTGGTCAGGGACATCACAGCCAAACATGACTAAATAGAATCACGTCTCTAAGAATATTTCAGCTTAGGGCCATTTATGGCTGTTTCTACCAAATAGAAAAGGGAAAGCAATTGAGTTTTTAATATAAGGTCTTATTACACTTCTGAATAAAATGCCTTTAAAAAATCGAAGAGGGATTTATAAAAGAGAGAGAGGGAAAGAAAGTTCCTTCTGTTTGCAAACTGCTTGAGACATTTGAAAAGTTGGAAAAATTCTAGCTAAGCCAAATAGTCCCACAAGGTCTTCTTATCTTGCCCTATTAGGAAAAGGCTATTTTAGCTTTCTTCCTCTCCTTAAATTGTCAGTGTTCTGCACAGTGAAGGCCAAAGCCAATCAACATTAACTGTGCTATCTGCTGGGTGTTACACAATTGGGGGAAATATTTGCATTGCAAATGACTAATAATCTCATTCCTGACCAGTGCCATTTTCATTTCAACCATTTCCTATAGGTCTTGTAAAGTTCTAAATATTTTTAATAAACTGAAGTCCTCCCATCTAGATGATAATCACATACTTCTCAAGATATTTTTAGATGTGCTAATGGGAAAACATGAGATCAATAAAACAGCAAGAATCTTTAAAAATTAGATTTATCTGGCAATATCCATGGTATTTCCTTAGTATTTTTTATTTCATCAGTTTGAGAAATATTTTTTTACAATGCTAATCAGTTTGCTTTGAGGGTATGTGCCCTTTCTTCCCCCAAACACAAGCATGTAGATTCTTGTGTTTCCCAGCCTGATGACAGAGTAGCTGAAATTCCAGGATTTGGGGTAAATATGAAACAGTTTGAAATAAGTAAAAAGGTGGTAACAGAAGTCCCACATTGAATTAACTACTTCAAAATAGCATTGACTGCTTTTAGTATAAACATTTAAGCTAATGGGTTGGGGCAGGGGGAGGTGGTAGGGGCTAAAACTTCTGGGTATGTTTTAGAAAGGGAATGGATAAAAGAACTGATTATATGATTATTTAAATGCATAAAACAGAAACCAGCCAAGGCTAGCTTAAGAACAGGGGAAGACTTGATAAAGGGGAAAATTTCATGAAGTTATGGAATTGATGATGGAGGCAATGACAGGACACAACAGCATGAACTAAGAGAATCTCAGTCTCTGGATATCTAGGCAGGAAGAGCATAATTATGCTCTGTCCCTATATCCTAGGATTGCTTTTGTGGTTATTAATTTTTGTTTGTTTGGTTTGGTTAATTTTGTCTTCTTGTTTTCTGTTCCTTTTTGCTCTAAATACCAGGTTCACAAGTAAAATGTTTCATCAGTCCTGGCTCACCTGTACCTTAGCTTTACAATATTGCTTTAGACTTATTTCAATTCTCAAAACAAAACAAAACAAAACAAAAAGTGTATCTCTTGGTTGAGATATGGAGCCAAGGTAGAGGATGGGGTTACACAGAGAGAGACTGAGCTATCCATTATTCAACGTCCCACTCAGTCCACTAATTGGCGCTGCAGGGCACCTCTGGGGGAGAGGTATCAGGTGACCAACATGGCCAACCCAGTCTACATCAGCAAAAATCCCCAAAATATCTAGTACAGAAACAACAACATTTATGACTTTATTATGGACAAGTGCAATAGTAGGACATTTTACATTTTCTTATCGCATAAAACTCCCAGCAAGGCAAGAAGGTAACTATCATCCTCACTTTTTATAGGCAAAGAAACTGAGGTTAAACAAGGTTAAGTAACTTATCAATGGTTTTACAGCTAACAGGTAACAGGGCCAAGATTTACTTTCACCTCTACATAGTAGCAAAATTATAATTTTTCTTATATTTTGAACAAATTTAGAATTATTCTTATATTTTAAGCTATAAACAAAAAGGAAAGACTGGGTTTGGTAAGCAATTATACTAAATAAATTCTAAGACACTTTTTCACTTGGGTTCTATTGATTCTCTCAACTCCAGTTGCATTAAAGCTTTTTAATTTCTTTCCTCAAACCAGATTAACTACAAAAGTTTTGTTCCACTTTTTAAATTGTTGACAGTATAACAGATGTCTCCCCATTTTGTAGCTACTTTCCATCAGGTTTGTGAGGCTCAGTCAATCTGTACCTCTCTGTGCTTTCTGTGCTCCTAATATGGGACTTTTATGCACCCCCAACACTTATTTTATTCTAGTGCTGTGGTCGATCCCTTCAGAAAGTTCGCAGACCTCCCCAGCCCATGCATTGGCTCTAGGTCCCCGGGTTTAACTCAGAAGCCTTGCTTGCGGGGGGTGGGTTGGATTTCTTTTCTCCTTCAATTTTCACTTCCATGGAGGAAGCTTCACTCCTCCCTGGCCCCTGACTGACGACCAACGGCTAAATGTCTTCCACATGCAGATCCAGTTGATCTTCCTGAACCATACTTGTCACCAAGCCCTCAGTAACTAGACCCTGGCACGAACAAATGCTTAATAATATGCATTCACTTATATGACATTCTAGTTTTTATTAACAATATTTCTGTTAAAGAAAATGGTTCACTATTTTAGAAGACATGTAGGTACAGAAAAACTATGAGGCAGATCTTTTTGTTCTTTAATCCTTGGAAGGGAAATAGAGGGCAAGCAAGCCCCATAGTACTAGAAAAAAGGAGAGTGAACAGCGCGGCTGGCATGGCTCAGAGGTTGAGCATCTACCTAGGATCCAGGAGATTGCAGTTCAATTCCCGGTCAGGGCACATGCCCAGGTTGTGGGCTTGGTCCCCAGTAGGGGGCGTACAGGAGGCAGCTGATCAGTGACTCTCATCATTGATGTTTCTCTCTCCCTCTCCCTCTCCCTTCCTCTCTCTGAAATCAATAAAGATATATTAAAAAAAAAAAAAGAGTGTGAACAGACCTTGTTTGTGTTAAAAATGTCTTTCTACAGTTATTTAGTAGCTTCATAGAGAATTGATCTTGGAGAGGAAAAATCTAACTCTTACATGAAGATGGTTATGTAAATGAAGTGAAATTGAAAGTTGTAAGCAGATGGGGGGAACATGCAGAGAACCTAGGAGTGAGAGTATCTCCCATTAAGTAAGCACCATGCCCTGGATTTGCCATCATCACAGTGGGAAAGCATTTAAGATATTATATACGATGGAATTAAGCAGTGGGCATAATGTAGCAGGATTCCAAAAGAAATATCACCTATACCTAGTTTTACAAGAGGAATGACATCTGCTTTAGATTGAACAAGAAAGTACATGAATAATTCCCGAGAATGGCTGTAGAAAATTATAGTTCTTTTCTTAATATGAAGGTGAGCCAACTACTTAGAAAACTAAAAGATCGCTCCATTTTATTTACTTTTTGCTCTGAATTTAGGAATATCCATACAGACATTTCCCCAGTTGGTCAAAGTGGTTTTATTAGTGTTTTTTGTAGAAAAGACAGACATTGTAGCTTCATAATTTCTAAAAACTTTCACAATGTAAACTGATTTCTTTATTTACTGTATATTTCTCTTGATATAAATGAAGATGTTGACTTTGTTTCCTAATATTTCTTCTATAAATAACTTGAGAAAACATATCTAATATTTTATTTCCTTCAGTATTATCTATTTTTTTCTCTGATACTACAATAAGTGATTAATATACTTTCTATTCCTCATACTTCCACCTAATATAAAACTCTATATAAAAGTTTGAAATTTATATTCTTTTTACACTTTCATTTTTAGATATGAAAATACCTCAATTATTTTACATGTCGGCTTCGCATGCATAGGCTTCTTTGCCAACCTAATAAAAGTGAAGAAATCAGACATTTTCTCTGCATCCTACCCTGTTTCCTTCTTAAATGTTTGATTATATGATTTTTAGATTGTCACATACAAAATATTATTTCTTTTTTAATCATATTTAATCACATTTGATTCAACACTTTTACATTTTAACATTTAATTTTTTCCCTAAGATTCATTACTGAGAGGCAAAATCTTTGCCTTTATTTTTATTTTATATCCTGGGTTGGCCAAATATAGCAAATTCCTAAGAAACTACCTATGTGAACAATTTTCCCTGTGAATAACAACTTTTTGTTTTTTTATATATCCTATTTGTTCCGCTGAAAATTTTTCAGGTATTGCTCTGTCTTATGTATTGTGTGGTATTGTAACAAGTCAGGGGCCAGCCTAATTTGTTTCCCTCTTGAACTGTCTGCTCTGGATGAATGTTTCCTCAAAATGCACCTTTTCAATTTATATACTCAAGTCCGTTTTCATCTTGTGGGTTTTTTTTTCTTGTGATATATCTTAAATATCCGTTCCCTATTTCTGTCTTTGTTTCCCAGAAGTATCGTTTATATGGCACCACCTTTCCTGGTCTTGCACTGCCGCCCAGGGCACCGCCCAATCTCAACCTTATATTTATTCTTATCTTATTTCCCCCCCAGGGAATTCCTGAGCATTGATAGCTTGTGTTTCATCTCCTTTTATACTGGCTTCATCCTTTCCCCAGCCCTCTTACCTCCTCTTGGAGCATGTCCATTTTGTGCAGTTGATTTATTACATGTTTCCTTGTTGGCTCACTGGTGACATGCCTATCTGACCACAGCGTTCACCTGCTCCACTGCCCTATCTCCCTTCTTTATACGTATTCACCATCTACCATCCTGAATTTTTTTTTTTTGCTCGTAATCTATAAGGCAGCTTATATTACTCATATTTGAAGTTTTTGCTAAATAATTTTATGCTTACAGATCTTTCTTATTAGATACACTTATTCAGGCAAATGGACTCCCTCTCCAAAAAGTCAGGGCTTCTTCCATATTCTTCATTAAAATTGTATCCGTGGTTTTATATGTTTTGCTGTACTTTTTTTTGCTGTTTTTTTTTTTTTTTTTTAAAGCTTATTGGACTTATGTATAGATATTTCTGAGGTGGAACATTTCTATTTTAAATTATTATAATTGATTACACACTGCAGAAACACTCCCAATAAAGCTCAAATATAAAGCTATCTCTCCCGTCAATAATCATTGGAGTCTGTCTCAGACTTTCTATGATCCATTATCAACATGGCAAAAGAAAGTGACCCTTTGAAAACTTGAGGCGCATCATGTTACTTCTCTGCTCAATATTCTTCCCCCAAAGCTGTCTCTGTAATTTGGGAGGCCCAGCACAAAAGAAAATATGGGTCCCCTGCTGGGGAAGGGAAGTTATCTCTCCTTCCCACGTGCCCTTCATCCCAGCCCACAGCAGATGGGGCACGAGTGACTCCAAAAGGTTGCAAACCCCATCTGGACATGCTAAGTGTCTGGATGGGGTGGGGGTGCAGAGCCAGAGCACTCACTAATCTTCTGCCACCCCAGACAGACACAGCTGCAGCCTCGCCCCAGCCAGACACACTGGAGGTCCTACCTAACTCATCTTCCCTGCACCATGCCGAGACCTCCACAGCAGAATGTGGGCCTGCCCTCACCAGCTCTCCCAGGCCACCAGGCCAGCAGAGGCCAGCATCAGTCTCCCACTGGTGGCATGGCGAGGGAGCCTGGACAGGCCTCGGAGCGCTGGGGCCAGGAGGAAGGAGCTAAAATCCCATCCTAGAGAGCTGGGGTGATTTCCAGTGAGCTGAAGCTCTAAGCAACCCCTCCCAGGAGCGTCCTCCACTGTCCCATACGGCTTCATTTATACAACACAAATTCAAAGGTAAAATTATTAAAATTTTCAAAACAGTGACCACATTAATCCCTAAACGTAGAGCTTTTGAAGCTAGCCATGGATTCTTGAGATTTTACTTCGAGTAAAAACAAAATCTTCACAAGGCAGCACAGGCTGTTCTTCTTGACACTCACTAATACCACTCATTCCTCTCATTGCTCTCCAATCGCAGGGGCCTCTGCCCCCCTGGAACACGCCAGCCACACACTCCTTAGGGTCCATGCCCTGTCACTCCTTCTGCCTGGAACACTCTTCCACTCTCCCCTCCTCTCAGGGCTCACACTCTCACCTCCACCAAGTATCTCCAATCTCACTTTCTCAATGAGGCATGCCCTGCCAAGGCTGTTTAAAATACCACCATCTCTATTCAGTTCTGAGTACATGAAACACAGGGTTTGTTATTCTATTATTATCTATTATTGTATTATTTTCCATAGAAACAACTGTAAACCTACCTTTGCCCCACCTGTATATATGCATATACATATATATGTGTATACATATGAATGAGAACATGTCTAATGTATATTTTTGTTACTTTAGTCTAGATGGTGAATTGATGGGTGACTTTAATTTTCATTTAATTTTTAATTATCTATAGTGAGTATTAATTTATAACTATGAAAAATAAACATTAAGTAATAAAATGTCATTACTGTCCTGAATGTTGGCAATTTCTCCACTCTAATATGCATAGAATATAAGATCTTAACTTGTACCTATAACTTTCAGAAATTGCTAAGTCAGTGTAAGAAAACTTAAATCACTTTCTCGTGGTAGCTAAGATGTAGATCTCCTTACCTTTCCCCAATAACCATAATGTGTCTACCAAGTATTTTATCATAAATACAAGATATTCACATAGCAATTTTTTGCCTTGTGTGGAGCTACTGATTCTCTTTTCTCATTTACTAATTAAAAAATCTATTTTTTAAACAATTGTTTGTTTTCCCAGTGACTATATATGGCACAATTAAGAACTAGTAATAAAGATAAGGTCTGTTGATTTCATGGTTATAAAATTTCTAAGGACTGATGATGTGGCTAAAAAGAAACTCAGTGAATTAGAGAGTAATATCAAGTACACGTGGAGTACACATGTACATAAAGAATTAGACTGGACATATATGATGGTACCTATAAACCTCATGTGAAGCTAGGCATTGGGTCTTCTTTCGGCCACCTCCAACATTTTTATGTGGAAAAGTCAAGGTAAGGTGAGCATCACAGGAAGCATTGATGAGAGAACCAGCGCACACAGTCAGTAAACACCTTAAAGATGGTCATTGGGAACCTGATAGTTTGCTTATTTGGAGGTATATTAAGGTCAAATTTTTGGTTTTGCCTTGGTTTTTAGCTATCAGCTGGCTCTCTTTTCTATAACCATGCATAATTCCATGTTCATTTAAAAACACATTTTCATAAATTCTTGCTTATTTTACATGCAGAAAAACTATACCAGTTTGATGTTTTTTGAGTAAATTATCTAATGCTTGTAATATCAGAGAAAAACATAGCCCGTTGTTCAATATATTGAACTTAACTTCAATCACATGGAATAAATACACAGTGTAATTCTCATTTCAACTCGTTTACTCTTATACCTATTGGATTTGAATTTCATTTACTTAGTAGGCCCTTCTCTTCTGTCTGAAATTGGGGTTCTATTAAGCATATAGTAGTAGAACTTCTGAATAAAAATGAAAAGAATTAGATATTTATTGAAGTCAAACAAAATTGGACAGGAATGGCATATAAATCCATCTCCTCTCATGATATAAGAACTACATGTGCATTTAATATTTATTTAGTTCAAATTCTAACTTTCTAGATTTGTATAATTTAATTAACCTCCTCACTCTCTGCCTCTACATCTCTTTGTATGAAATTTCTTGATAACATTTAAACCACATTTGACTTGCTATGTGAGGACACAGAAGCCCCGTTGATGGAGTTTATGGGTCAGTCACTGGGCCGTGATCTCCATTTACTCACTGAATTCCAGCAGCAACACTTTGGAGTTGATGCTAATCATCTCCTGGTAAAACTAAATTCAGAGAAGTTAGGGAAGTTGTAATTCATAGTCCAACATATAGTAGGGCTGATATTCGAAACAGGGCTATCCAAACCCAAACTTCAATTTTGGGTCTCTAATTATCCATTCCAAGCTTTCTCACTAGACTGTAAACTACTTAAACTAAACAATATTATTCTGCTTCTTGTTGAACTCTATATTTTCTTAACAAATTGTAAACTATGATATTGCATTTTTAAAATAAATCAGACTGCACATTCACTCTGTTAATAAGTATGTTCATGATGCATAGGTTTAAATGATATTCCAGTTTTGCAAATATTTTAGATAATTTTTTAATGAAGTTCAGTATTTTTTGCAACACACAAAAAAACTAATTGTGTTGATCTCCAAAGTGGCTTTAGAGAAGTAGGAAAATGATCTTATTTTTAGGGCTAACCTGTGTGACAAATAAAAATAAATAAATAAACTACAAACATCTAAAGTAAAACCACTTCCAATTTCTTAAGGCAGAAATCTGACCCACAACGAATATACTTCTTGGCCTATTTTCTTTTTCTCAAGTAAAATAACAATATGTATTAGGGAAAATCTACCAAAACAACTCCAGAGATTTTTTTTTTTTTCTCCACATGCTATATACAAAGGAAAAGTTAAGACCTCAATGAAATTCTGAACAAAAGCTTTTTACTAAGACAAACTCCACTTAATTACACGAATGTAATTAGAAGTTTACTTTCCATAAGGTTAGAAGATCCAGAGTATAATGCTTACATTCTTTTGTTATTCTTTCAAAATATTCTTAATTTACTGTATTCATCCCCCAAAATATTTTTTTCATGGCAAAACCAAGCCAAAGTGAAATAAAACTTTAAATGGAGGCAAACCTCCTTTCACTTTGTGTGGCAAACTTATTTAAAACGACAAATGTATTTTATATACCTTTTCATTACAAAAAGAAAAATCATCCTGCTTCTAAATCTACTAATATATTCTCCAGCAAATTAAGAGATGTATCTTCCAATTTCCAAATTCTCATCTAGGATTGTTCATTAATTTTACATATTTTACATAGGCGCACACGACTGATAAAAGAGATGTAATTGAACCTCAAATGAGCCATTTAAATGTAAGCTCTCTCTTCCTGTAATCCGACATTAAATCTGTAAATAAAAAGGAAACCAACTCCAGTTGATATTAATTTAATAACCTCGTGACAGTCTGGGGGAAAAAATGGGCATGCATTGGCTTTTGACCGAGATAAATTTTAAAGTTAAGTTTTTTCTCTCTGCTTAGCCTTGCGGTTCCCCTCAAGGCATTAATCTATTGCAAAGGATAATATATCATCTTTCAGAGGCAACGTGTCACAAATATTTTGATAAAGTGTCTGTGATCCTCAGAAACAGGTGGCTGCCCGTGAAGACTGTCAGCGAGAAGGCTCAGCGGAGGGAAGAGCAGCAGCAGCTGTGCCCTGTTAATCACCCCCAGCCGGCTGCGGTCCTGGCAGCTGGAAGGCAGGGCCTCATTTGCACTCGGCACTCCATTCCCGACTCATAAACCCAAAAAGAAGCAAAGGAGGCTCTTCAGGGGTGAGGGTTCAGCAGTAGATTAAAAGGCCAAGGCGGGGGAGGGGGGGCAGGAAGCATGTTGATTTCACCTTATAACTATGGGGGGAAGGGAGATATTACTAAGGAGACAAAAACACCCTCCAGGAAATTGTTATATCAGGAAAAAGGGGTGTCTATAGCAATAGTGATAATGCAATACGGAGAATTTTCCCCTGTGGTTTTCCCTTGGCAACTAGCATTCCATTACCCAACCACCCATTGGGTCTAGTTTCCTTGGTTGACATTTGGATTATATTTCGGGGGGAGGGTGCATCACATCGCATTACTAAAGCTCAAACTGTGTTTTTGTAATTGTGCTTTTGAGTTTCTATGTACCAATCACTGTGCTGGTTTCTTTACACAGTATAATTTTTACATAATATTAATATGTTATTTACTGTTTGTAACTTTTTACTACTGAGAAAATAAGGAAAAGGTATCTTTTCTAACAAATTTCCCTAAAAATCAAATAGATCCAAAGCATAGAAAGAATATATGGGACTCAGTGTGAGGCAATGGATGGGTTTAAGTCACACCCTTGTCCACTGCTATGTGTTAAATCCTTTCTGGTACTTATGATTATATGAAATTTTCTTTCCATTTTTGACTCTTTAGTTTCTTTCTCCCCTCCAAGGTAATGTAAAATCAATGAAAGCAAGAATCTGACTTTGCATTGATCATCACGAATTGTATCCTCGGCGTAAAAAACAGTGTCTGCCATACAGCATGTCCTTCATAAATATATGTTAATCTATAGGTGCCACCCACTGTACCCATGAGGTTGTATCTGCAACATATACTCTGTGCTCTGAATGAGTTTACCTTTTTATTTTAAAAAGATGATCCATTTATTAAACATACATTCTGCATCTACCACATGCAAGGCAGTATGCTAGGTCCCTCAAAGTGATGGGTAGGAGACCATCCCTGTCTACAAAGGTTCACAGACAGGTGAGAAATAAAAATAAGGAAGCCAGGCATCAGAGCAGTTACATGCTTTGCATTTTTTATTTTTGCGATTGATAAGTCCAAATTTTATGCAAAAAGTATATTCTGGTATTTTCTACCTGAAAGCAATAGAGATTTGCTAATCTACCTTCATTTTCCAGAGGAGAAATTCAAGGACTCAGGCCTAAAATACCTGGGTATTTTCATAGGAACATGGAAAACCAACTTCTGATCAATATTTCAATATTCTTTCTTTATGACTTTCGCTGTCACAGTGCACATGGAAAACCTTGAGACATCTTCGAAGCCCTTGTTTCTAAAATTCTAAAATTCTCCTAATAGTTTGTTAAAAACACTTTATGCTGAATTTTATGGCCTATTTTCAATATTACATTGTCTTCTTATAAAAATAACTTAATATTAATCTGATCTTTTGTCTCTCTTGAAGTTCCAAATAGGGTCACTGACCTTCAGAAGACATCTAGACTATTGCCTCCAGTTTCCCTTTTATAGAACTGGGCATAATTTTATTTTCACCCTTTGTAACTATTGCAGATTGCTCACTGCTGGTTCCCTATAAGCTGGGAGACAATGTGGTCTTGAGTTCTTATTTAAGGTTCTCACATGAGCCAATGTCTTTTCATTTTCAAACAAGTGCATTGAAGTAAATAAAATTATATACTTTTTACCCTCACATAATTTGGAATGTGTACAACAATAAATGCAACTAACAGATACCTAGTATAAAAAACCCCAATAAATAGATATTTTGAGGGTTTATTTTTATGCAACAATTCTAATGTTAAATTGTGAGTTATATATGATAAATGCAACAAACTCAAACTATTTCTCAAGCATTGTTATTTTTTGCATTTGGGAAAAGAACACACAATAAAACTAGTACCTGTAGGACTTACTCACATAAGGCCAGAAGAGCGATTAAAGGAACTGACTTAGCGAGGGACATGGAAATACACAAGAGGATTAGAATCACATACATAAGATTATTTCCATTCTTATGACACCACATCAGGTGCAAAACAGTGGCAAGCCTCTAAAATAGTTTGATCCTGAAACTCATGCCTTACTAGTATGAGACATTGATCAGAAAATGAAAAATACTCAACAAATAGAAACTAAATATTAATCTTTCTCCATCCTTATAACTGACTCTGTGTTCACATAGGATTTCTTCTCATAGGAAAGTTTAAATGATTCAAGTCAGGGGATTAAAACTAGGACCTTCTATGTATACATAGGGCTTGTCATGGTAATTAACCCATGAATGTTATCGAAAAGGCTAGTAAAAATTAGAATGGAAAGTATTCCTGTGCATGACATTAACAAAGAGTTACACATTGCTTCCATTAAGGAAGTTGAGCCCGGCCGGTGTGGCTCAGTGGCCTGGGCATCTTCCCAGGCACCAAGAGGTCCCTGGTTGGACTCCGGGTCAGGGCACATGTCTGGGTTGCAGGTTCCAACCCCAGCAGGGGGCGTGCAGGAGGCAGCCGGTCGATGTTTCTCTCTCTCTCCCTCTCCCTTCCTCTCTAATAATCAATGAAAACACTTTTTAAAAAAGAAAGTTGACCTCCTGTTATAGAAAGGGCATCTGAAATTTTGTCATTTATGCTTTCAATTCCCAGTTTATAACTTTGGAATCAACACCCCCCGCCCCCGCCAGTCTCCTTAACACAACTCTCACTAGCCCAGTGTTAAATACTCATGCCACTCTCTGCAAAGATTGGCTCATTCCCTGATGTTTTTATTCAATTTCTGTCTTCATGTATCCATATAATTAATCAGTTACTTCAGATGATTCCTGCAGAGACACCCTGGGGTTCAATAATTACACAAAATGATTAGCTTTTTAGCCTTGAGGTCTGTTGCCAGAGATGTGAAAACTATAACACGATCTATAGCACAATGGCATATTACTGCATCGTTGTACATAAATGTCCCCAGCGAACACAATTCTGTTAATGAATAAGAAATGTAATTGTTGTTGCAATGTATAGAGCATAAAGAAAGTATGACATATGTTTAAAGAAACAAAACGTCTGCACTTCAAAAAAATCCCACCAGATTATGAATCAGGTGACCTACATTCCAGTCCTGGCCCCTCTAATCATCCGCTATAAAACCTTGAATAAATATATAATGGGATGGGAATATATTAGTTGCTGATGATTTCTTGATTTGCAAATTTCAGAAGATAAGCAGAAAAGTAAAAAGAAACTGAGGAAGTCCAGGATAGCTTTGTTCTTTCCGGTTGTATATACAGGGTGGGGCCGGAAAATAATACAGTAACAAATAATAATATAAGAATAAACTGTGCTTCGAGTACTCACAACTATAAACATATTTTTGCCCCACCCTGTATATAACTCATATTCTTTAACTCTAATTTAGTTCCTTACAAGCAAAAAAGTAGCCTTCAGTTTAAGGCTGTCCTTCATTGTCCTCAGTGTTTGCTAACTGCTCCTCTGATCTTGCTGTTTACTTGGGATAGTCACAGAAGGGTGTGATACGTGCCAATTTAGATATATTTTATTCTTTAATTGATTATTTTGGTTTCTAGGCCGATTTTGCTTCGGTGAATTGCCGTAGACACACAGAGAAGTAACCTGGGGGTCACCGAGTTTCGTGTATCTAATATTCTATCTGTATCAGTATCTCTCTACTTATCCCTCCGGCTTTATCATCTGTATGTCTCTGTCCACAGCTGGAACCATCCTAGCTAGCTCTCTGAAACAGTGTTTAAACTGAAGTTGATGGCTAAAAGGAGTACTGGATCTTAGAAGGATTATGGGGTCAGAGAGCAGGAATGTGATACCTGCAGCCAAACTCATTGCTACAGAGACTGTACTAGTTACACTGCCACCAAAAGCTTATAAACGTCTGTTTCACTGCATCGTCATCGGCAATGAGTCTCTGCTTTAATTAAAATCTAGGTCATTTTGGCAGGTTAAGAAAAAATAATTATATTAGGTTAATGAGAACTGAACCATCTTTCAGTCTGTTCAGACTTCTGCAATGCACTTATGACAGAAAAGGTAAAATGATGCCACTCTGCAGTAATAATATTAATTTTATTACATAAAAGTAAGAGGAGCTTTCAAAATCTTTTAACAGAATTAAAATGAGATCTGAGTGACTGCAAGGGATTCAACAGAACGGACATGAAAAGCTCAGATTAACAAAAGTCACAAATCACGATGCACACCGTGGGGCAAAAGTAGGTTTATAATTGTTCATATGAAAAAACTATGCAATAATAACAAGAATAAACTCTGTGTTTCACACACTCACAACTGTAACCCTACTTTTGCCCCACCCTGTATAAGCCAGGAAGACAATTTACAGTTTGAAAATAAACAATACCAACCCCAAGGGGAAAGCACTGTGCGCCACCCCAAGTGCCTCATCAGACTGGGGAGAAACCACCACTTGATATAAATTACATTTTAAGTATGAAGAAAAACTATCATTAGAAGATATGATTTCTGGTGTTAGTTATGTAATTGAGAAGGTTGAAATAAATTAGTAACTTATTTCCTTTACCTGGAGCTGGAAGGCTAGTGGGCTTCCTCCCTGAGTGTTCCATAGATGTCCATTTTTTGCTGTGCCCTCACCTGGCAGAGGGGACGGAGCTCTCTGGGGTCTCATATAAAAGGCAGTGATCTCATTCATAAGGCTCCACCCTCGTGACCCACCTCCCAATGCCCCGGACCTCTCAATTCTATCACACTGGGCACTAGGATTTAACACACGAATATTGGAGGGACACACATTCAGTCTATAGCAGTTTCTTTGGCTGGGGAAAAAATCCCCATCTACTTATATTAGTGCTTCTTTCCAAGTAGTGCCCAACTCTTACCAGCTTTAGAGTTATTGTTGTATTTCTTTTGAAAATGCCTTTGCATTTTTGTGCGCTGCTTTACTCTTTCCTTAATTTGCAGACAGTGATACTCTTTCTAAGTTGCCTCAAAAACAGTGTTTCCCAATACAGTCCTAAAGTATAGGAAACACCCCGCGCTTTACGGTTCTGGAATAGAATCAGGAACCCTTCAGTCCTCAGGCCAATTCTCTGTAACCACTGAACCAAACTAGCTAGGACTGAAAACCAGAGTTTAACTCTCAGCTTTCTCAAGAGATTTTTGTGACCTTGAGGAAACAAACCTCTCTTCTCTGACCCATGTTTTATTCATTTGAAGACAGAATATAACCATAATGGCCTCACTGAGTTTTGCTAAGAATAGATAAAATACCGTGTGTGGTTCTCTAACCTGGTTCCCAAGCCTGGGAGCATATTAGAAGCCTTGGTATCCTTTGTAATATCTAAGGCATTTATCGTGGGTCTGAGTGTCCTCTTGAATGACAATCCTGCAGATGCCAGCAAAAAAATCTGACTACCACCAACCCTGTGGTGAGATTAGCTATAATTTATCATGGTTTACCTGTGGGTGCTGAATTATTTATTCCAGGGCTGATTTGCATTATGAGATCTTAATCAAGGCATTCTTAATTTATGTGGAGATATGGATTATCTAGTCACTGCCATTTGGCACCAAATATAAAGCGCTTGGCCCAGATGAGAGGGATTGGTCCTTATGCCCTGGCAGGCTGGGTTCACCCTGCTTGGCACTGCAGCTCAAACAGAGAAGGGAGCTGTTTTCCACATCAGGCTGAAGTCAGGAGTGGAAAGGAAGACAGAAAAGCCTGGACTATTCGGTTTGAATGAGCTGCCTGACAGAGATGGCTTGATTTGAACGGGAGACAGAGCGTCTGAATTTCATTGGGTGCCTAATGTATAAAGTGATATTATTATGAGTCTGTAGATGGGGAAACTAAGTTTCAGAGAAGGAAGTATTTTGCCTACATATGTGATGGATTTTTCAGTTCTAACTACTTCTCTGTCCAGTACCACATCATTACTACGTTGAGTAATAGGACAGAATTCAAGAGGCAAAATTTCCCCCCATCCCCTATTTTACATCTCTGTCACTGTTTTTCATATTGAGAGGTCAAGTTTAAGGAGAAAATAAAAACAAAACACATTAGCATTCCCCATAGGAAACATTCAAACCACTTTAACATCATTAGCATTTATAAGAGGAGCAATCCAAACAATGAACTGATGGCTGGGTACCACAATAAATAAACAAATTTGCATCGGGTTGTCATAGATTAAAAAAATTAGACTTTTAAATAACCATATTTTGGTAATGCATAGAAGACACTGTTTGCAATAAATTTATTCCAATCTATACCAGCAGCAGAATTCTCTCTATATTAAATAGAAATGATTTAGCAATTGGTATGACAAACATTAGTGCTCATGATAATTTAAGTAATAGGCCAGCCCCTCCCTTACTTTAGGTAACAGGTAACCTCTAATACGAACAGCTGATTATAATCCAACATCTAGGCTCATCAAATTGGATTGAAATTTGAGCATGTTGATGAGAAAACACAAGCAGCCTTAATGAGCAAAAGTATTTCACAGACTAACAGTTACTGTAAATCCCTTTGAAAGAGAATCAGGGCACTTGAATTTACAAATTTGTGGGAGGTGGTACAGAATGGGAATAAAGAAAATAAAATTTATCACAGGACACATAACACTCTGGCAATTTACTTAATTCTGAACTTTAATTTCTTTATCTGTAAATGAAGATAACGTATGTCAGGAAAACTACAGTTCGGATCATATCAAACCGTGTGAATAAAATCCATGGCACAATTATTTTGTAAACTCCAGAGAGCATGATAGATGGGATATACTCCATATATTTACACATTTATTTGCTTATCCCTCATCTCTCCTCACTAGAAAGTTCCAGGAGGGCAGGAAACTTCTTCTCAGCTATTCACTGATATGCATCACAAGAACTGAAAATACTCTCTCATACTTAGTACTTAATAAATGTTGGTTGACATAACCCATAATTCTACATTATGTTGGCAATGAAAAATAAACTTATAGTACAGGGAATTATAAAAGACAGGTTTTCTAGAAAAAAGTAATGTGGTTCTGGCCTTACCCTTTGCTCTTATATGTAGGGTAGCACCGATTGTTATAATCTGTGTGAATATGTGCAGCATCTAAATAAGTATGGACAGTGGGGCAGAGTTATTTTTTGCCTAAACTGGTTAGGCATGTCTTTAGGATTTTATATTGTTTCTCTAATCTCAAAGTATCTTCTTTTGTCATGATAATCAAGGGAACTGAGGACTGATGGCCTCTTGTCTCTGGAAAATACAAATGAGAACTTTGTTTCATGTCTTTTCATGCGGGTCAAAGGCAAGGTCCTCCTTTCTGAAGGAAGTAGAAGAGAAGATTCACTCACATCCACACAGCCCTCTCTCATCACAGACCTGGAAGGACCTCAGCACGAAAATAACTAAGTGTTTAGAGATTTAAGGGCGTCAGGGTGTAGAGGGATGCTTGCTTTCACGGCCTCCTGTTAGGTCAGTCTCTTAGATCAGGGATTTTGTGTGGGGAATGTGCAGATCACCACCCTTACATGTATTCAGTACCCTCCTAAGGGAGCCAAAGGGGTTAAGGAGATCATGCCAGGAATGTGTGATTTGTAATCCATACAATGTCACTGCAGTCCCTGGCACATTTAATAATGATAAACAGGTGGTCTTTTTTCATAGTTTTGCAGAATGCAAGGCAGAAAGCAGCTGAATATGTAAATCATAATCAGAAAAATCATATTTTCCTCTTAGAAAAAAATAGCTACTTGAGTAATGAGCCTAAGAGAATGAGTGATGACCATCAGCTTTTGCTTCCCCATCTTGTAAGCAGTTCTTGAAGAAAAACATACTATCTATTGCTATTGAAGTAATTACAATTGATGCCTGAGTTACACAGAAGACAATCCATTTTCTTCTAACTGACAAAACTAGAGCTGCCAAGAAAAATGGAAGTATATAGGAATCATGATAGAAAATAGTAAGAGGAGTAAAAATACTAAATGCCGACTTAAAATTTGTCCTTGACTTTAGAGGAAGCCGCCATGTAAAATATGTCTGTTGAGACGACTTCTTTTTCTAATTCCAGTAAAAATAAAGATTAAAATTAAAATTATTTTTAAGGTTGATATGCCAAGCAATTCTAGCCCAGGCTACACAAATTTCAATATCTGTTGATGCTAAATGAACAAGAATGCTAAGTGTACAATTATTTTTTTGAGGCAAAAAACGTAAAAATCATGTGAAAAGGTGACCACATTTGCCGTTGGACCCTGGCCTTACTCATCTCTCCTTGGCTTGTGGAAATGAAGGATTAACAATGAAATGGAATGAGCTTGACCATCCTTAACTTGAGGTGCTGTGTTGATACTGGACAGATGGTGGTACATGATATCTGGTGTCATTAATACGTACTTTGGATCATGTACTGATGGTGGATTACTGTACAGGCTTCCTTCGAGCCATACAGCTGGATCACGCCTCTGTGGGTGAGACTAGATCTCCCCTTAAGATAACGTCAGTAAACACTGGCTTGTTAGACATCTTAAACCGGAGTAAGAAAATAAAGTGCTTTCTTTTTGCCTGGGCATAGCCTTCCTTTTGATTCAATGTCCTAAGAATATAAAAGTAACCAAAAATCTCTAGCGTGCTTGTGTGTGTGTATGTGTGTATGTGTATGTGTCTGTGGGTAAGGGGATGAGGTGTCCTTGGCTACGGAGGTGTTTTGAAAGGATTTTCTTTAGTCTTTCTTATATATTCTTTGATGTTCCATGGAAAAAGAAACTTTAATATTCAATAACTTTGAGACAGCTAAGGTTGAGTTGAATTCTGACCCCTAGTAAGGGCCAGAGAAACATGAGGACAACTGAGGGAGCGGATGTGACCCTCTGCAGAAAGCAAGCCATGGAAGGTTGAAGGTTTGCTGAACAATTCACTGTAGAACCTTACTGAGCACAGTGTCTCCTCCGAGAGCAAATCAGTGGTATTTCCTACGGTTGCCCTCAGCTAACCATACCTATAATATTGTGCAATATTAACATATATATAGCTTAATGTATATGTTATGCTATATAAGAAACCTAAGGTCAAGAAAGTATGAAATGTTAGGGCTAGAAGGGAACTTAGAAATCATTTATTTTTCACCTAGTTCCCTGCTCTGCTTAGAGTTTAAAAGGTTATAATGAAGATTCAGGAGCTATTTTCAGTATTTCAGGAAGCCTAATGGAAATCATAAATTACCACAATCATAAGGTTTAACAATCTAAGAAGAACCACAAACTTCTTAGAAGGATGTAATGATTGGCTATTCCCTTCTTATCCAAAGTTATGATTTTTTTTAAATTTTATTTTTCAATTACAGTTTAGATTCAATATTATTTTGTATTAGTTTCAGGTGTACACCATAGTGGTTAGACAATCATATACTTTACAAAGTGGTCCCCCCAATATTTCCAGTACCCACCTGGCACTGTATATAATATCTATAATTAGTAAAATAAACTTTAAAAACTAAAAAAAAAACAAAGGAACTGTCTCCTAACCACTGTCCTATGGCAGATACATTTTTCAAATCATGAACACAGGAGTGAAGAGAAAGTTTGCTGCTGAAAACATTGGCAACCATTAATCTGGTTAAACAATACCCTACTTCCACCATGTTCTCCCCACCATGTAACAAATGAGAAATTTGAGGGTAGAAATAGTTGACTTGCCCAGTATAATAAGTTCATTGATGTTAGACATCAGATTGGATATTAGATCTTCCTTAATTAATTTCTTCATTAATTTCAGTATTTATTCTACAACACTGTATGAGATATATGTGCAAATTTGTGTTATGACAATCTAGGCTCTCAAAGTCATAATTTTTTTATAGTATGATATATCTATATCTGTTTTCTCCCCATTAATTAAAACATTTAGCTTTATAAAACATACATTCTCTAGTTTAAGCAAAGTTTTTAAAGAAACTAAAAGCATACAGACATTACTGCTAATAGAGCCACTAAGATAAAATGTATGAAAAACCAGAAAGAGACAAGTAACATAAGAAATGAAGTAAGTTATCTACTAAATATGCATATGTATGCATTGATACAGACATAGGTGCATATGCAGATGTGTATATATATATATATATATGCAGATAGTGCATCTATACATACACACATATTCCTCTATACGCTCATACATATAATTTCTATTGCTCATTTCAGCAAAATGTATTGCTTGATGTGCATGTGTAACTAATAACTGCAGGTTGTCTGATACAGATGTTTGATACATTTCCCTCCCAACTTCTCAATTTCTCTTTATTATTAAATTTTAACATTGCCTGTAAATGTAAAGATATGTCTGAACAATCATTTACCCTCTTCTTAAAGATGAGAACAGTGTTTGCATAGAACTGCCCACAATCCAAGTTTCCTTCAAAAACAAAACCGCCTGCCGTTTGGCATCAGGAATCAGGGAGACCAAGACAAGTTTCCAAAGAAGCAGTACAGCAATCTCAGGTTTGATTATACTGTTTTTCTGTTATTGCTTTTTCTTCTCCTGAGAGGAACACTTTTGAATGTAATTTACCTCCAACCACCCTTTTTCCTGAAGAGGAAGCTGACGTCAAGTTAACTTTTATTGCCAACAGGACTTAACAAATATGTTTCCTAGAGCTTTTGTAAAGTCTGTGAAGGAAGGTGGCTACTTGCACATTTTTACAGCAGGTTGGACAGCCATCCCCTTATTGGTACACCATCCATGAATTAAACAACCATCCTTGGAATGGCCAGCAAGCACATTGCTCTTGTTTTCAGGTTTCCTTTTCTTTCTCACCCAAGCAACTCTCTTCATTTCTTATTCACAAAATATGCAGAATAAAAAAGTGTAAAACCGCAGGTTTGCCTTTTATAAAATAGGTGAATCAGGAATATACTTACTATTATAATGCAATTATAATTAAAGCACATTACATGTCTACAAGTCTTTGTAGCTTCAAAAAAAGAATAATTTAAAAATCAGATTTTATTTTTAGAGCAGTTTTAGGTTGACAGTAAAACTGAGTTGAAGGCACAGAGAGTTCCTGTATACCCTGTCTCCTCTGCCCACCACACGAGGACTATTTCACTAGCATCATCTAGGACCAGAGTGGAACATTTGTTATAAGTGATAAAACTACATCAACACATCATTGCCACCCAAAGTCCATAGTTCATGTTAAGGGTCATCATCTGTCCCTCCCCCCAAACCTTGGCAACCACTAATCTTTTTACTGTCTTCATAGGTTTGCATTTTCCAGAATGTCACATAGTTGGAAGGATACAATATGCAGTCTTTTCCGATTGGCTTCTCCCACTTAGTAATATTCATTTAAGATTCCTCCATGTCTTTTCATGACTTGATAGCTCATTTCCTTTTATCTTTGAATAATATTAAATTGTCTGAATGTATTACAGTTTATTTATCCACTCACCTGCTGAAGGACACCTTGGCTACAGCCAAGTTTGGGCAATTATGAATAAAGCTGCTGTAAACATTCACACAGAGGCCTTTGTGTGAATGTAAACTTTAAGCTCATTTGGGTAAATACCAAGGAACATGAGAGCTGGAAGGAGAATTATTTCTAGTGAATATAGATCATGCATGCATAATTTATTTTAAATTTTTATAAGAGTACCATTCATTCACTTATCAAACTAGTATTACGATGTATATGCAAAATGCTAAATAATAAGGCTGTGAATATGAAAAGGCATGGTTTATTGTGGTTCAACCAAATAAATTATTAGATTTCAATATGATAAATATTTTGCAAAAGTAGAGGTGGGTTACATTTGCTATAGAAGCTTATAGAAAAGGAACCCAAATGAATGCTGGAGATTGACATGGAGAATATAGAAAATGCCTAAGAAGGTATGGACATTAAATTAAGTTCTGATAGACAAATAAAATTCACCTGGGCAAATGAAGCATAGAAAAACTTTCCAGAAAGAGAAATATCAAGAAATTGAAATGTGAGAAAGGATCTTACATTTAGAGATGAGGTGATTGTTCCATAGATTAAAAAAAAAAAAAAAAAAAAAATTGTCTGGGGGAATATGAAAGGAAAAAAAGTCAGGAAGTCAAGTCAAGAAAAAACCACATCCAATACTCTGCCAGATCTTGCTGAATTCGAACTTTATCCTAGAATTAGTGAGAAATCTGTAAAGGGCAAGTAACAGAAGAAATAAAGCACATGCATGAGACTGTGTGTGAGTGTGAGTGAGTGTGTGTGTGTCTGATAATGTCTAATTAAGATGGAAATTACAAAACACTGGAACATGAAAAATGGTGATCTATGTATTAGAGTATGGTCATCAGTTAACAGGTTGAAAAGAAAGTACCTACATTTGCATACATTTGAGTTGAATTATTGCACATGCTTCTTTATGAAAAATATAGAAGGTTGTATATAATGCTGCCAGATGACTAATAAGTTAATGTACAAGTGGTATTGCTGTTGTTTATCAGAGTAAAAGAGAGTAATATTGTTGTAAAGCAAAATTATCTGGTATCTGAATGTAAACAGATATAATGAAACAGAAATTTTACAATACCCAGTAAAAGCAGATGCCTGAAAAAAAGTGTTTGTTTGTTTTTTACTTTCTTTTATAAGTATTTAAAAAATGAGTTGGAAGAAACAAAATGTGTTAAACATTTTCAACAAAGTTGGCACAATATTATGAGTTTATTCATAAAAGAGACAAAGGCTAGTGATTCCTCTACTTCATATAATTCTGAGGATAGTATTTCTGGCAGATGCCTTTGGAAACTCCACATCACATTCTCAAGAGAAGCTGAGATTTCCTGGTGTCACAACCTGGGTCCTAAATCAAGCTGTCTTTAGACCAGAAGCCCCTAGTAGCTCAGAGATTCTGTTCTTTTAGTAAAATCACATCCTTCTCTTGTTGCTGGGTCTGTGAGGGTGTTATGGGTTGAATTATATCTCTCCCCCCCCAAATTCATATGCTGAAGTCCTAAGCCCCAGTAACTCAGAATGTGATCTTATTTGTAGAAAGGTCTTGACAGAAGTAATCAAGTCAAGGTGAGATCATCAGGGTGAGTCCTAAGGCAATATGACTGGTGTCCTCATCAGAAGAGGAATTTTTGAACAAAGACACACATACAGGGAAGGTGACACAAAGAGACACAGAGAGAATCCAACAGTCTATAAGCCAAGTAAAAAGACCTGGAATAGATATTTCCCTCACAGCCCTCAGAAGGAACTAATCCTGCCGACACCTTGATTTTGGATTTCTAACCTCCAGAACTGTGAGACAATGCATTTCTGTTGTTGAAGCCACCCAGTCTGTGGTATTTTGTTACAACACCCCTCTACAGCTAATACAAAGGGGAAAAGTCAAAATATGTCATCTACAGGTATCACAACCTCAAATTAAGCCTACCATATTTTTATTCTGAGGAATCAAAAACAAATGTTAACAAATTATGCATGCCTCCTTCACCACTATAGACAAAATGTTCATCATAACAAGGATGAAATATCCTGAAAAACTATAATCTCTTCTTCTTTCAATATGTTGTAAGTACATTTTTTTCAAAATGGAATAAAAACAACCGTTTTGTTTACATAAGACACTTTGAGACTAGATTTTCTGTCAATTGATAACAAGAAAATATCCTTACTGAGATACTCTAGTTCTGAATGTTAGTAATTCCTGAAATCACTTTGTTGCCCCAATCATTTAGATTCTTTGTTTAGGACACAATAAAATAAATTCAACATATCTCATGACCTGAGCAGAAGATGCTTTATGAAAGTTGACAAAATACTACTTTTCCCTCTCAGGGATCACAGGAAAAATCCAAAGCAATGAAGGGTACATGCAACTTGGACAGTACAGGTCTTAGCTTAATTATACACAGAACTTGTTTTTAATAATTAAATTCCCCAAGACTTCCCTGACAGTCAAACTTGGTAGTTTTCTTGTCTAAAATCTTGATGACATGCTCACACTTAATGTTTGCACCCTTAAGGCTTTCACCCCTCTACCTAAGGAGGTGGAGTTTCCTCTCAGCCTTTTGCTTAAATCCATTGCAAAGCAAAACCTCTGCTGACTCTGGTGATAAATCACAATATTACAACCATCAGGGCATTTAATTTGTTCTGAAAATCAATTGGGACTTGCTGATGCCAAAAGTAATATATTGCTAGTTAAAAAAAAACAAACCTGGATATTACACTTCAGTGCAAGATGGACCGTCAGTCACCTTGATGACCAAGCAACAATTTACAGTTTGTAAAAACCAAACAGACAAATTGTAAGAAAAATGCACTTTGACTTTAACACCAACATTTGTAGGATTTGGCTGGAGTGAAACAGTCAAATGGCTTTGCAGAAAAAATGATGAGCTCTAGGGTGCTATTGAGGTTTGTTACAGAAGGAAGTGTGCTTGTCGGGGGTGGAGTGGGGGATATAAAGGGGCTGTGGGTGTAATTTCTTGACTGAAGACCTCTAATTAGCAAATAGCATTTTACTAAATATTACTGAGTTATATGTTATTAATCAATCTATTCATCCATCAATTATTGACACATCAAATGCCATGAAGGACAATTTTTGACTATTTCCAGATGCTGTTTATTAGTAGATGAGGAACTGCATCGACTTCTGCTAACCTTGAAGCCTATGGTAACTGAGCAAATGTTGGAACCATAGTTGTGTGCTGCTGTCTACAGAGATATGTTTCCAAAGGATGAGCAAAACATCAAGGTCTTAGTTTCTGCCAGAATTTATAGCCTAATAAGTGTTTCTATCACAATGAAGACCAGATATATAGTCCAAAGAAGTGATTTGAATAATATAATGATTTATATAAACCATGATGAAGAAGGCATCAGAGACTTAAATGTTTATTGTGTGGCTGATGGTGCCTTGCTTCTAGGAAGTTAGCAGTGAAAATGGTGATGGTTGGGTTTGAGATATATTTTGTGGCAGAGCCAACAGGGATTTGATAGGAGTTTAAATGTGGGTTGTAAGATAAAGAAGAATTAAGGATTACTTGTAGGATTCTTTTAGCTAGAACCGTATGGTTAGTAGGGGCATTAACCGGAAGGAAGGCTGCTGGGAGAGGTAGAGGATTCTGTTGGACTGGAGGGTAGGGCATGTTAGTAAGTATTTGTATTTTGACCAAATTACCTTTGAAAAACCCATTAGGTATTCAAATGGAAATGTGAGAAGGGATTCATATAGATAATCATGCAGGAGGAGGGGGATGAAAGTATATGAATACATAGGAAACACCATCATATTTAAAGTATGGAACTGGGTGAAATAACAAGGAGAACATGCAGATGGAGAAGAGAAGTCCAATGCTTGAGTACTGACATGTATGAAGGCTTAGGCTGCAGACAGAGGAGGAAAAATGCTTAATGAAAACCAAGAAACAAAAGCCTGAAAGTAGGAGGGAAACTAGATAAATGCAGAGTTACTGAAGACTGCATAGGCAGGGAATGGACAACTGTTGAAAACATTACTGAGAACTTAAATAAAATGAGGGTAGGAAACTGGCCATGTGTCAAGAGCAATTGTTGGTGATATCAATAAATTGTGGGCAATAATAATCTGAGAGACTCATGTTCAGATTAAATGAACTGCGATACAGAAAATGATTACTTTGTTTATCTAATGCTGCGGAACAAATTATCCTGAAATGAGTGGCATAAAACAATCATTTATTATGCTCATGGAGTCTTTGGGTTGGAAATTCAGGAAAGGCTCAGCTGGGCAATTCTTGCTGGGGGTCCAATGTGGTTGAGTCAGAATTCACTGAGGCTGTAGTCATCTGAAAGCCTGAAAAGGCTGGGGGATTCCGTTCCAAGGTGGCTCGGTCACATTTAAAGCAAGTTGTTGTTGGCCACTGGCTCACAACTATATTTCCTTCCCATGTGGGTCTCTCCTACTTAAGCGTACCCACGTCATGAGAGATGGCTGTTCCCAGAACAAATGACTTAAGAGACCAAAAGGAAAGCAGAAGCCACACATCTTCACTTCTGCCATCCTCTACTGAACATAAAAGTCAGTCCTAGTGCAGTGTGAGAGGGGATGACAGAAGTGAGTAAATAGAAGAGATAAGTATTATTGGAAACCATCTTGGTGGTTGACTCCCACAGAAATGTATGTTTTTAATTATTAAGTATATTGCCTAAGATATAGCGGACATTCTGTAAATGATCATGCTGAGTTAGCCAAAACAGGCACAGTCTTCGGACAGCCAAGTCTGTCCAAGATTCCAGATATTAGCCATCAGTTTGGGGGTCCCCAGGGACAGTCTCACTTCCAACCGTCTGTCTACAAATCTGGAGATTTCCACAACTATCCTCAGGTTCCATTATTTTTTAGGAAAACTTATAGAACTAAGGAAAGTGTTATACTTATCATTATAGTTTTATTATAGCAAAAGGATACAAATCAGAACCAGCGAAAGGAAGAGATGAAACTGGGCAGAATGTGAAACTGGAAGGGTTCTAAATCTGAGGCTTCTATGTCTTCTGGGATCCATTACCCTCTAAGCATCAAAAGGCGGCAATATGCACAATACTGTCAACTGGGAAACTCATCTGAGCTCTGGGTCTAGTTTCTACTAAGACTTCATTTTGTAGGCATGATTGATTCAGTTATTGCCCACATGCTTGAGTTCCATCTTCCTCCCCCATCCCCAGAGGTTAAGCTGATTTCTCATGGCACAAAGCCTCAACTCTCCGGTCACTTGGTTGGTCTTTCAGGCATGGCCAGCTTCCACCTTCGGTCATCTCTGTTAGCGTTAAACTATCAGTTGTAATCTAAGAGGCCCACCAAAAATGGCAAAAGCACCCCTACCACTTAGGAAAATTCTAAGGGTTTAGAAGTTATCCCCCAAGGATATGGACAGAAGCCAGAGCTAGGGAAGTTAGTCCTTTACTATGCAGGTAAATATTATTACTGCCACTTCACCTATATTCCTAAGTACAATTGTTGAAGAAAATGACATAGGGTTTTAGATTCCCTTAGATTATAGACACTGGGCGATGAAAGAAAATCCACCATTTGTTCCTTATGGTTTCTTACTGCTAATTTCTCTTTTTCTACTGTCTTTCACTTTATATCGACAATCATTAAACATTAAGACCCAGCCCCCAGACAATAAGTACGACCCAATGAACTTTCTTTTCATCCCTATACTTTAGTCAAGGTGACTGTCACCCTGAGTTCAAGGATGTTCTTATACGTATCACCAGAGCCAACATAGGAAATTAGAGCCTGTGCAGTCATGGAGGGTAAGAACCAAAGATTACACATCTGGCATTCGCACTTACTTTTTATTTTCTGACCCCTGTGACATCCATTGTTCATGATTCATCGTCTTGCCCCTCTTTCCTCATTACGTTCCCCTCTTCACCTCAGTTGACTTAAATTCTTTATGCTACAGATACCTCCATTATGATGCCATGACCATAAGGCCAGGGTGTTATTTTCAGGAAACATTAATATAATTTTAGATCAAAACAGCATAATAAGTTGATATAGTAAACTCACTATATATGATTCTGGAAGAATTATAGAAAAGTCACAAATAACCTCTTATAGTTCTCTGATGCCAATTTACCAGTGAGGGTGTGGGTGAGTCAATGAGAGTGAGGCTGGAATCACATAGAAGTCAGTAAGAAATAAAGCAGTAGGTTGGGTCCGTTTTTCAGTAACCTTGTTAAACAAACACATGCCACTTCTCACTTTTAATACATTTTGAAATTTCTCATCTCTGCCTCATTAATGCTTGAAGCTTTTATCTAGCACCAACTACATGTTTGCAAAACAACAAGCCACTCCCTACCAAAGATAAATGTGTGCATAATACTGATCTTGGCCAAGAATGGGCTTAGGGTCTAAGTTGTGCACCTTCCTTTCTCTTGAACTCCCCTCACCTCTCTCTTCTTTATTTCTGTGTGTCTCTCCAGACGACCATCTCTTCTCATTCCTCATTATTCAGGTTTTAGTAAGCTCAGATATATTAAGTTACTAAGGGCTTAATATACTCCAACTCCCTGGGATATAGAAAGGAAAATACAAATTTCAGGCATTTCTGAATGATCATTTTGAGCAGGCCCTTTCCTTGATGGTTTTCAAATTACAATGTATAGATAGTCCACAACAATATAAAGCAAACACGACTAAATGACAGAGGCATGGAAACAACTTTGAAAACACATAATTGATAGGAGTAGTAGTATTTCTCTGTAGCCATTCTTAAGTAATTCTGTGGTGGGCAAGTGGGGTGGTGGGAGAGAGGTTCTAAATTCTGAGAACTCAGTAGAAGATGATTTTTTGTAAATATAGAAGACAAAGGAGAAAATACAATGAAATCTGCATACTTCTTGATCTTGTGGATTTGGCCCAACCTTGATTAAAGCCAAGCAGATGTTATGGCGAAAAACTAATTTCATGTTTTCTTCAAAGTTACAGCAATTCTATTTAAACAGCTGTGACTATTTTAAGATGCCACCTTAGTAGGAATAATAAAGAAGAATAATAAAAATCTCCATAGGAACCTATAAACATTATTCAATAAAATGCTGTATATTTTTAATTCAGTTTCAGAGCTCATCTACTAATGTACAGAAAATAAAATATATAGCTTAGTAGTTACTTACATTGCCTCTTGGTTGCTTCCTTTTCAATTTGTATAACAAATAAAGTTAAACTGTAGAAGGAAAATGGACTTCTATCCATGAAAAAAGATATACCTAATATATACTTTTAAATTATATTGAGATTTATATTTTTTACTTTATATAAACTCAAATCATCATTATAAGCTTTTGTTCACTTGCTTTACTGAAGCTTATAAACTGTGGAAAAAAATGTAATGACAGAAGCACAATGCATTTGCCATTACTTTACAACCTTGAACATTTTTTTGAATTCTAAAGGAAGAAATCTAAACTGGAAAAATAGTCTTGGCAATGGTAAGTATGTGGGAGTAGAGTTGTTTCATTTATACCTGCTTTCAGGTATAATTCTTGCTCAGACTACATATTCATCTATTCAGTATCATTTACTATTGCTCTGCCATCTAAGATGTTTTACATATTAAATATTTGTTTCATTTCTTTCTTTGTGAACTTTTGGGGTTGGTAAATAATAGTTTCATGTGCTTTGCATCATGATTTCATTTTTTTATGTTCCTCTTTAATCTTAAAAGAGCCTTACTTTTCTAGGCAGGCAGCTTCCCCAAAATAGGATACATTACTACTTAATTCATACCTCCAATCACGACACTTAAGAAATTCCATTTGTTGTACAAATTAATATAAAATATGTTTTTTATATTTGCT
Source organism: Miniopterus natalensis (assembly GCF_054644295.1). Classification (NCBI taxonomy): domain Eukaryota; kingdom Metazoa; phylum Chordata; class Mammalia; order Chiroptera; family Miniopteridae; genus Miniopterus; species Miniopterus natalensis. The sequence continues at coordinate 62,622,570 of NC_142091.1, read as the reverse complement.
TTCTAGACTATTAGTAGCAACACTCTATAGAGAGGAGTAAAGGAGCATAATGGAAACACATGGTTTCGGGTCAGAGTGACTATAAATTCTGGTTTTGACACTACATAATCTAGGACATGTTTTTAACGTTGTTGCTCAGAAATTCTAGGGATAAAACTGAGAACACTAACAAGTATGCTTTTGCAGGAGTAAACATTAATGTTAAGCATAATATTTATAAATCATCTACAATATTTTTATTTTTATCCAATCAGTGATAATTTCTATTATAAATATAACAACAGGCATTCTTCTTGATAGTCTTTAATTTGGCTTAATTATCTAGCAGAGAAGCTGACAAATAGAGAGAGCTCATTAGATATTCATTAAGCTGAAAAGAGCTGTCTCAGTTTCAGTTTAAAAGATGGGTACAAATGGCTACCATTCATTAATGTCAGTCAATCCATTTTCTCCTACTGCTAACAGACCCCAAAGCTTCAGCCCTGGAGCCACAGGAGTGGTCATCTGACTCATCTTGGACTATCCACAGCACCCCAGGATCTGGCCACAGTGACCAGCCCTGAGATGAGCTCATGATCCAAACGAGCTCATAGCCTTTTCCTGGGATTTTATATATTGGCGTTGAGAGTGAGGTATGGATTTATCCTTATGGGTTGCTAAACTTGATTTATGTAAACTTAATGTTCTTTCCAGCAAGAAGATTTTTTTGCTATAAAATGAGTGAATGTAGGCAAAAGACAGAGATTAAAAGTTTAGAATGACTAGTGTTTTGTGTCTGCATGTTGAATATACGAAGGAGTTAAGAGAGTGTACCCAGAGAAAGAGGAGAGAGAAAGAGGGAGGGTGAGGAGGAGTGACGGAGGGAGGGAGGGAGAGAGGGAGGGAGGGAGCACTGGGAGGTGGGAGGGGATGGAGACGGGACACAGGTATTTGAGTGCCCAGGTGTAGTCCTCACTAATCTCCTTACTGTTGGGACATCATTACTTGAAACTTTAAGATTCCTGAAGAATAAATGTAGGAAAGAATAAACATTTCCTAACTGACAAAAGCTGACTTTTTACTTTACTTTTAAAACCTTGAAGACAACAAAGTTGCCTATGGTCATAGGGCAAGATATTTCCGAGAGGGGTTTGCTGGGGAATCTGACAGACAGGATATAGTCCAAAGTCTGTTTCATATATTTATAAAGAACTCTCTACACCCTTCATTTTACAGAGCTCCTAGTATTCAACAGCACAAAAAACTTGATGCTTGTTACTTTCTAGTGAGTTTTTAAATTTAAAGGAGGCAAAATTTTATGAGGCATATAAATGAAAATGTTACTCAAGGCAAAGTCTCCACCATCTCTATTTAAATTATACTGACCTATATTAGCAGTGAAAGGAAACAGTGCTAATTGACTTTTCCTATTATATAGAGACCACACGAGATTTCAAGTTGTTAGTTTTCTAATATTTTTTGAAGTGTTTGACATCTAGTTTATTTTTCAGTTATTTTAATTATTCTATTTACTCAGGGCTGATTTAGGTGTTCTAAAAAAGTCTGCACTTGGCACAATAAAAACTTGACTACGATACCACCATATTCTCACTCTCTCTTTCCTCTCTCTCTGACACACACACTTTATCTGTCTCTCTGTCTCTCTATCTACCTATTTATTATGGTATCCAAATATCATGAGACTACTGCACATATCAGAAAACTGCTACAAGCTGACACCTGAGACTGGTAAAACATACATTCAAAGATATTTGTGAAGTTCCACATTCTAAATATTAAATCTAAAATTACCAAGGGTATACAATAAGATTTATTTTTATTTGTTCCACTTCAAATTCAAAACTCATATTGGTATCATATTGCTTATAATTTCAAGTCTAGACTTACTAGTCTTCTATCAATAACCACTTTATTTCCCATTCATTCCTGCCCCCCCCCGAGCCCAATTTCTATATGTTCTTATATCACTCCTGAGGTTGGCATTACCCAAAGCAAATTTTATTAGCCTTCCCTCACAACAATAATAAAAATATAACACTGTTATAAGACTTACCATTACTTGTCCTAGGCAATGATATTAGCACTTACATAAAGTAACTCATTCATGAATCAATACCCATGGGGTTGATTTGATAATCTTACCAAATGTAACTTCTCCCTACCCCACAGTAACCTTTCGCAATAAAAGTCTCCTATGAGGATGGGTGGATGGATGGATAGATGAATGAATGAATGAATGAATGAATGAATGAATGAATGAATGAATGAATTAAAAAAATCTGTTCTTCAAGTCAAGAGCCTAAGTGGTTTAACAAAGTCTGAGAAATGTTACATTTCCTGTGCTAAAAAGTACAAAAATGGGAATGGAGATTCATGCTCCATTATAGAAATAGAGGGTATTTTTGTTATTTGTTTTTAATTTTTTGAGATGTGGTTGGCTGAGTTCACCTGCTTCATTACTCATTTCTTAAACAGGACGCCCACTTAAATCACTGGCCATATATTGTCTCTCTTAGTTTTGAAATATTTCACTAACTTTTTTCAGTTATCTAGAAACTTCTTTTCTGACTTCTAAGGTAAATGTCACTCTCTGTAATATAAAAAATATGTTTTCTTGTTAAAAAACGAAATTGAAGGCAGCTGTTGGTCTTTCCACTTGAAATAACTTTTCATATACATAGAGGATTCTCATATCCACATGAAACAATATAAACTATTTTCACCTTTCTTATAAATTCTACATCCAGTTCTGTATTTATTTTCACACTTCTTCTCTGACCCATCTTAAATCTGCTCAATTCTCTGAAAATGTCTCTCACACTGTTCAAATGAACCTAATAAGATCATTAATCTTATTGAAAATAATTTGCTTATTAGGCTCAAGTAAATCTGGTCTAGTAACACTTTTGGATATTATATAAACAGTCTGTGTTAACTACCTTTCTTTCCTGGGTGATGCCAATTGTTCCATTCCAATGAACAACATAAAAATCTCATTTTCCCTTCTAACAATCCCAGAAACTTGTTAAATTGTCTTCAACTTGGAGATGCAGCAAGAGGCACCTGGTTAGACAAGACATATGATAAATGCCAAAGGAGGGAGAGGATGGATGCAATACGTGAGGACCTGGGTCCTTTCCTTTTTTCCAACACCATCTAAACACAAAAACTTACTCATGCCCTATGCACACACATATATATACCACTATATAACAATAAAAAATAAGTGATAACTGATAATGTACAATTTTATATAAATGAGAAACGTTGAAATTCTATGTTGTATAGATTTCTATTTCAATTGTATGTTGAGATTATGTTTAAAACAAATGGATTATATGATTATCTTTTCTCTCTCCACAGGTAGGTGGGGTTTGGCAGAAAAATTATGGTAGTTACTGAAAATACAACAATATATATTTTATACAAATATACATACATACAAAATTTTATGTGAATAGGATATTCTGATCACCTTAAACTAATAATACTAAAGTTTAGAGAAAAGAAAATTTATAGAGGTAGAAACAGGGCTGGGGATGGGTACAGAGATTAACTATAAATAGGCATGAAAAATTTTATTGCATGATGAAAATATTCAGGATTACGATGACAGCAGTGCAACTGGGTAAAATTACAAAACTATTTAAAGTGCACACTAAACTAAAAAATACATTTTTTTAATGTATTGACTACAATAAATGTAAGTATATATTTTGAAAAATATTTAAGCTAGATGGAATCAATTTTTTAAAAATGAACCTACTTCATTTCCACCCACTATCTTTCCTTCTAGTGTCTGTAATAGTGGCTTGTTTAGAGTTGGTGTTTATTAAATATATATTTTTTTTAACAAATAAAAGAAAGGAAGAGAGTCAGGGAGAGAGGGAGGGTGAACAAAAGAGAGGAAGGAGGGGGGAAAAAGTCCAATATTTGCCGTTCATCCTTCTCGTTCCTTTTATGTTAGAAATAATGTCATTTGCTCTTACTCGCAAACACACATAAACAAAACACATTATATATGTACTTTTATTTCACAAAATTGAGATTATGTTTTATATTTTGGTATCATTTTCTTCACTTCAGAATGTCATGTCAAAACATGTAAGTCTAACATATATTTTAGTGCCTTCACTGTGTACCATAATATAATTGTGTTATTGATCTGATCATTCCCTTCTCTTATTATTAAAATAAGCAGATGTTCTTGAGTAATTGTGTGTTATGATGAATTAGAATCCTTAAACTGAGATCAATGATTAAGATAACATGCCATTAATAACAGATCATGATAGGCTGGCGTCAAAAATTTATTTGAAAATCAAATATGAAAGCAACATTTGTCTTAGAGCCTTGGTGAGATTAAAATACGCTTGAGTGGAAGTCTTCATTATTTGCCTTTAAATTTGTACTTTGTCATTATAAGGTCTCCTTCATTCCAAGATTGTGAAATAAATACCCTCTTGGGTTTTCACTGAATAATTTTAGGATTTTCTTTATATTTACAACTTTAATTCATTATAAAATTTTTATGATGATGATTCCAATCTATTTTTCCCCCCAAAATGAAATAGGTTCATTTTCTCAAGTGACTGAAAACACCACCTTTACGATCGCAGTAGCATTACTATAAATGTGGCTGTTTTAATTCCTGAAGGCTCTATAGGGGAATCTGTTTTCTTGCCTTTTGAGTGTCTAAAAGCTGCACCCATTCCTTAACTCCTGGCCTCCTCTGACCTTCAAAGAGGGCCATGGAGTCTTTTACACATCGCATTACACTCAACACTGAGGGTTCTGACTCCCTCTCACCCTTGTGAGAACATTGACTAATCGGGACACTGCTTAGTCCCTCAGTTCCATCTACCACCTTAATTCCTCTTTGCTTATCGAGTTCCATTTTCTCAGGTTTCTGGAACAAGGATGTGGGCCTCTTTGGGAAGTCATTATTCTACCTACTACAGTGGACCAGAGGTCTAAATTAGTCCAATTAGACCTTTGCTAGGAATGCTGAGAAAAAGACATAAATCTTTACTTCTGGACAGAAACAGGAAAACGTATAGCCCAAGCACTTGCTGACATCCATCCTGGTAGCAAAAGGGAAATCAATCAAAAGATCAAGATGATATAATGGATTTCAAAGGATGGAGAAGCATAAATTATTTGTTAGGTAATATCACCAAGCCACTGGATTGAACTTTACCTGAAGTTCATCTTAACTCTGGTGTTTTCAATTAATTTAAACAATAATTTGTTCTCTACAAATAAGGCAGCATGAGCCAGGATTTTGTGATATGCAGGCAAAACCATCCTATGTGATATGTTTGCTATTTTTATAGTGTTTATATTTATGGCTACTGAGATCTTTGTGTTCTCATATTATTTTTCCTGATTGCTCACTGCTGTCATACAGAAAACTAAAATTTCAAAATTATTACCATAATGAAGTCTTCATTTAATTCTAAATGATATATATTTCTTTGAATATTTTGGCAGGAAAACTTAGAAACTTTAATTAATAACGGTGTCTCTTTTCAATATTCATATTTCATTTTCTTTCCTAGTATTGACTAAGACTTCCAAATCTATGTTTAAATACAGCACTTCACATTTAATTCTAGAGCACAAGTTAACTATGTGCATTGTTTCTTAGTACAAATAAAAATGCCCTTTTGGGGGGATATTTCTTTGTTTGAAAGGTCAAGGAAAATATTCTACCAATTAACCATTTCTGTTCTGAATACGGATTACAATATTGACACTCTGTGATCATTCCCAAGTCTTAAAACTTGACACTGTATATGTAAATCATCAAATTATCCATTCTGAAAGCAAATTCATTCATGACTACATGGGCCCACAATCAGAATGGAAGACCTAAACTGTGCCTGTTGAATGTTGAATGAGGTAGTCGGAAAGTGTGTGAAGACACAGATTTTTTAGATGAATAGGGGTTTGTGACAATAAATGATCCCTGTGAAGGTGTCCATAATTAACTCACCATTCATTAATCTTTCTTTTTAAAAGAAAAATATATTTTTATTGATTTCAGAGAGAGGAAGGGAGAGGGGGATAGAGAGAGAGAGAAACATCAGTGATGAGTCATTGATCAGCTGCCTACTGCATGCCCCCTACTGGGGATCGAGCCTGCAACCGGGCATGTGCCCAGACTGGGAATCGAACTGTGAACTCCTGGATCCTAGGTCAATGCTCAACCACTGAGCCATGCAGGCTGGGCAATGAATCTTTCTTTATTAAGGAAAAATCTATTATTGAGAGTTAGCTATACTTGTTATAAAACTTCAGAGTAGTAAGATCTTGATGTACCAGAAAAACAGAAGGCATTTGTTTTTGCCTTACAGCTTTAGTCACTTCAGTGCCTTATTTTTGGCAGATTGTGTTCTTAAACTGTAGACCCTTAAGTCCTATATTCCTCACTTGTTTGTATTTAAAAACTTTTAATGAGCTCTTGTCCCATGACACTTTAAAGCACTCTGCCTCATTTTTTAAAAATAGCTAAACAAAACACAGATTCTAAGTGGGAGATTTTATGTTATTTCGTTCCCTCCCTCCCTCCCTTCCTTCCTTTCTTCCTTTCTTTTTTTTGTCTGAGCCCAAACAGACTAAAGAAATGACTTTCCCTGGGACACTGTAAAAGCTCTCAGTTGAGTTTTTTTCTCAATTCAGATTTCTTTCAGTTTAGCAGTGTGCACATAGGCTCATATAGAGAATTCTACTTAATGTTGTGTTCTGGTTCCTCAAGTGAACTGAAGTACGGCATGGAAGACCAGCAGGCACTTTCCCTGTGAGAAGCCAATCACACCCTCTTGACTTTTGGGTGCTTCTTTGATTTCTCAGACAAATATTTCATTTCAGAACTGCTATGTAGTTCGTCAACCTGACATAGCCGTATTCTGATTTTTCCGCCACTCTCTTTAAGGGCAATGCAGAACATCTTTCAAATTACTCTGTGGAATGACAGAAGCACCATTATTATTTCAAAGGCAAATTTGCCTTCTCTCTATAGCTCTGAAAATCAGCTACGCTTCTCAGGAAACTTCCATGTAAGAGCTGAGGAAGGAAGATTGTCCAAGTGGTAAAGTAATATAATGGGAAATTATTTACTGTATTCATTAACAAAAATGAGTCTTTAAATATTGTTATTTTGCCCATGATCTTTAATATATCTATTCACAAAAATAAACCAATTTATTCACACCAATTGGAATCAGGTATTAGGGAGTCTGTATAGACCCGTTTAGGTCTATATATTCATTGACTAGATACTCTGATTTTTCACTTGATAAAGATTTTATAAAACATTTTCCATAGAGAGATTAGAAAAATATTTTATTCTGCCTTCTACTGTAGATTTTTAGAAGGATTTTGCAGGCAAGGGGAGGAAAACAGACATTTGGTAGGGTCAGAGATCATAGAACCCTGTCAACAAATTTTACTCTGCCCAACAATGGAAGTAGATAGGTAATACAGCCTATTAGGATTATACTTAGGATTATACACACACATATACCCACATGCTGATTTTAAACTAAATATATCCCCAACTTAATTTCCCTATATTCAGATCCCCAAACTCTACCACCACATAACGTAAGAGGGAATGTGATAAAGGGGAAATCAGAGTAGAAAGAAATTGCTATTTATTCAATTGTTATTAAAGGTCTTACCTTTGTAAATTAATAACAACAAAGAGAACCCCACATGATTTTGTGACCATGTTCCTGGAATCAATTCCGGGCCTTGGAAGGTATCAGAGGAATTGAAAGGCCCTGAATCTAAAACTTATTTGCATAATATAAAATCTATCTGAACATCTGTGTATTGTCTTTTATCATCTTCTCTCTCTGCAATAGGTCCTGACACCAAACTTTCCAGACTTTTCTTCCAATATTCTCCATTCCACACATTAATATTCCTTCACCCGCTCCCTCAACAAAACATTTCTTGATCTTCAAATGTACAATCTACTCCCAAATCTCTCTGCAATTGCCAATAGTTTCCTTTAACGGAAACATTCTGCTCTATTCTTCCAGGACCTTCTCTACAAAATCTACTCTGTTCATTACAGTGGGAAATAATTACTTTATCCCTCTGACACAGAGAGTAAGCTCTTATCAAATGTTTTGTTGCTATTTACACTACATTTATTATAATGATTGTCACACAGATTTAAACTCCCCCATACTGGTTTTAAGACTGATTTTTCTTTAAATTACCCTTAAAGACTTAAAAGACAGAGACAAAGTTTTGAATCAAGGAGCATGATAAATTCTTCATCCTACTTGATCAGTAATGAAAATACCTTATGTCCTCTAAATTTTGGTTAGAAGGTATTGTCTTTAACAACAACAACAACAAAAGTAGATAAATAAATGTTATTGTATCTATATCCTAAAAAAGTAGGCAAAAGTATATATTTTATTAATTTATACCTTCTCCTGGTTGCTCTGAATTAGGAATGCCCTTTTATAATCAAATAGGAGGAAGCATTTGTACTCTTCTGGGTTTCTAAGGTAGTTCACATATCTGTGTAATTACTCATTCAAACAGGAAATACAATGCACACAGATGAGAGGAAAATTAACATATGTGTGTTTCTAATGTTTTACAGAGCATGACATATCAGGGAGACAACACTTTTAGATTTTATTTTCATACTTTTCTGCACAATTTCCTCAGATCCCAAGAAAGCGATCTGTAGGGTGGGGAAGCAGATGGAAGGGAAAGGCTGTGCTGCTGAGTGTGGTAAAGAGGTTTGGCCATACAACAGAACCAACTCTCCTTAGGGCCTTTTCTCCTAAAATTTATTTTCACTTGAAGGACAGCAAATCTGAATAGTGACTTTAGTCTATAACGCCTTCGACCAAGATGTCAGAGGCTCAGTTATCATTTTTACAGCTGCCCACTAGAAGTTTACATGAATATAAAGTTAAAGGATATTGAAGTCAAATTTTCTCCCAAGAAATCAGACATACATTTTGAACAAGTACCTTAACTGCTTAGCTGGGAACGCCGATATTGCAAAGAATGGATATTTACTTCTGAGTATCTGAATTGCATTGTTATTTTTTATGCTTAGTTTGAAAGAAACCATTTTATAAGCATACAGCACATTTTAAAGGTGCTTTTCTTTAACAAAATAGAGCCAGAATGCTGTTTGATAACCCCATAGAACAACAGAGGCCCTGATATATATTTGTTTTTAAATAAGAACTTGATTTGATATGGTGTTTATCAAATAACATGTGCCTTCCAAGTTATGCTGGCACAGCTTAAAATACCTCCACATATTGTCTTTGCTCTTCACTATTTACCTTAGAACTTTTCCTACATCACAGAACTGATGGTCTGTAACAAGGGACTAACAGAAGGGGAAGAGGCACAGGGGTGGGGAACGTCTGGCCTGGGGGCCATATAAGGCCCAAGAATTCATTTGGTCTGGCCCCTGCCAAGGCAACCTCAGGCAGGACTCAAAATTCAATAAACTCAATTAAATGTTTGTCCAAATACAGCAGGTTAATTTTTAAGTTGATAATTTTGTATGGCCCAGGCATGATGTTCAAAATATCCAAATAGCCCTTGGCAGAAAAAGGCTCCTCACCCTTGGCTAGAATGTTCTAGATGCAAAGGGAATGATTAACTTTATTACTCTTCCCCCAGCTTTCAGGGGTGAAGGAGTCTGCCCCTAAATAAAATTTCTGTTCAAGTTAGTTTCCATTTCCCCTTCCCAAATTACTGTACAACAACTTCCTATTTTCATCTTTTCATCCATGGCGAGAACCAGTCTGGTATACACAGTGTAAGCGCTTGTGTAGATGTGGGTTATGTGACCTTCTAGTGCTCTTCGGGGAAAATGAATTTTGGTCAAGTAGGACATCCTGGAGCAGAAATTGGGAGCTTGGGAGGAGGGGCAGGGTTTCAGCAAGTTAGTGAAAAAAGTGCAGAACCACGGAAAATGCACATATTTTATTATTTTCCAAACTTAGTCTATGTAAATCTCACCATGTATGAGAAAATATGTCAAATGATTTTCAAATGTTTTTAAAAATAACTCATTGAAATATCATAGAAAGAGCATCATTTTTCTGAAAATATTAAGGTAGAGCACAAAGATGGAAATAGTATTCTATAGAACACTAATTTTAGGAAACATCTCTTTATTCTAAACATACATAAGAAAAATCTGATTTGTGAAAAATTAAATATGTAGGCTGCTGACAGTGGCTGAGTTAAAAAAAAAAAAAAAGAAAGAAAAGGAAGAGACATTTGTGTTCTGGATATAATAGCAAAATAGCAAAAAGAGGTAAGTAAATTCCTCCCCCAAACAAGTATAAAATGGAACAATTTTTTTAAAAATATCAAAACTGTGTACTTAGGGGTGGCTGAAGTGACAGTTATGGAGCAGTTGAGGATATGTCTTAAATTAGACTTTTCTATCTTACAAATTTATTTAAAATAAATAACTAGAGTTTACTGTTTAAGGGACTTTAATTTTAACTTTTGTACATATGAAACCATTCTAATATTTAATATCTTTAAATACTAAAGTTTACAAAAGTATAAACCATACAAAATCATTTTTTAAAATCTCTTGCTAACTAAAAGGACATGTAGAGTCCTACTTTCCTTCCCATATTTCTGACACTTGTGGCTATTTTCAGGAATTAGTAGTATATTATAATGCAAGAAGGGTTTGAGCTTAGCCCCTTATATGTAATATAAGCTTTCAGTAGTTTTTCTCACATCAATTAAAATAGAAATTCAATTGCTTTAGCCTTTTTAAACTGTCATGTGCTTTAGGGATAAGGACATACAAAAAATTATCTGAACATAAAAAGTTTACCTGAGAATTTAAATACATTTATCTCATATCTTGAGGTTCTCTTGCCTAAAAGAAACAAAAATTCTATTTGGTTTGATAATTTTCTTGCTTTCCTTACCACATATCTCTCCATCACCTTTTGTTTTGTTTTGTTTTTCTGAACAAAATTCTTAAAGACAATTTTAGGTTCTGGAAATTAGCTACAAATAAACAATAAGTTGAGAAACATTTATTCATGAAAAGTGTTTAGAAATTTGAATAAGAATAACATAACTTTAGAGCCTTCTTGCCTAAGGCTGCTTCCTATTTCCAACCCTAAGCTCATTTGCCAAGCATGGGTGTTTAGCCAGGGAAGATTTGGCTGTGAAAACCAGAATTTCTATTGACAAAGGCTGTAGACTTGGTTTAGTGAGGGAGAAAAGGAAAGAAAAATATGTGAAGAAATAATAACCTAAAGTTTCCTAAAGTTGATGAGAAATATTAATCTCAGAGAAAAAATATCAATTAATTTTTTAAAAAAGAATACAAAGAGATGTCTACCTAGGTATACCAGAGTCAAAGGACTGAAAAAATAAATCCTGAGAGTAATTAGAAGAAAAACAAATCGTCAATATAGGAAAATAATGACATGATTGACAACTGACTTCTCAACAGAACAAGGTGGCTAGAAGGCAATAGAATGAGATATTCAAACTACTAGGGGGGAAAAGTTGTCAATAAAGTTTTCTATATCTATCAAAACTATATTTCAAAATTAAATACCAAATTTAAACATTCCCAGAAAAGCAAAACTGACAGAATTTATAGCTAGTATGCATGCCCTATAAATAATAGTAAAGGAAATCTTTCAGGTTAAAAGAAATTGATGCCAGACAGTAAGTTAAACCTATAGGAAGAAATAAACAGTGGGAAAATTATAAACATGTGGGTACTATACTTACATTAATATATTTCTTCTTTTTTAATTTCTTTAAAGACATAAATATGTATAAAACAACAATAAGAATATAACACTACAGTGTTTAGTTTAACATAGGTGGGAATTGACATACATTAGAGTAAAATGACTCTTCTTTACAGGATTTAGGTCACTAGTTACATGAATTGCATTATGGTAAGTTAAGATGTATTATGTATTTACTAGAACAACCAGCTGGAAAATAAATCAACAAAATAATTAAAAATATCAAGAAAATAGAAAAATAGAAAAGCAGTTATAAAGCCAACTATATAAGTAATTATTGTAAGTGTGGCTGGATGAAAATTAAGATCCAAGTATGGTGACTATAGGGAACACACTTTATATGCAAAGACACAAATAACTACAAAGTAACAGCAGAGAAAAAAATAATACACCATAAAAACAATAACCATAAAAAATCATGGATGGCTATACTAACTCAAATCTGTTGTTCAGCCAGTCTAGTGAATTTTTCATTTCAGTAATTGTACATTTGAACTTCAAAATTTCCACTTTTTCTTTTTAAAGTGTCTCTTTATTTATACTTTCTACTTGGTTTCATACTTTTATTCAAATTTTAAAATATAATTTATTTTAATACTTTGAACATACTTATAATAGGTGCTTTGAAATCTTTCTCTGCCAAGTCATGCTTTAAACACTTGCTCAATATGTGGATTTAATAAACCTCAGTTTTCTTCATTATAAAAAGAAGACATAATAGACCTTTTCTTATAGAGTATCCATAGAATTAGTTAAGTTAAGGAATGTGAAATGTTTGGCACATAATATTCTCATAAAATATTAATTATTTACTATTATTCCTATCACTAATATCTACACAGTTACCACAGGTTTTGTCAATAACATTGAATGGCATTCCTTATTACTCTCAAGGAGTCTTTAAATTGTCAACTGAAAGTTTAAGACGGATGAAATAAAAGGTAGTCCTGCTTCTTCTCACAGAGCTTTTAGCGCATGTGTTTGCCTTGCTCTACTTAACTAAAAAAGGAACATTGACAAAATTACTGCTCAAAAACCTTTTATATTAAGCGTTCAAAAAAGAAATTGCTGAGTGGGAAGCCTGCTATTATCTCTACTAAGTAGAAAGCCACTTGAAATTTCTCTTATTGAAATTTTTTTCCCCAAGAGTCAGACTTAAAATGTAGATGAAGAATTTTTATTTATTGGCAGTAGAACCCAATTTATATTTAACACTAATAATTGAGAAAATGTTCATATTTTGAAAACTTTCTTGCTTGAATTACAAAGAACTTCCTTACGTGGATCATATAATATAACGAATGCTTTTAAAATTTCTGTGTTCTACATGAAAAAATAAGCATTCACAAATGGGAGAGATCTAGAAAAACTAGTGAGCTCACAAAAAGCAACAGTTGGAGATAAGATAGTAGGAATTTACATGTTACATTCAGCCCGGTATCTATTTCCAAAAGACTTTAAAGAAAAGTAATTAGCATCAAAGGCTGTGGAAGTCTGTGTGTAAAAGCACATAATAGGACCTTTCCATTACCTAAAGAATATTTCATTTTTAAAAGGAATGTCACATTTTTATACCCCCCCCCATACAAACCAAAATGTAAAAGTTGATAGGATAAAGGAAAGAAAAAAAAAATCAAGAAGCATCTTGCTTTTAATTTCTTATATGGGCCAGTTTCAAAATTATCACAGAATCGCTTCATCTCTCTACAAAATATATAAAGGAGGCTGTTTTAGAGCAGGTTTCATGTTTATTTTATTTGCCTTTGCTGTTGTTTTATAGCTATAACACTGAAATTGTAAGCATAATATTTTAAATAAAATATTTTGGGGGCATAGAAATAGCCCTGCTGGAGGAGAGAGCGATGAATAGGTAGAGCATAGAAGAGTTTTAAGGCAGTGAAACTATTTCACGTAAAGAACAGTTTTAGCATCATATCCTATATGATACTATAATGGAAGGTGCGTGTTATTATACATCAGTAGAATGTACAACGCCAGTGGTGAACTCTAATGTGGACTATGGACTGCGGGTGATAGTGCTGTGTCAATGAAGGTTCGTAGTTGTAACAAGTGGGCTGTTCTGATGCATGATGCCAATTGTGGGAAAGGCTGTGCATGTTTTTGGGCAGGAGGTACATGTTAACTCTGTACTTTGTGCTCAGTTTTGCTGTGAAGCTAAAAAAGAGAACTTAGAAAAGGAGAACTCTTTGAAAAAAGTTAATATTGCCCTGGCCAGTTTTGCTCACTGGTTAGAGCGTTGGCCCTCATACCAAAGAGTCACAGGTTTGATTCCCAGTCAAGGGCACTTCAGTTGCAGGCTCGATCCCCCGCCCCTGTGGGGGCGAGTGTGGGAGGCAGTCAATCCATGTGTCTCTCTCACATTGATGTTTCTCCCTCTCTCTCCCCTTCCTCCTTCCCTTCCACTCTCTAAAAATCAGTGGGAAAATACCCTCCAGTGAGGATTAAAAAAAAAAAAAATTAATTTTTACCAACTTGTGTCTATATTATAAATATAGTAACATAAAAACTATGTGTGACTATGGATGAAGACCAGAAAAGACGCCGTTAAACAATTGGCACATTTAGGTGTATTGAACTTGAAGCCTACAGTTGTAATTAATAATTTGCTACTATTATGCAAATACTGATATGCTACTAATATGTTCTTAGGCAGGTCTGTTCCCTTTTTGGGGGCTTGATTTCTTTATCTACAAAATAAGGGAATTGAAAGCTTGAACTAAATTAATGCTTCTTTCTCCCCAGGCTCAGAGCTGGATAGCCTGAAAATTCAAATCTTTTTGAAGTCTCAAACTTTTGTCTTAAAATTCTATGTCCTGGTCTATGAATTATATATTCATAAAGTTGTTTAGAGAAAAATAGCACTGGTAACAACCAACCAGAAGCTTGTTTTTCACCCTGCTCTGCCATTTAAGAATAGGTTTTTTATTTGCCCAACACCTTAGTTTCCACATCAGTAAAATGATGATAAATAATAGCACCTAGCTAATGAGGTGAGGTGATAATTGACATTTCATAGTTAAGTGCTAACAATGATAGTGATTGGTATTATTGCCATGATAGACCCTGGTTTTGTAGCTCTTACTATGAGTTGCTTTATTTTCTCCTCGGTTGTCAAAGACTCCTCAACAAAAGCGTGCACCAGTCCTGTTTGCTCACCAATGTTTAGTAAAATTTCTAACGATAAATATTTGAAGACTGTTGTGTGTGTTTGTTTAGATTACTTACATACAATGCACACAAAAGATTTGCACACTATAATTATATATTTGCTTCCAAAATTGCATTTTTGAGTTGCAGGGAAGGTTAAGCTTAATCTTCAAAAAATCATAAAACATCAGGAGAAAGCAATCTATGTGGTATTATGAAAGGATCTAGAGGAAAATCAATTGTAATATTAAAATCTTAGATTCCCTAACTTACATACCAGTTTTTCAAATGCTTTATATTATTTAATAATAATAAGCATTAATATATAACATTTATTTTTCTAGGTTTTTGTATTGTAGCATATCCTGAAAATTCTATAACAATTGTAATTTACTGTATATGTATTAGTAGACAGCATTATAATACAACTATTATATAATATTTGAATAACAGGAATTATTATAAATTTCATGACTCTTTTGAACTGCTACTCCTGCTGTCTTTTTTTTTATAAAGCTCGTCTCACTGCATGTTTCAACTAGTATCTGTAGTAATATGGGATCAAAGTTTAAAAAGTCAACAATTAAAAATATTTATTTTAGAAAACAGTCACTAGACAGGGAAACTTTTTTGTAACCTTTCACTCTTAGGATTTTTATGATTGGTTTCCACCTAAATATGTAGAAAATAGATTAAATGTAGATAATTTAAGGAGATAAAATCATGAAACTTTTATTAGGCTGATTATTAATTCATTTAAAGGGCTTTTTAGATCAAAGATACAATACTTGCAGTAAAATTTAGAAATTACAGTTTTTTTCAGATAGTCTTTCCTTTTACAAAATGAAGGTATGACAAAAGACAAATTTGTGGTTTGGTACCATCATTCAGGTAAATGGGAGGAGAGATTATAGTTACATGTTAAAATTATTTATTTTCTTTTTGAACTGAACCATGGTTTTTATGAACTACCTTCATCCCTAATAAATAATTTTTATCTGAGGACTTACATTTAAATACAAGTTGGAATGCCAAGGAAATATAATACAGCAAAATCTCAGAGAAAGAAAACAAAGAAGATGATCCTTACAATCACTCTCGGTTAATGTCCTGAGAGTGTCTGGGCCACAGTGTATGGTGGAAGGACCCAGGCAGAACCCGGTGATCTCTGAAAGAGAGGTGGTGCTGGGAGTCTGAATAACCAGGATATCTCCCAAGTACAGTTTGCAGGGCAAAGTACGAAAGAGGAGTGATTGTCATAAAGAGAGAAGATTAGACATCTGCAGAGAGACCTCCTTGACTTCTCAGATGAGTTCTGATCATCACACACATGAGAGAAAATCATCTGCATGGTTCTTTATTTTACTTTTAAACAATGGTACTTAGAAATACTATTTGTTTCCCTGCCTCGCCAATAAAAATGATGGCGAAAGTCTGAGGAAGAGCCTTAGAAAACATGCTACATGATTATTTGGCATTTTCTCCCAGAAGGCTTCCACCTGCATGGCCTAAGAGATATATCAGTTGGCCAAAGCACTATTTATAAGTGCTTTCATGGAATCACAAACCTAAACCTAAGGGGAAAAAAATACCCTTCCCCCTTGAACCAACCCATCATGATCTGTAGAGGCTGAATTACATAAACATTCCCTGTAGAGCTCATTAGAGGCTTTCTGGATCTCAGTCTCCACACAGCGTCTCTCCTCCTACACAACCTAATGGCTAATACCTCAGGGCTGAAAAGAGACTTTTTTGTTAATGCAACTTTTCTTCTCTGAGATGTTTGCATGCAAATTGTCCACCTCTGATTCTGCATGTGACTTTTTTTCTCAACCAGTCGTCTATGTCTGAACAAAATTTCTGTATTTTTTAGAGAAATTTTTCAGTCCGTAGATATCTTTAATTGCCTTTTACTTAGAACTATTTCCTAAAAAGAACTAAATATATGAAGGCCTCTGGGGTATCTACAGGGGAAAATCACTTGGATCACATAATTTAGGAGTTTGCCTACATGCCGATTTCACCAGTATTTTTTGAAGGCTTATTATAATTTGGACCTGGGGACCCCAGCAAAAGTATCAATGTTATAACAAATCAAAATCAGTTCATAAGATGCAGTTGCTTTTAAAAGTGCTAAATATAATTTACTAGACATGGATAAAAATAATTTTTCACACATACTTGTTGTTTGTAACATTAATAATTGTGTAAACTCCAACAAAATCTACTGTAAAATGAGGATAAGAGAGTGATGTGAAAAACTTAATACTTAAATATTGCAAAATTTGCTTTAAAAATTCAGATATTGAGGTCTAGGTCTATCTAAGATTGACTCAACATAACTGAGAAATCCATAAATTAAATGGATACTTCAAGTATGGCTGAAACAATTCATAACCTGAGTTATCAAATAACACAATTGCCAGATGTTTACTGTATCACAGTAGCAGGAGTTTAAATTTGAATATTAATGGCTACAATTTTCAGAACCCTCACCATTTGCAGCAATTGGATTAAGTGCTTTATTCCATGTCCTTCTTTGACTCTTCAGGGCGGTCCTAAAAGCTAGGTGTGTTGACCATTTAGATTGAAAAATATAGAATCCATTCTGTCTGCAGTATCAGGAAGGGATTCATTGAAAGTTTATTAGAAGGCTCACAGAGAAAATTCACAATAACATGGGGAGGACGGGAAGAGATCAACCAAAGAATATATATGCATATATGCGTAGCCCATGGACACAGACAATAGTGTGGTGAAGGCCCGGGGGAGTGGGGGCAGGGTAGCAGAAGGGAAAGTGGGGGGAGGTGGGGGACATCTGTAATAGAGTCAACAATAAAAATGAAAGAATGAATGAATAAATAAATAATAAATATATCTGAAATCAAGGAATTGTTATTTGGATGAGAAAATATTCATCAGGAATTTGATTTTAATTGAAACTTAATAAAATGATAAATATCTTTCTCTCCCCTGCCAGAATTCAGGGCTAGAGAAGTGCTGCTTGTTACACAAACTAAAGAATAACATTAATCAGATCTATTATCAGCCCTGCTGTCACTGCTCACAACAAAAGCATGGCTATCTTGAGAAACTTACCACAGAATATGGTTTTAATTAGCGTTTTGTTTTCAAGAGAAGATGCTTCAAGCAATTTTTTAGGTAAAGCATTCTTTTGACCTCCACTGGGTGAGATACTTTATAGTCAAAAAACAGAAAATACTCTTCTGTAAGTATAAGTAAACTCACTAATGTTTTCTTATACCTTCAGTGTACGTGTGTGTGCGCACACATGCTGGCTTAAATGACATATTGTACATTACATTATTGACATTTATTTCTAGTGTACAGCTTTTTGAGTGGAGATTTTATTATTAGAGGCAAGTTATTTTTATTAAATGGAGCATGAAAAATTAAAAGAGCCGCTCAAGTCCAATGAGATCTGTTTTCTATTGTGTCTCTAACTGTAAATATATCTGGTTGTTTTCTTTAAATATCCCCAAAGAGTTTTAAAAGTAATCCACAATGTATTTTATATCTCATACCTTTACTCTTCATTTGTTCATATATATAGCTATTTCGGCTTTTTTCTTTTATGCATAATTAGTATTCTTTGGAGAAAATTCCAGTTTTGTGGCAGGTTTTCTTAGTTCTGCCTCACCATGACTCACCTCAGTAGCATAAACTGTCACTGGTGGTTAAAGGGGCCCACCATAACTAATAAGATACTCCCATCACTCAGGAAATTTTAGAGTTTTAGAAGTAATGTCCCTGAAGCCAGTGACAAAGGCTAGATAGACCTCTCTTTGGGGAAGGCCAAATTTTTCATTACATACCATCCCCAAAACAATTAATTTTACCTATACCTGGACTTATTGTTACCTTATTAAGAGCATAGGACATTCATGTCTTTTATTTCTCTATCTTTTTTTTTTTTTTTTTTTTATGGGAACAGGATGGGGAGGTAGGTGATTATAATTTAAACTAGTAGCCTCTCAGTACTAGCATTGGCTCTGCCAGCTGAATTTATGTAGCAGAGCAACTTATATATGAGGCAATTGCTTATCTCATTTGACCCATAGTTTCCCCATCTATAAAAGCATAATAATCATTCATGTACACATATGCTGAGAGGATAAATAATTATGAGATAATATATGTGAATTGTAAACGTGTTCTGGAAAAGACAATTATTTGTGGGGAATCAAATGATCAGATCTTCAAGAACGGGGCACTCAGCCACACATTCTATATCCCAGGTCATGAGGAAAGAGACATTACGGACATTTCTAATAATGTGTATACTCTATTGATAGCAAATATAGTCAGTATTATTAAGGAGATATGGAGAATTCAAAGATTTTAAAACATTACGTAGTCTCAAGGTTTTTATAATGGTCAGTTTGAAGGAGCAAGCTCTACTCGCTGCAGTCAGTAGGTACCGGTGAACAGAGCCAATTGTGTACCTGATTTTTCAACTCACAGTCAGTGAAGTCTCATGGGTAACCAAAAATCAGCCATAGTCAGAATATTTAGACCACAATCATCTTAAACTTTGAAAATCAATCTTGTCCCTATATCTCCCCACACTCCCAAAGAGCTGGTTTTTAAAATTTACCAGTGCACTCTGCCTATATAACAGTAGAAAGATGGAAGTTATGAGTATAGAATGAGAGAAGACAGGTTCTACTGAGTACCTGATAACCAGGCCTTCCTTGGGATTTTTATGTGGTTTGAATAAGTCTTATTTTCTAGGAAAAAACTGGTATAGTTGAAGACAAGTAAGCTGAGGGATATGGGTATAATGAATAATGGGAAGAAAGGTGTATTAGCCAGAAATTCACAGACACTTTGGATTAGAGTGGTTAGAATATTTGGCTCTAGTGGAGGGTGCAATTAATGCTCATCCTATTTACAGTAAAATGGGGGGGGGGTAATGTAAATCAGGGCCAAAATGGATAAAGACTTGAATTTCAGTCTGCGATGTTTAGGTGCATTTGTGGAGGGTGTGAGAACATGTAAAACTATCAAAAAAATTTCAAAGAAAAATTAAACGGTCTCATCTGTGCAATTCTGAAGAGATTAATTTCACTGGAGCAACATTGCTAGTCAACAACCAGTTGGGAGACTATTGCAATAATTCAATTTTGAAGCCACATCAAGTCCCTTGGAAACTCACACAATGTAAAAATATGTGAAGAAAGGGGGAAAAAGAAAGGAGGAAGGAAGAAAGGATCCAAACTTGAATTAAAGCACCTGAATTAGTTATGTCTACAGAAATCAAATAGAGCACAGTATTATTTTTTCCTCAGAAATATCCGTTATCTTTAAAAGAATTATTCTCAACAGAGAGCCTTGAAAGTTTTCTTTCAAGTAGGTAATATGTTGATGGAGGAAATGGTCCAAAGAAATGGCTGTTAGCTTGAGAGAAAATATTCACCAGTGATGAAAGTGTCCGTATGGTGTTCTCTGATTTCCTCTTAAAAAAATGACATTGGTACCAATCATTTAGAGACCCATAGGACTGAGCAGAATTTTGTGCTGTGAAACCCATCCATCTTCATTTTCCTTACCTCACTAGTTTTGCAGTTTACTTTTATTTTCTAAAATAATAGTTTTCCAATATCACATTTTATTGCTATTACTCTCAGGCCTCACTATCCATTTACTGATTGATCACTGTTGTTTGTAACTTTTTGTACAAAGTATATGTTTTTCTAAATATGCAGGACTGTCTTTGCTATTTATGATATATTCTGTGTTTTCTAAGGAGAACTCCATTTCTCATATAATTATGACATTTTGGAATCTCTATTCACTATTTAACATAAATTATAACATCATAAAGTTAGAAATCAAAATATTATTAGAGAATATCTAATTCTATCTTGTTTTGTAGATGGGGAAAAACCAAGATGTTAGTTGCCTTGTTAGGGTCATGCAGCTCATTTATAGAAATTCATCATTCATTATTCTAATTAACAGTTAATCATAGATCTTAGTTTAAGTTTTAAGCACTGATTTTTGTTGTTTATGTATGTGTGCAATCTTATTTTAAGATGGATTTCAAATTGTAGAGTTTAGTTTTCAATCCACAAAAAGATATACTTGTTGAAAGTCAACATGTAGTCAGAATATAAGGTAATTAAAACATTTCATTTTAAATTGACTCCAATTCTAACTACAACTGGAAATTTCAAAACATAGTCAAGCAGTGATCTTCACCACTCACACCTGTGATCCAAATGGCCCTGCAGATGTGAAACTGTCTGTTGCTATGCAAGAACAGCTGGAATCAGTTAATTAGTCAAGTCAGCATGAGCTCATGCACTAGAGACTAGAAAGTCTCATCTCTGTGGTAGAGAACATTGGGAAAGGAAGCAGAGAGGGAGATCATTGCAGGAGTGGCCCCGTGAGTGACACACACCTGCCAGCATAATTAGGCTCATCTCCTACTGGCAAATGGAAATGCTGTTTACCCTTGTATATATGAAGCTTGGTCATCAGCAGACCAGTCCTTAATCCTGTCCCCACTGGGACAGAGATCCAACACCTTCAGCTCAGATATCCCAGATAGACTTAAAAAATGGGCCCTGTGTAGAGAATGCAAGAAGCAAGTATGTCAACTATCCTGAGACTTTGAGAGAAACACATGAGTTTTCTTGGTGACCTTTTATTTTTTCTTCTATGGTCAGTAATTGTCTATAGTTTGACAGATGAAGACTGAGAGACATTTATCACCTTACACTAGTTTTAGACAAAAGGAGCATTAGGCTGAATTGGAGAGGGTGTGGTCATGGTTAAGTTACATGACTCAAATGCCAGAAGAAATTTAATTAAACAGGAGCACAAGTTTAACACTAGTTCATGAGTTTAAACCTTGATCTTAAACTCCAAGTATTGGGGTCTGAGAAAAGTAAAAGTGGGCCCTGGGCCATTTATCAGCATTGTCCTGAAAACACTGAAGACTGATTGTTTCCTTAATGTTTGCCCAAGAGTTGTGTCACTGAGAAATTTCAAAGTGATAAGTCCATACTCATCCTTGGAGATGAGGGTTGTGAAACCTTTCCTAGTAAAACAAAGTGAGAAGACATAAAGAAATAAACTCACAAATTTAACATAATAAAAATAGCATTTCTATCAGGGCATGTGAACAGTTTAAAGAGAAAAACAGTCAGGGAGAAAATATTGGCAATGTACTGTATTAGTCAGAGTCAACTCCCCGTCATTTTAAACCTCAATAGCTCAGTGTTTCACACAATGACAAGGACCTTTTCACTCTGTAAGTATCCAATCTCATCCAGTCAGGAGAGCACGATGGCATGCTGTCAGCTTTGGCATCTTTCAGTGCCCCCCACTCCTGCGCTGCATTT
This sequence comes from Miniopterus natalensis, assembly GCF_054644295.1. Classification (NCBI taxonomy): domain Eukaryota; kingdom Metazoa; phylum Chordata; class Mammalia; order Chiroptera; family Miniopteridae; genus Miniopterus; species Miniopterus natalensis. The sequence goes on along the minus strand of NC_142091.1, from coordinate 62,600,225 downwards.
TCTGCATTTCTTGCTCCTTCTCAAGCGTGGCACCTATCTCTCTTTCTAAAAATTGAATCTTATGCTCTGGGGACCTCCTTTCTTGGCATGAATTTCTGGTGGGATTTTGATCATAGTAGCTGGGATTCTGTCCCAGCCCTGGGTATAGGTGGCCTCCGCAAAAGCCCCTGCCCTTTGGTCAAAATGGTTAGTTTAGACTGATCAGATTTATCCCAAGATAATCTTTTTGAAGACCTTCCTCTCTCAACTTGGCTATCAGAAATATATATATATATATATGTTTTAATTGTTTAAAGGAAAAATACCCTCCACACTTCTCCCTTTTACTCCTTTTATACTGAGCACATTGCAATATGAGGAGAACCCCAGGTACTGGAAACCCAAGCAGATCAAAGAGAAATAAATGGATTAGCTCCTACTCTCCATTTGAAAACTCTTTTACAGTGTTAACCTTGAAAATTCTGCATTAAATTCTTTTAAGCCAGAGAAAACTTATTTCTAGTTCTGTACATTTAAGCCACATCTATCACCTTCCCACTATCTCCTATCAAAACTCTGCTTTCCATAATGTAGTCGATTCTGGAGGTTGAGTTTAGATCCAGGCATAAAGCAATCTAATTAAATGAACTGAAATAAGATATAAAAATCGTAACCTTCCCAGAGACATTTCAATTTTAAATGAGGTGGTTTATTAATAGCAATGAATCTCTACTTGATGAAGTGCCAGGCTGTGTGATAAAAGAAAAATGGAGAAACTAACATTTATTGAGAGTCCACTATGTGCGAACACTTTGCATATAACTATTCTTAAAATAAGCATAGTAAGTTATATTTTTGTTGGCAAAATTTTTAAAGACTCAGAGTAGTTACAACATTGATCTAAGTCACACAGCTAATATAGTAAAACAACAACAACAACAACAACAACAAAAATCCTCAAAACTAAACTGTCTTTTGCACAAATGATCATTCTAGTATCATGTGACAATAGTCATGGCTCCATCTACTGGTTCCTTAGTCTGAGTTACATGATAACAGATTGGATCAATGCCACCTTACAATGAGTGCATCTAAATGCATAATATGAGAATGTATTTTTATTGATAAAGGCATAACATCTCTTTTGCAAATATAGTGAGGGGTGTAGAATTTTTAATAACATGAGCATGTTAAACAAATAGAAAATTGAGCCATTTTCATTGGCTTATCAAGTAAGGTCTATTGTGTTGGCCTTTGGGTCATGAGTAGTAGCTTCCTACTTATTTACAGAGTGGAGCAAAAGTAGGTTCCCAGTTGTGAGTGTGAAACTCAGGGTGTACCTTGTATTATTATTTAATAATTATTGCATTATTTTTCTTATGAAAAACTATAAACCAACTTTTGCCCTATGCTGTATTTATTTACTTCATACATTATATTACATGGCAGGACATGTGTGCTAATTTTGTTTTCAGGATCTTCAAAGATATATTTGTAATATCTCTTTTGTTGTTATGGAAATGGTGTCTTGAGTTATCAGCATTTCTCTTGGTGCTGCATAGAATCCAGGGATATTTCTACTGACAGCCTCCTTCAGTGTCGAAAAGTGATTTCTGTAACCACAATACATTTCTTTATTTCCCATATGTACCAATCAAAGACCTGAACACTCAGTAGTATATCAATACTGTGGAATGTTCAGTCTCATGTCATCTGATAGACATTTATTTTCTGGTTGTCAGAAACTTCCATCTTCATTCCAAACACGTGGCATTCAATGGTAGGAGCCAAATAGGAAAAAATAGAGTTCCTTCTTCAAGAATGTTTTCTGATTAAGGAAAAGGTCCTTCAAAAAGTTTTTTCTCACTGGGAGAAGCAAAGAAAGCTCAGCAGTATATTAGAGAGATTCTGTCAAAGAAGACACTGCATAATGACTATAATTATTAAAATGCCAAACTACATTTTTTTACTTGATCAACACTACGTGAAATTTCCTGGAAAATATCCTGTTCTCTAGCTTCCAAGGTTGTTAAGAAGGGGCACAGCACTTCATACAGGGCAAAATTCAAGGGTAATATTTCCTTCTTCTGGTATTTGCCACTTACAGGCACAGGGTTGAAGGAGACAAGTGAAATTACCACTGAATTCTGAAAACTGCCAAATTACACCAGTTGAATTTACTGTTACCTGATATATAGATTATACAGCAGGACCTAAACACCAGGAAGAGCAGGTATGTCACTTCATAATGGCAAAAATCTGAAGAGTGTATTTATGAAAATGGATTAGTCCAGTCAAAATGAAAAGAGTATAATTGTTAGAGCAAGTTGAATTTATTAACAGAGATGTGATCGGCAGAGGCTCTGAATTCATTGTATATTATTTAATACACATACACATAACTGAAATTAATACGCTACATATATATATGCTACAGAATAAACTAAAATTCACTAGCCCAATGAGGAATTGCTTCAAAACAATTACAATTGTGCTTAAAACAAAAACAAACAAATAAATTAAAAGCCTCAGTAAATGGGAGTTCTCAGGAAAAAAAAATGGGTGTAAAAAATAAGCAGCTGACACTTTGACTGGAAAAATCAAATAACCAAAAAGCAAAACAAAACAAGCAAAACGCAACCTCAGTGATGGGCTCAAAGGTAGAATGAAGGGAAGTAAGAGAGAACCGGTTGTCAAATATTTATGAGCACACCACTGAGGCAGACACTCTCATGGGCATGGAATAGAAAAGTCCATCAAACTAAGATGTTCAAGTCTTCCCTTTTTTACTCCTAAAGCTAAAAGCAAAGGGAAACAAATGCAGTAAGTCAATACATTTACAAAGTTTGCTGGTTAAGACAGAGGACTACCTATATTCTAGGCGATGCGGTATTCTATGTTTAATTTCTTTTCCATTTCTGGGTCAGGCTTCCTCTCTCACAGTGTGTGTTAGAAAATCAGACCTAGAATAAACAAAGAGGCTTGGCTGACTCAAGATACTAGAAGGGACAAGCATGCCTGGCCACCCCTATAAGGCACTGAGAACCTGATGCGAATTGTGGCTTTTATCTGTGTGAACTTGGCTGACATACAGGACCAGATAATGTATTACAAAGTGTAGGTGGCTTAAAACGTCATGACTCTCAGGAATATGGGTGACTCAGAAATATTTCACACGTATTTGATTTTTCTATCATTTTCTATCAATAACATTTTTCCATCCTTCGGACCATAATCAATATACTTAGGAGCCATTTATTCCATATGTATCCAACATGCCTCACAGGTTAGTGGGAGGCATATAAAAATTAAAAATAAGAGGCTCAGTTCTCACTGGTGAAAATAAAGGAAGAGATACCCCTACCTTCGTTTTTCTTAGAGCATGTGCTTGGGAAAACTTCTAAGTACTTTCTCCTCTCTTTGAAATGTATATAAACCTTTTGAAAACTAGATAGGTCTTTTGTCACCTGATGACCTAAGAATGTCCTTCTTAAGAACCTGGGAACCATTTCTTTGAAATGTAAACATCAAGGAACATCGCCCCGCAGGAGTCCCAGTTTCTGTGGGAGGGTAGGAACCTAACTTCAGTTGGTGTCTTGCTACTATCATAAAAATATGAGAAGTTTTCTTCTCCTTTGGATAAAGCCAATCAGCTAACACAGATGGTCACCCTAATTTCCAGGTAAATTTAGGATTCGGCTCTTGTCCTCTTTCTTGAGGACTCATTACTGTTTATCTTGAGGACATGTATGTAACAAGTTGTATCTGTTTGGCTATATAAAAGAATTCAATTTCTTTCTGTCTCAGTAATTTTTTAATAAATAGCCTGCAATGTTCATCACATTCCAGCTGATCCAAGCGTATAACTGTTTTCTTTCTCTACTACCTTTGTGAAGATGACCTCTAAGATGGGAAATGATTTTGTTGTTAATCATATTTTCTCAATATTACTTACGACCTGTAAGTAACACGCCTTATGAATTTGGTCTGTTTCTCACAAAGTACTTTTTAAATTACTCTCCTTATTGAACACTTGAGTTTCCTGTGTTTTGGTTTTTTAGTTATTAGAGTTTCGTGTTCTCCATAACAGATTCAAATATTCTCAAATAATACAACGATAACAGTTGATGCCTCTCAATTCTAAAAAGGCAGCGGTGGCAGCTGTGAGGTAGACTAAGGAGGACAGGGCAATTCTGCATCTTCAGCCCAGCTATTCTGAGACCAGGAGTTGCAAAGTTAGGGCCTAAGGGGCATATCTGTGTTCTCTCTCCACCTACAGGGGGCAAATAGTTCAACCAGGAATAAAATATAAAAACATATAAGCCCTTCTGGGTAGATTCACATGCAGAGAGACTGCTTGGGAAAAGGCTGAATGGCCTTCAATGGACCAAAAGAGAGCTTGTAGACATTATCATATTTTTCTAAAAGTTAATATAATTTAATTTTTATATGAATAGAGTAACCCCTGAAATAAAGATAAGTATTTCATTTTGGAAATGTCATCAGAATAGAAAACTACTGGAAAAGCACTGGCTGTCACTATGAAACTACCATTTAAATTTAACTTGATATACAAACACTTTAATTCCATGAATTTCTAGACTCTCCAATATGTAGCTGGTAACGTGACTTTTTCACATAGATTTTATTGATGCAATTAAAATGCCCTGTTATATCCTTCTGTACATAACGTATATATCTTGAGTGCTACAGTTTTTTGTGACCAGAAAAAATAAAGGCAGAAATATCCACTGCCCACCCCCTTTCCCCAAAGAAACGACTGTATGCATTCAGTAACTATTTTTGTTCCTTCCTTTTGTGAGACAGAATCAAAGAACAATCAGAAAAGTGCTGAATCTGAGAAAAGGCAGAGAACTACAACACTTTAGCAAGAGGCATTAAGTTGATGTACACAATAAAGAGGTGGAATAATGAGAAAAGTAGAGACCCTGAGAAGGAGCTACATTTCCTAGGGATTGCAGAGGACGTTGGGGTAAGGGAGGTGGTGGGGGCTAGTAAATGAGATTCTCTAGAAAAGAAAAAGTTTGGGAAAATTGACACAAGGTAAAAAGTACTGTTGGGATTATCTCCAGGATTCTCCCTGTAATGTTGTTTGAAGAATATACAAAAATAATAGAAGAATCTTTAGAATTAGTGTTGTTCTTGTGTTTTTGCTCTTGAAGTGTTTTGTGACTATGCTAGTACTTACAGATTAAGCCATGATGTTGGGCCAAATTCAATAGGTTCACATCAAAGCTGCCAGGAGGCTCGTATGAGGCAAGTGATGGCCAGGTACAAATCAGGTCAACACCCTCCTCTACACCAGCCAGAGTCAGATATTTGAACTATAGATCATAGAAATGGGTCCTTAATTATGAGGAATTGTGGTTATTGCAATAATTTAACATCGTCTCAGTATTCTGAAAAAATGAAGAATTAAAAGTTGCAAATCATGAGCTTTGTGTTATTTGAAACTGGATGTCCCAAGCATATAACGATGTATTCAAGTGCATCAGCTCATTAAATTTAGGAAAAATCATTAAAAAGAGGTAGACAAAAAATAATTCTCACTCACTATTTATTAACAAATTAAAGTATCTGTATAACTATAGCTTTTTACCAAAATTTGCTTTGTAAAGAAGCTAATTCAAAGCCAATGCTGGAGTCTATAATTGTGAATACAATCAGCAAGGGGATAAGGGCAATGTTCACAGACCTATGAGAAAGAAAGCTTTGGGTCTGCTGGCTTAGGAACCAGCAAAAGAAAACCTTGAGAAGTATCAGGTAATTGATGATCTAGGACCCAAATCTAGGCCTCAAAAATCATAGCAGAAAAGACAGGCTCAGAGGTGAAAGACACGACTAGCTTGTAAGAGTTTACTATGACTGCCATCAGGTCAATTTTGACCCAAATCCATAACGTCTGACATTTATGTATAGGAATAAAACAAGTATTTGACAGGGTGGACAGTGACTGGAATTCACATTCTGAATTCAATATAGCATGCCAGTGACCCAGGGAAAATTGTTCTGTCTTTGTGCTCCCAAAGGAAGAACTACACTAGTAGGCTGTCTGCCAGCACACCATGGAATGAAGCTCTGGACTTTGGAAGCACTTAACCTAAAATCACACGGGATGATATACGGTCAGAAATAATTAATAATATTGTAATAAGCCATAATTTCTGCTCTAAATTGCAAGCAAATTCTTACTGTCAGTAAATCTAACCTTGGGCAGGGGACAGTGGGAAGCAGATACATTGGCCAACAAAGAATTAGAACGAAATAACATAATGCAAACCATTGGTATCAATGGGACCGGAGACGTTGAAAGTTTCAATTTGTCAATTATGCCTCAACAAATTTGGGGAGGGGGAAGAGACTGGAAATGTCTAGACATGGCCCCATCTGTAAGATATGCCTACTTATTCAGACAGGAAGAAAAAGTGACAACAGAAACCAGTACCCAGATTCCCTAAACTCAATTTATAATCACAAGCCCCTTCCTCAGGCAACCTTGAAAGTGGGAGCTGGAAGCTGTGCTCTTCATTTACTTATCCTCAGGAGATGGAGTCAATGTCATCGGAACATTGGGCCATAATTCCCTCTGCAGTCGTTCAGTTACTTAACTTCTGATTCTTTTCTGAAATAATAGGAGGTAAAATCTTGACATTTCTAAGGTCACTTTCAGACTTACTTTGACTATGGCAAAGATAAAAATGTAAGATCTGCCTATTCCTCATTTCCTCTCCACAGCAAGGATATTGTTGGGCACTCAATCCTCAGACTGATGCTTTTACTCAAAGGAGGATTTGTTACACTTTTACTGCATGACTTATTAGAGTAGACTATAGCAGAATCAGCTTGTTTCCACCTGAGGGCATCATCAGAGAGGAGAGGGAGAAGAAGATGAAAAAATATGAAGAAATAGGCAAAAAGAAGGAAGGGAAGAAGCGAAGGGATACAGGTTTTTGTTGGATAGTATCTTGACAGTGGTGCTTGGAGGGCGTGTATGTGTCGAGAGCATGGTGAAGACTCACAGTGGGAATATGTGATAGGAACCGATAAAATTATTATTGGAAATGCTAAGATACATGAGTGAAGATCTCATCCTCGAAATCAAAGATAACCTCGAAACTGCAAGAATGAATCTCCTATCCCTCACTCAGACACTGCTCAAAGAGTCTTTTAGAGAATTTTGGTCAACATAGAAAAGGAAAAAAATCAAAGAAAAATGCCATAAGAAGACAAAACACTGTGTGCTGAGAACAGAGAGAGGAGATTCAAAGGATAAGAGATTAATGAGGGGTTTTGGTAAATATGAACAGTGAGAAACATGGAAAAGATAAGTGACTAGGAAAGGAGAGAAGAGGCTATGGAAATTACTGTGGAGCTTCCAGACGGAATCTTATTTAAGAGGTGAAATAAAGGACAGATTTGCTTTTATGGCTTTAGGCTTCATCTGTCCCCATCTACCTTCAGTCAGTGGAGTAAGATATTCCCCTGACATCAGATAAAATCTCTAAAACATCCATGCACTTTGTGCAAGAAAATAGCAGTCAAGAGTTACCTTGTCACAGATAGAGCATCTATTCAGTATATATAATTTACAAGGAAAGATATGAATCATAAAATGTAAGTTGATTTCACAGTAAATTTTCCTTCCCACAGAGCAAGTCTGATACCAAATGAAAACTCCTAGTGGGAAAATGACAAGTAGTTGGACAGTTGGATTCTCCCTTGTGCCTCTGGCCTGTCCACCTGGCTTGCTAGCCACTCCTGAACCCTTCTGGGCCACTATGATAGCTAAAGAGAGAAGAGGAATAGCAGCATAGGAAAGGTTGTCTTAAATACTTTCAGCCCAAAATTTGGGTTGTACTCAGAATGGCTAATATTTAACTATGAATCTCACTGGACATGATTGCAGGGTCTTCTTTCCTGGGCAGAATAATGTCTAGTCCAGTAGGTCACGTGCTGTTTTCTTAGCCCCAAAGAATTCAACATTCAGCTTCGGGATTCTGGGCCCCTCACTTCTCTGGGAAGCCCTTTCATTGAGGGAGGAAAACCTCTCTAAGCTGATTCTTTTTTCAGTGTGGATAAACAGTAATACATTTTTTGTCCCCAAGAAATTCTGGAAGTGCAAACTCATCCTTGTTTTGTCAGAATAGGGGAGGCCCCAGAACGTGATTATTCTCTGACGCAGGAGAAAAGACCTACAGTACATGAAAGCTTCCATCACTAAGATGGACAAAAGCATCAGCCTACTCCTCCCACATGGAGTGAGGCAAGGACTAGCCTCCGACCAGTCACTCTTTCCAGAAGGGCATCTTCAACTCCAAATCATTTTCTGAGCCTTGTTTTGTCTGAGGATCCAAAAAAACTATACTACCAATTTTGATTATTTCTTCTTGAAATGGTGATTTGGGATAAAACAGATTTTTCTATTTTGAAGACTTGTTCAAAATTTCAATGTAATATTTGGTCACATATTTTTATTTTATTTCTATGGTGGAAATCATTCAAATCATGTTGCTTATTTATTCCAGAAAGCTATACCTGTTCAGCAGGTTGAACTTTATAGAGCACCATTCATTTGATACTAAAATTCTAAACCACAAAACAGAGAACCATTAAAGCAGTTAAGGAAACTGAGTCCAGAGAGGTAAAATGACTTAACCGAAGTCAAACAGCTAGTAGGGTCTAAGTACAAAATTCAATAATGCAAAACATTAGTGCAAAGTGGCATTTTTATTATAAAAAAAATGTGGATGAATTTCAGTAGTTAGTTATTCTATTTCTGTGAAGAAATGGATGCAGATAGATTTGGAAAGATGAAATAATGGGTAGAGTCTTGGCCACTCTATAATCTTACCTTACCCAACCTTACCAATCATTTACTTTTATCTTTATAGATTTTTTTCCAGAGAAATATTGCTAATAAATAATGAAGGAATATTAGTTTATGGAACAATTTGCTCTATAGGCCCATGGATTGCTCTAATACAGGTGAATATTAAGCAGTTCTTCCTTTCCTCCAAGCCCATTACCCTACATGGTTCATGGGCCTCTTCAGGCAGACTTAGATATTTTGATCTTTATAAATTTGATGTCAATTTTCATGATTTGTCTGAATAGCAAAAAAAAAAAAAAAAAAAAGCCACACTGAACAATAAATCTTTTTCATAGTATTTTTTTCTCTCATTTTGCTTCAGAAATAGGAGCAAAGAAAAAATACACAGGAGAAAACCAAATGCTTAGCTCAGAAAGCTGGTCTTTCAAGTAAACATGTCTTTGCCCTGTACCTTATCTTTTAAAATGAAGTGATTTGTAGGAAGAGCGTCAGCTCCTTGTTCAATATAAATAATATATTTCCACAAGAGACTAAGCAGGAATATGAAAGATTCACAGGAACATATATGGAAGAAACCAAATAAATTAAAAAGCCGACAGCATTTCCCTGAGTCAGAAATTCATTTCCATATTAAGGTTAAAGAAACCACACACCCAGGGCTTTCATACTCTAACAGTACAAATATATATTTTCTACATGAGAAAGTAGCAGAAGAAATGAAGTTAGCGAGTCTGCAGATGATCTCTCCATGACATTACTGCTTCTATTCATTCTTTGCTCTTCTAAATAAACTAGTCCTGAGACTTTAATCTTAGTGGACAGTAGATTGTCAGAGGAATTCATTTAACAGCGGGGGTGCAAGGGAAGGAGGAGAAACACAGATGTAAAAAAGTCTTTGAAGATGTTTCAGCAAGACTGTAGGATCTTGCCACACAAACTTGATTTCAAACAGTGTCTAAATTAAGTTCAAACAAGAAAAGGTTCATGTATCTTAAAGTCATATTCCGTTAAAGGAGAGACTAGCATCAAAATATGACCTTATATGCAATCGATCCTCATTATTAATGAATTCCACATTAGTAAATTCACCTTTTAGTTAAAACTTCTTTTTAACCCCCAAATTAATGTCCATGGTGCTTTGGAGGTGATCCGTGGACATGTACGTGTGCAGATCCAAAAGTAAGTGAGACGCACCATGCACATGATCCCCGCTGAGGTCTAAGGCATGTATGAATAAACCCTTTTTTATCTATCAAATGCCACATGTTTTGTGTGTGCTTTTCGTTGGTGAGTTTGCTGTTTAAAATGGCCCATAAGTATAGCACTGAATTGTTGTCTTGTGTTCCTAAGGACAAGGAGCTCTGATGTACCTTATGGAAAATAGTTTTTTGTTAGGTAAGCTTCATTCAGCGTGAGTTTATAGTGTCATTGGCTATGAGTTCAGTGTTAATGAATTAACAATAGATATTAAGTGTTTTTAAACAAACATACAAAAAACAAGGTTATAAGTTGATCTGTTGATGAAAATGTGACCAAAGTCTCACTGCTACCTAGGAGAAATGGTTCAGTAATTGGCAACTCAGTGTTGGTATTGACTTTATAGAGCATAACTGTCTATGTCAGTTCATGCTGCTACAAGAAAATACCATAATTTGGGTCACTTATAAATAGCATAAATTTGTTTCCTCACAGTTTTGCAGTGTGCAAGTCAGAGATCAGGGTGCCAACGTGGTCTGGTTCCGGTGAGAGCCTTCTTCTGGGCTGCAGACTGCTGCCTTCCCTCTGTGTCTTCACGTGGTGGCAAGGGAGACAGAGGTCTCTGGGCCTCTTGTATAAGGGCACTAATCCATGAGGGCTCTGTTCTCATGACCTAATCCCCTCCCAAACACCCCCCTCCTGATACGTAGGGGGTTAGGATTTCAACATATGAATTTGCAGGAGGGACGCAAATGTTCAATTCATAACAATACCTAAACCTCCAAAATAAGAATTGATTGAATGTATATGTATTTATGTGTGTGTGTGTGTGTGTGTGTGTGTGTGTGTGTGTGTGTGTGTGTGTGTGAGTGGTCAAATATTCTTCCACTGACTTGTTGCTTCCTCTATTTGACATTTGACATCTCATTATGAATGGACTCCAGAGATCTGAGAGAAAGTTCTGGGTCCTGGTGGGAACTGGCTAGAGATACAGCATGTGTGTCCTGTGGATGCAGTGAGCACGACCTGACTCTGAAGTTGCACATGACGTTTGCGGTCTGTGGCTAAAATCAGAGGTGAGCTGGGGCGATGTGACATGGAGCACTTCCAGCATCAGTGAAAACAAAGGTTAGAGGCAAATTGACGGCAGTGGATGCACATCTTAGAAAAGAGAGAACTTAGAAAAGAAGAAACCTCAGAAGATCAATAAAATCAATAAACCTCTAGCTAGACTAAGGGTAAAATTCAAGGAGCTTTGCTGATTTTTCAGTCTGTTCCACTTTTTACTTGTTAGGAAAGAGTAGAGATATCCAAGCTTCTTACATGTGGAACCAGAGAACAGAAATCCTGAGCAGTTCTTTGTACGTGGGTTTTGTTAATCACCTAGAACAATTTTCTGATTCAGTAAGGTAATAAAGCTAAGGAGGGTACCTGTAGCCTAGTCAGAGGTGGTAGAGCCAGGATTTGAACTCAGTCGTTCTGACTCGAACGCTTTTGCCCATAGCCACACTGTATAGTTCTATATCACTTTGGCTTATGTCACGGAATGAAGTCTGTGGCCCCTAAAATGCATATGCTGAAGCCCTAGCCTTTAATATAACCATGTAAAGATAGGGCTTTAGGAGTTAATTAAGATTAAATCAGCTCCTAAGGGTGGGGCTCTAATCAGATGGGATTACTGCCCTCATAAGAAGGGACATCAGAGAGCCGGCCGGCTTGCTCTCCTGTAGTTGCTCCATTATACTCAAAATATAACAAATGCCAAGTGTTGCTTCGGCCGTTTATAGAGCCCTTTGTGTGTGTGTGTGTGTGTGTGTGTGTGTCTGTGCGTCAACTCTAATCCTCACGATGACCCATGTGAGATTATTTTATCTTCATTTTAAAGACATGAAAGGAAATCAGAACACTTAAGCACTCTACTTAAAATTAAAAGTTTAGTAAATGACAGATCTTCCTTGAATCTTAAAATATATGTACCTAAATCTAAACTCCAACTGTTTTTTCTGTCTCTCTAAAATTTTTTCTATATGAACTTGTGAACTTAAAACTTTAGATACCTGTCCATAGAGAATGTCACTTTTTAATGATTATGAACACTGTAGAGTTTCTTAAACATGGTTTTGGGACAAGCCAATCATAAAAAAGAAAATGTTTTTGAAAGTATTCCTGCTTGGATATGTTATTTGTTTTACTTTTGCTCCAGGAACTGGTTTGAAAGGCATAACTGAAATGGGGCTTCCTTGTCAAGTGCGGGTGGTGGTTTAATTTCATAAAGTTCACAACACATGGGTAAAGAGATGGTCAGTTTTACCTCATATAAGAATGAGAATAAAACATGACTTTATATAAGATCGGTAATAAGGTGCTATAATCCTAGGGGGAAATGTTGCAATATAGAAATGTATTTCTCCTTGTCTTTGCCCTCTTGTAACTAAATATGTGGGTACACAGCACCCCCTCACCCCACGCCCATCCACACACCCACAAACGCATACAATCCAATCTCCATGTTTGTTTATTTTTTGATAGCCCCAATTTTCTTTTCCCTTTTTACGTGATTCTCTCATCTGACCTTTGTGCAAGATTCTTTGGCATATATACAATTTTTTCCCCTTTTTCTGTCTCCCATATTCTCTCTGTCTTTCAATATTATAATACTATTAAGATAACATATTCTAGAAATCACATATGCTCTGTATATAAATAACCATTTAATTTTTCTTAATTTAGAAGAGAAGTGGATGGCTCATAAGTGATGTCTTAAGGTTGAGCAACTCTCAGTTGATGTATTTTCTGTGGATCAATGGTCCTTAATAGGAAACAGTCCCTTTTAAAGTAACATAGATTGTGCCTTTACAACACTAAAATAACAGCTTAACTCAGGTGATCAGTTTGTAAAAACAATCATTTCAGTGCCAAAAAAATAAAAAATAAACTGGTTGGATGGTTCTATAGAGATACAAATCACTCATTGCCTTTGACACGTTCAAAGTTATTATTACCTTTAAAGATGCAAAAATAACTATTTTATGCATACTATATTCTCTTTCCAGTTACATAAGACAACCTCTTAAGTATTAAATGCAGCAATTCAGTGATCAGAGACCTGCACACACAAGTATTCTAACTGGGTTTGAAGGTAGGTAGGTATCTAGCTGGTTGAAGACTTAATCTTAAAACCATTTGGTGTAGGTTCTAGAGAGAAGACTAGATATGATGAAATGGCTTATAGCAACATTTGTAGAAGGACTTCCCCTAATGTTAACTTTCTATGTAACCATGGTATATTTATCAAAATTAGGAAACTAACATTGTTACACAACTATTAACTAAACTAGACTTTATCCCAGTTTCCCCAGTCCTCCACCCTCCCCACCCCAGCCCCACACATTTCTGATATTGATCTGTTCCAGGAACCAATAGAGGATTCTACATTGCATTTAGTTATTACACCTCCTTAGTTTCCTCCAATCTGAGACGGTTCTCTGGCATTCTTTGTCTTCCATGACCTTGACAATTTCTGGAATAGTTTTGGTTGTTTTCTATAATGTCTCACAGTTTGTCTTAGGTTTGCTCATAAATGTGTGTGGTTATGGATTTGGGGGAACTATACTCTAGAGGTGGTAAGCCTTACCTGTTGCATCATATCAGAGAGCATATCATCTCAAGATGACTTGTTACTGATGATGCTCACCTTGATTCCTTGATTAAGGTGGAGTCTGCCACTTTGCTTTCCCAAAAGTTACCGTTTTACTTCCACAATCTATTCCTAAGGAGCCATTTACTAAGTCCAGCCTTCCTCAAGAAGCGTTGCATTCAACTATAATTCTTGGAGGAAGGAGCATCACAGAGTTTGTGGCCATATATTATAGTCACCAAAATAACTAGTAAACTCTGAGGGAGATACTCGGGACTATGCAAATATCCTGCTTCTCCTTAATGCTAATTTTAAATATTCATCAATGTATTGTGCCTACATTATTAGTGTTTTCTTTCTTTTTTTAACAACATAAGATCTGTACAGGTTTTCAGGAGATTCTATCAGTATATATATATATTATTTGTCAACATTTGTATTTGAAATTATTTGAAATATAAATAAACATTTATATTGACATTTAAGTGTCAAAGGTCATTTAACAGTTAAATAACTGTCAGGCATAAGTCGCAAACTATGCTGCTTTCTTAAAGTGTACTAACAGACAAGTATTGATCAAGGAACACACTCTAAGGACACAACCTAACACATTTCAATTCCCCTTTGAACCTCTTCTGCTGGGAGAAACTTAAGCTATGCTGGCATCTTTGGAAAGACAAGAAATGAGAAACCAGTGGTGAGTTCATTTAAATATGCATTTAACCACTGTTATTGTCCCAGGAGTATCTGGCTGTGTGTGCAAAATACAATTGAAATAACTTATCTCAATAGTTTACGTGTAAATGTACTTGTCCTTTGTTTTATTTCTCTTGGAAGTGAAAATTATAGGTAAATATTTGCAAATTCCAGGAAAATAAAAGGAGAGGTTTGACCTGAACTTTCTTATTTTTCTGAGGACATTGAAGAAAGCCCATCATATAATCTCATTAATCTTTGCAAAGCACAGCCTGCAATTCTGCACATCCAGACTTCACCAGAATTTTTATTCTCTAAAGCTGTCCACGTAATTGGATGAGTCATGAAATATTCCACCACATTTTAGTCTCTTACCCAATATTCTAACACCTGCTTCATCACAAGCATTCTCTTTACCTTTCTGTTAAATCATTTTATTAAGTTACTTCTGTTTCTGTGTATTGGAATGTAAAATATCAATATTTGTATTGTCTCTGGACTTGAGTTAAGGACAATGTATAAAGTTGGTTATAAAGTCATTCAAAATTCAGTTGTTTCTGAAGGGCAAACTATTGTGCCCTCACAAAAGACCTTTGTAATGGAGATCTCTGATACCAAATATGCTTGTCACGTGGAAATATATTTATTTAGCAAGCACTCACAGAGCATATACTAAGTAACAGGCATTATTTAAATCATGCTGAAATTATTAATCCATTTAATTTTGTGTGTTTGTATGTGCATTTGTGTGGGGGTGGGTGTTAGCACTTGTGTTTGCTGCCATGCAGGTGTTAGTGGCTGAGAAAATGTACCAGGAAAGAAAACTTTCTGCCCAAATGTTTACTGTCTGGATTGATGGTCAATCTATTTTATAGTTGTCCTGATCTACATAGTTTGCTTTTTGAATATGTACCCTGTTATCTTTGATCCAGCCTACTTTATAGTGTACAAGATCCAAATCGTTTAAAATACACTTGGAGCCAACAGAAGTGTCTTTATTGAGTCTGAAGGATATTGAACTGCTGGGAAAATATCCAGGGGCTCTGAAAACACATCTCTAAAAATAGAGAAGTGGATAAACACAAGATACTGAACTTTTTAAAGAAACATTCTTAGAGATCTGCCTTTAATATTATGTGGGTTGATGAATTGAGAATTTACAATTTACAATAAATAAAATTTCAAATAAATTTTAAAATAAGTTAGCAAAACTTATTTTAAAATAAGTGAAAGCATGTGAAAATCCACATTAAGTCATAATGAAGTTTACCACTAGACAACTCTTACCTGAAGACTTGTGTGCAATGCAAGCTATACTTCTTGGTCTTCAGGCTCTGAACTCATGTTTTGGGTTCTATACTATTATATTAGATGAATAATTTCAATATTACTGACTAAATATATAGTGTGTCATTCTTAGACTTTGGCAACCTATCACTAGTGGGCCAAAACCAGTTTTTGTTCAACCTGTGAGCTAATAATGGTTTATACATTTTTAAATGGTTAGAGATTCAATTGAATGATAAAATTTCAAGGTAAGCGAAAACCACAAACATTTAAATTTTAGTATCTATAGATAAAGTGTTGTTACTGAAACCCAATGAAACCATCATTTGCGTACGGCCTCTGAATCCCTTAGCACTACAGTGGCAGAGTTGAGGAGTTATGAAAGAGTTGCTAACTCTAAAATATTTACTCTCTACCTATTTACAGAAAAAGTATGCTGATCCCTGACCAAGTTAAAGACAAACAAGTTTTTTTAGTCCCTCTTTTACTGGAAAATTTATTTTTATTTTACCCTTACAACAAAGGCTCATGTAGCCCAGTTTGTTTATTCCCCAGGTTTCCTACTTGACTTCCACATTAGTTGGGCTCTGACTTTTCCTCCTGTTCCCTATATTCCTTGCTTATAACTCTAGTTACTTAAACACAAATCACTTTGCCCCTGACACAATGGAAATCATAAGGGCAAAAATTGGTTTGTCAGTATGATGTTGCTTGCCCCTCATTTTTGCTTCTGCAGATCCTTCCTTTTTCTGCTAACTCATATTTACATGCAAGTTTTTAAATTGTTTAATGTGGACTTTTAGCTGTTTAACCAGGAGGGCTGTTTGCATTACCTAGTGTGCCATGCTGCCTAAAATGCAAATCTTCATTATATTTTCTGAGATTATTTTTAGGCTTCTTAATAAATTACATTATAAATTTATGTATATGTATAGTTTCATAAAATGAATGTTGTCATAACATTTATTAGAAGATGTGAAACCCTGTTAGTGGAAATAAGATTGGGATTGACATAAGAAAATCTGGCCACAGAACAGACTGTCACCTGGAAGATATGGACAGTTTATAGAAGTGGGAATCTCTATGAGTGTCTTTGTTATTGTTTTTAATTTAACTATAAAGTTCTCTGACTCTGTATTTCTTTGGAACTATATTCCTCTGGAAATTTACTGTATAATTTGTTTGGAAGAGCTGAATACCATAGATATAGCATGCAGATTCATGACAAAATTATCTACTACTCCTAATACACTTCTTTATACCTAGGAAGTGACTTATTCATTGTAATAAATCATATATTTATAAAATGTGGTTTATAAAAATTATGCTTTTGTGCTAGATATTGGATAGCATGAGTCTTCATTTTTCCTGTGAAAATTTTACTTACCATTGTCTCGGTTACATATGGGAATAAGAGTATATTGACTGGCCTGGCCAGTTTGGCTCAGTAGTTGAGCATCTACCTAGGATCCAGGGGGCCACGGTTCAATTCCCGATCAGGGGACATGCCCAGGTTGTGGGCTCGATGGGGGGGGTTGCAGTCAGCGGCTTATCAATGACTCTCTCATCATTGATGCTTCTATCTCTCTCTCTCCCTCTCCCTCTCCTTTTCTCTCTCTGAAATCAATAAAGAGAGGGAGAGGGAGAGATTTTAAAGTATGTTGCTATATCTTTTTTACATTTGTATCTAAGAAAAACCCATGAGATATTGAGTCAAAATATATTAATGATAGTATAGATCATTATTATTTTGCAAAGAAAAGCTATATCATTAACAGTTATTGTGATAATTTAAGGTGATTTTATGATTATTTTATTTGAAAATGCTGAAAGATAGCTTTATATTTAAAGAAAAATAAATTTAAATAAGTTGTTGGGAATTGGGTTGGGTTCTTCCCCAGTTGCTTCTCTGCAGTGCCAGAGGAAAACCCTTCATATAAAACTAATGTTCCCCAAAAGGCCAGTTCAGCCTTTCTTTAGGTCACAAGTCTCCCACAGTCTACCATAGACATGAGACTTATGGTTTTCACATGTCCTGAAATGATTCATGTATAATCAGCTCATCTTGACCTGTCGATGCCCTGTGGGGATGCCCCTGGGATGCAGAGTGGGTCTTTATTCTCAACTCCATCATTCCTAGACACAAACGTATATTTCCCTCTCACTTCCACGACTGAATTCCTCCTAACCACTGAGCTACTATTCTAAGACATGCAAGATTAAAATTGCAACTTTAAAATATTTAACTTAAGATTTTAAAATATTTCACTCTCTCTTTAAAGTTTATTGATGTGGCTTTAAATCAGGCATTGTCCCAAGCTAGCATTAAAGCAAGGGCTGACTACCCAATAGCAAATAGCTTTTTATATATGTATATATAGCAATAAGTATGATAGTTCATAGTATTAAATATTGGTAATAATATATCTAGATAGCTACAGACTGCTGTCAAAATTCCTCTCCTTCCTCTAATTTAGTGGTTCTCAAATTGTGATCCCCAGACCAGCAGCATCCATCAAGTCCAAGTCCACTTTGGCTTGCAGCCCATTAACAAGCAGTCACTGAAAGTTTTTATTGCTTCATGCCAGACTGTCCTTCAAATGACATCAGATCAAGGAAAATCACATCCAACTCCAGAGTTTTAGGCTGTTGTGAGCCAGTGAAAACTTGGCCATTTTTTTCTTTTCCTTTTTTTCTGTTATTGTTTAAAAATTGCTTAGGAAACACCAAGCTGAATAAAATTATTCTGCACTCTTAACAGGGTCTAATATTAGAGCAAATATTTTAAATTCCATGTACGGTAACAGCTGCCTTCAATAAATGACAGAGTTTTCTTCAAGATATCTAGCAGTTTCCAGAAATGCCATAACCCAGCCTCTCAATCTGAAAGCAAGGTTGTGTCCAGTCTACAGTTTCATCACAAGACAGATTATATTCTCCTCAAAGTGTTTATCATTAGACCTATGCATTAATCAGGTGAAAAATTACAACTTAAAAAATGATTTCTTTATACTCTTCTCAGCCAAAGATCCTGATCGGGCCATCAAGAGGAGGCCACGTGCAAATACATCAGGAGCTCTGTCAACAGGTTAGCAAGTTAGCTTGGCATCAAGGTGCCAATGTGTTTATGCAAATGCCAGCCCTATTGGCTTATTAGTCACACCTCCAGAGTGCTTGGGAGATATATTTCAATAAATGGACACAGAATGTATCTCAGTCCCACTGACATTAATAATTTATGATTAATCAGTTTATGAAGACTTGCTAACAGCAGAAGGAAACAGAATGAGATGGATCCTCTCTTTAGATTTAACTTTACTTTTCTCTCAGGCTGAATCGAATCATTTCCTTCTTGAAGAGGAGATAATTGACTAGCCACTTACTTAAACTTCCTTAAAGGGCATCAATAATCTGTCTAGGGATCCATCTTTGATCAGGGGAGGTTACGTTAAATCAACTCATGGTTATGCAGTTTAGGGAGCAGAAACAAAGATGCAGCCAAGCTCATTCAAGTGAGGGGGCCCTGGCAGCTCTGTGAAGGGGACTTACAGGAGACTGGTGTGGCCCCCATACGTTGCACAGTCATAGACTTGATGAGATGGGAATGGCAGTAATAGAAGGGATAGCCATGATAGTACTTTGATTTGCAAAGATGGTAAACTATGCCTATTTTCTTTTCTTCAAAGTCTTAACAGCTTTTCTAAATCTTTCATAATTTTGTTATAAATTTTATTTTTATTTTTAAATGTAAAAAGAAATGTAAGAGTTTGCATAGTTGAAAACATTTTAATTTTCACTATGTTTTTTATTATAGTGATAAATAAAATTATAGTAATAATTGAAGGTATTTATCCAAAGATTTTTCTTTTTTAATTCAGTCATTGTTTCCATTTAGTGTGTTTCTCATTAGCATTTATTCAAAATTCTTTTTTGGTGGGGGATCTACCTACAAGATCTAATTGTGAACAAAATATTCATCCTCTCTGACCTCAGTTTCCTCTTCTGTTTAATGGAGATTGGATAGGTTTTTATGAAAATGATAGCTGACTACATTAAGTAAAATGCATAAATGAATGTTTTCTCTGTGGTTCACTTCAATGAATTTATTTTCTTTTATTCCTTTTTATTTAGTTTATTGGGGTGACCCTGGCTAATAAAATTATTCAAGTTTCAGTTGCACAATTCTATAGCACATCACCTGTACACTGTATTGCGTGTTCAGCACCCTACCTATTTTAATAAACTATGCATTTAGTTAGATGTCATTCCAAGCATTTTTTAATGTTATAAGGGAGCTCTCAGAGTCATAGCTTCTAATGCTGCATGATGTTCTATCAGTGGCTTCATTAATCAGTGTCCTGCTATTGGGCTTATATCAGTATTGAAATGTGTCTTCATTTACATAAGAAAAGGGCAGCACTTCCTAAGTCACCACTTTTATAAGAGTTGTTGAAAACAAATTAACTAAACATGAATCAAATTATTTAATTGCATTCTAGTATAATAATTAAAATCTTCAAGGTAAAGACACATATGTGAAATAAAGTTTGGTTGGTGACACTTTCAACCAGCTTAAGTGACTTTGATTAAAAAGAAAAAAAGTGTATTGGAGAAATCTAAAAGCATCTCATCAAACTTGGCAGGAAGTATTGTGTGGCCACATTAGAGCCGGAGATCCATAAATGATTCAGGGAAAAATTCTATCCATCTTACTCCCTAAGACACGTGGACTCACCATGTAGTTCATTCTGCTGCTTCTCTATAAAACAGCTTTGTCTACATCACTGACACGTGACCAAAACTGATGGTCCCAGCTCAAGACTAACATGACTTCTGAGTCCAAGAGCCCAGCAGAGGTGCACAAGGATCCTTCTTTCTCTAAGTAGAAAACCTGGTTGTCCTACGTAGGGCACAGCAATAGCTTTCATTCAAGCATTTGGGACCACAGAAGCCTGGTCCCATGATCCAATATCCCTACAGAAGGAACCATGAGGACAGCCTCTCTGAAAAGGGGTGAGAGAAGGTAGCAAAATACATTCAGTGCCTGATACGAAATTGCACGTCCGATTGGTTTAGATTGTTTTGTTTCACACTGATATTTTTCGTGACCTATGACAAAAACTAGAAAATGATATTTAGAGAATGCTTTAACTCTATTTTGGGTACATGGACTTGTCTAAATTATAAACTGCCCATTTATTTTAGCTCTGTTAAGGAGAGAATAGACCAATGTGGACCATGAGTTAGAGAAGAATGAAATGCCTGGGGGAAAGAGCGCTTTTTGCCCAGATCTGTTGGAGTACTAATGTCAAGGTGAGAAGAAGGTGGGCTGATGTTTCTGCGTCGACTTTCTTAAAACTCAGAGAACCTATTTAAGACTGGAAGTGGCTAAAGTATTCTCATTAATGGCTTTGTTCATTTGGTAGAGGTCTCAGAAAAAAAAAAAACTGGCTTGATTAAAAACAGTCATCTAAAACATCCCATAATATTATTTTCCTACATTAAGAAGACAACAAATAATTTGAGTCAGAGAAGCATAAATTCCTAAATAGCTGATGTGTTTGGTGTTTCCCTTGTCAGCCCAGTTCCAAACAGATCATCCCTATTAATTATCAAGATACATAGGACTCATTTTTCTACTATGATAGAGGATGCTTCTAATAAATATCAGAAAATTGAGTTAAAGGAAATCAGTGTTTACAGCATCCCTCTGTATAAAACAAGCATGTTCCTACCTTACAACATCATTGGCAGAGGAAGATGTAGGCCATCCGTTTATCTGCAATGCAGATTTTTTTAAATCAGAGGATTTTTTTCAAAGATAAGTTTTGCATTGAGTTGTTTTTGCAGGTGTTTGAGGTATGATATTAATTCAGAACTCTGCATTGAGAATGTCTTTGTTCTGCACATTCACAATGAGCAAGCACTTTCTCTTTATGTCTTTATTGTCAGAAGCAATCCAAAAATGCCACAGGAATTTGAGGAAATAAAAGTTTTCAAAGGGCATTGTGCTCAGTGAAGTAAGTCAGGCAGAGAAAGACAAATGCTATATGATTTCATTTATATATGGAATTTAAAAAACAAAATAAACAAACAAGCAGAACAGAAACAGACTCATAGATATAGAGAACATTTTGAAATTTGCCAGATGGGAGGGAGGTTGGGAGGATGAGTGACCAAAGTGGGGGAATTTAGGACTTCAAATTGGCAGTTACAGAATAGTCATGGGATGTGAAGTACAGCATAGGGAATACAGTCAATAATATTGTAATAACTATGCATGGTGCTGGGTGGGTGCTACATTTATCAAGATGATCACTTCATAAGTTATATAAATGGCTAATCACCAGGTTGTACACCTAAAACTAATATAATATTGTACGTCAACTGTAATTAAAAAAATAAAAATATTTTAAAAATTAAAGTGCTGAAAAGTAAAAGAACCAACTGGAAGGCACATGGACAACAGTGACCTCTCAATGTATATGTCATAGTGTTTTTATTTTTGAATGATTTATTTGGGTCTATTTCCTATTTAAAAAACTAAAATAAGCTATTTGCATCAACTGGACCATCCTTCCTTAATATGAGCAATTCTGTTGTTTTAGTGTTGTTAAAAATCAGTGCTAAAGGCTTCATACTAGTTACATTTCAAGATATTTTATTATTATTTAATCTCATAGCCTTTCTCTAAGGGCTTTTAATAGCCTGTGCTATAATTAAATTTTGCCACATTGCAATGCACAGTGATTCTGGAACTATCAGTTGTACAGCTAATTGATAAATCAAATCCTAATTGAGATAATGAAGCTGGTCTTGGACATCAGTAAGATAGCCACCTAATTAGCTTCTTAATGTCTGTTTACTAGATGAGTGAATAGTGGACCCAAGGTGATGATGGTGCAGTAAAGTTAATTCAAGAGGAAATAATGTGAGTGAAATGGACCAGAGCGTATATATAGCTTCCTATTAATAAGCCTCTGTCATGCTTGGGACCTTAAAGAGAAATATCCCACACCCTCTCCCATTTTTCTACTCTCAACAAGGTGTGGTGTGAAAGACCCAGCCAACAGTGAATGACCCATAAATGCTGGTTGCCCTGGATCAGGGGTCATAGATTGAAGGGATGTGCCATTACTAAATTTATGTGGTGGGGTGGGGAATTTATACATTAAGTTTACAGAAATAATCTTATACTGTATTACTGTATAAATGTCATTACTTTGCACTTTGCATGTGTGAAAAAAATGAATGTCCTTACTGCCTTCATTGATGATTATAATAATAAATATCATTATGGTAACAGTGAGAGTAAGTGTCTTCTGGATGTCAAACACTGAGCTAAGCGCTCCATACACACTACTATTAAATTCTTACAACAACCGAATTAGGCAGTACTGTTAATGTATAAATGTGGATAGTTAGGCTCATAGAGACTGTAGACAGTGAACTTGTCTAGGTTATAGAGGTAGAATTCAGGAGAGCTTTCAATGAAACTACAACTTTGAAGCTAAACATGATACATCTACACAACGCTATACTTCCTCCTCTTATTGAGCTGGACCAAGAGCAATGCACTGACTATGTGAAGGAAGCTTAGCATAATTAAATAAATTGTCTCAAAATGATGCAGCTTGTATTTGACACAGTTTTATTTGAATCCAGGTCTGTCAAACCATAAGGCCATGTTCTTTCTTCAATACCTGACTTTCTGTGTAAAACAACATAGTACAAATAATAATAAAAGATCAGTTCTATTGTGGCCATTCCTTACTTTGCCTTCCCAAGCCCTTGAGCACTTTGAAAACTCTGAATATCTGCAGATTTCAAAATATCTGAACCTTATTTTTAGGACAAGGACTTAGAATTGAGAGATCCAAGTCCCTTTTAATTAGACATTTAATTCCATTACTAAAATCACTGAAATTGAAATTACAGCATATACTTTTGATAGGCATGGCAGCTATTCATATCTTTATTTTAGAAGATAGCAGACCAGAGATCAGAAAGTTAAGTAACTGTCCCAAAAACTATAACGAGAACAACTAGGAGGTGAAATTCAGGTTTTAAGGTAGGGCTTGCTCAATTGCTGCCAGTATTTCAGTAGATCTGATCCACACCAGGGATCACCAGCATCTTCCTTTGAAAGAACGAACTAAAAGTTATGATCCTAATTTTAGTGCCAACTGAAAACACTTTATTTACCCTTGGCCAAATATTTCATTCATCTACAACCATCACTCTTGGAAATTTTCATCATTACCTTTTCCTCTAACCCATGTCCCAGTTAAAATTCTAAATCTAGACTTCCCTCAGATACTTCTCGTCTTGCCAACATATGTTTACATTCCACTCATCCCTTCATTTATCTCCTGTCAGTCTCCGAGGATGAGCTGTTGCTCTTCCTTTTCAGCATGAAACTAACAAATGTCATCTTGTCAGCATCCCCTGTGCTCCTAAGCTTCGTATAGGTCATTGCTCTACCAGCCAGTCTCCCTCCTGCCCATCCCCCTTTCTCTCCCTCCTTTTCTCTGTCTTTAATTCATAAAAAGAATAGCATATATTTGTTCAAACTTTAAATCCATTTACTCCTCAGACCATTTGCATTATGTTCTCTGCTTTCACTGCTGCACCATAATCATGCCCATCAAAGTCAGTAATCACCCTATGATTCCCATAATTAATGGACCTCTTTGAAGCCAGTATCTTTCTGAATCTCTAGGCCGCGGTTTACAAGTCCTTCTCCAGGCAGCTCTCTCTTCCCTGATTTTCAAGCTGCCACCCTCTCTGGGTTACCTCTGCTTGTCTAGGATTGCCCTATAGAGAGCTCTCTTCCTCTTGCTTCCCTTAGAGGTAGGTATACCAAACTCAGCCCTCAGCTCTCCAACACAACTTGCCTTGATGACATCATATTCCTTCATGATTTCACCCTTCAGTCCATCATTCATTCAATAAATGCTTACAGAGTCATCACTATGTGCTTGGCAGTATTCCAGGTTATGGTTATACACTGGAGAACTGACAAAATCTCTGCCTGCACTGTGCTAATACTCTAGCCAGCCTATATAGGCAGTGTACAAATATATAGTTAAGTATACTTGGTCAGATTATAATAATTCCTATATCAAAGAATAAAGCAGAGCAGGGGGACCAAGAGAGCTAGACAGTGCCATCTGATTAGGTAACTTTTCAACAATTACATGAGCAAAACACAGTTGGTAACCAGATATTTCCTGTGGGAAGAACATTTCAGATAAATGAAACAGCAATTTTAAAAGCCAGTATTTAGAAGGAGTCTTGACATATCATAGAACTAGCAAAGAGACCAGTATGGCTGAGGGGAAGTGAGAAAGGGAGATAACAGCATGAGCCGAGCTCAGAGATGCAGAGACATAAAGATCATGCCAGCTTTGTAGGATGTATAAGTTAGGAAGGAAATTCCAGCTGCTATAACAAGGACCAGAACTGAACCCGTGACCTCTTGGTTCCTGGGTCGAAGCTCAACTACTGAGCAACATTGGCCGGCCGGGCAGGATAAATTTTGAATGTACTATCATCATGTAGATTTCTGGTTCCTAGACTCACAGAGCCTAATTCAGAAAGGCCATCTCCTGAGAAATAGTGACTACGCTCTCTAACACAGAATAAGACCTGTAGGTCTGTATCACTCTTAAAGGTCCTGTCAGAAATGTGCCAAAAAGAAAACCCCTAGATAGTTTTTTGAATTCAGAAAAATTGTTGCAGATATATATAGAGAGGTATAGATATAATTATAGATATTGTTATACACATATAGTATTACTGTAAACAGTACCACTAAATATAAAATATAACATAATATTACTATATTAATATAGTAATAATTTGTGAATGTGCAGGTAAACCATTTTGGTATATACATTTGCATATGTGTGCACATGTATTTGTATATGCACAAATAAATAAATTTATAATGAAACTGCTCAAATGTTAAGTTTTTGCTTATCCCTGTGATTTATATAAAGAAGGATTTTAATGCCATCATTCACTTAGAAACCAGTCAGTTGTATGCCATTCAATTTTTTTTTTTCAAGAGAAAGAAGGTTCCAATTGGAGTTCTTAGATATGAAAATATACCCCGTGGTAAAATATGGACATATTATTATTGAATTTAATGGGTAAGATACTTAAGGGAAAAGCATTTTAGACACATAATTTAAAATCAATAAAATGGCTTTCTACATGAAAGACTTCAAGGGAGAATGTTTTCAAAAATGCTCAAAAGTATTGCATCAAAAGTTGATTTATATAACACTGTAATAAAATATTTCAAAATATCTGCTCATAAATCTTTTTTTCTTTTTGAAAATGGGTTATTTAATAACACTCTTGAGAGAAGAACTGTGGATCTTTCAGGTGTAAGGATAGAAGATATTTACAACTAATTTATAATCTCATAAAAGAATGTGTTTTATATTAGATTTACTCAGTATATTCAAGTAAATTTAAATTGTTTATTCAGAACCAATGAACTGGCCTGACTAGGCAACTGAGTGGGTTGTTTCATTCCGATACTTGGATAGAATCAGTTTGTTACTGGGTATAACTGATATAGGTTCATTTACGACTTATATGTACATTGTATATGAGCAGTATGTTGCTGAAACAGAGCTTTTATTGATTTGAAGGCTAGAGAATTAGACAAATTTCTCATTTTATAAGTACAGGCAAATAGGATGGAGAGAAACCACTAGGAGTGAAGCAAGGTCATCCAGAAGAAATTCTGATGATACATTGTTTTAAACCCCAGATAGATGACCCAGTTAAGAAGGACTTCACCCTAAAAACGGACTTAGGATAAGAATTCTCAGAAGATGGTGGAGTAGGAAGCACAAGAAATCTGTCTCTCTACCTAGACAACAATTCCATGGCACCAGCTGTCTGATCTGTTTTGGAACTCCGGATTATATTGAAGGCACACAGCTTCCAGGAGAAGAACCAGGATAGTAAATTGCAGTTAATTTCCGTCAGTTTCAGCTCTTAGCACAGTTCTTATCAGCTACCCATCCCTCATTCCCCAGCCCCATGAGAAGCAGCTGTGTACATGTTTCTGGATCAGTTTGCACAGAGCTTACAGGAGCTAGCATGGGCAAAAATGACCTTGCCCTCTAAATTTTGAGGACCTGTGCTCTGAGAGTGGATGGTTGTTTCTGATCACAGTATTAATAATTAATAATAGACCAATCAAAATTATTAATAGAAAAATATAAAAATTATCAAATAATTAACAATAGAATTACCATATGATCCAACAATTCCACTTCTGGGTATACAAACAAAACAATTGAAAGCAAGGTCTCAGAGAAATATTTGTATTCCCATGTTTCTAGCAGCATGATTCACAATAGCAAAAATATGTTAGCAGTCCAAGTGTCCACCATCAAATTAATGGATATGCAAAATGTGTTTATATACTTACAGTGGAATATTATGCAGCATTTAAAAGGTACAAAATTCTGACACCCTACAACATGGATGAACCTTGAGAACATTATGCTAAACAAAATATGCCAATTTTAAAGGACAAATACTATATAATTCCACTCATAAGATGTACTTAAAGTAACAAAATCATAGAGACAGAAAGTAAATGGTGATTGTCAGGGGCTGTAGGGAGGAGGAAATGGGGAGTTAGTGTTTAATGCCAATAATGCTTCAGTTTTGCATTATAAAAAGTTTTCTGAAAATGAAGTGCTAATTGCACAACAATGTGAATGTATTTAAACCACTTAGAAATGGTTGATACAGTAAAATTTCTTATGTGCATTTTACTGAAATAAACAAAAATGGAAAAAAAGGAATTAAGGTGAAAGAAGAGTATTATCATTTTTTCAATAATTTGGGTGTAATACTAGATTTTGATTAAGCTAATGGTTCCCAACCTAGGGCATCCATCTGAAACACTCGTGAAATGTTAAAACATTATACCTCTTAGACCTCACTCTAGAGATTCTGATTCAGTAGGTTATGAATGGAGATCGAACACCTGCATTTGTATGAAGCTTCAAAGATGATATTTAAGTACACCCATGGCTAAGAATCACAGGATGAAGTTTTGTATGGCAACAGGTCAGATATGACAGACATACACCATTCAATGCAAGAGTGAGGGTTAGGAGGCCAGAGAATATATAGATGTGTTCTGTAGTCAAGCTACATGAAGTCATCATAGCACAGTTCATAGTAACAGGCAGGCATTGCTCTTCACAAGGACTACATCAATCTTTTTCAATTTCCTAAGATGTGCCATACTCCTGGACATAATTATTTTCATTATTCATTCAAATATGGGGCACTTCCTTCCTGAGCAGGGACATTTTAGAAAGTCCTTGATGGCAAGTGACTTTCACAAGTCTCTGTATAGCTACTATGCTTTTCAGAAACATTCTAGATCTATAACATATATTTTATTGCAAAATATTTGTGTTGAAAGTAATATTTCTTCAGCAAACTCATGTATATATTTGTAATAATTAAAATAAATAACGACTACAAATCACCTCATGTCAGTTTAGGTCAAGATTTGCTGCTAAATAAGTTCAAAACCAATTGATTTTTCTCACCAAATATCTTATTAAAAAAATGCAGAGCTGTTTTTCAGAATTGCAGATAAGTGATTATGGACCTATATTATACATATTTTTTCTGTAATCTGCTCTTTTTCACTTAATTATCTTCATAAAGATACACTTTTTGTGTGATTGCAAAGAGATACACATTACTCATTTTAATAACTTCATATTATTCCATTTTATGGATATACCATAGTTTATTGCTAGAGATAAAAATTAATTTTGGTTATTTGTCAAACTGATTTTGACTTCTTTCATCCATCACCTAACTTTCATCACCTGTCATAATATGAATGGCCCATGATTCAAATTATTTTTATTAGGCCACTTTCCTGGACACTTTCTTATATAATAATTCAAAAATTAATATTCACCCTGAAGTGTGCTAAGTAATTTATATTGCAAGAAACTTGAAGACAGGGGAGCTTTATTCTAATTGATTTTCTTTCTAGCCTAAAATAGGTGTAGCTTTGGCAACTTCTTAGGCTATCTCAGAATAAATGACTCCATCTTTAAAATGTAGAGGTTTTAAATAGTTTTTAAAAGCGTATGACTACAATGCAATGTTTTCTAAACATTCTCTGATTATGGGCACACAGAAAATAATACTTTATCTTTGAGCCATATTGAGATAAATGGTAACCAACCAGTTTGACAGCTCTGGCTGCCCCAGGACCCACCCTAAAAATTTAGGGGATCAATGTTCCTGGCATAACAGCATGAGTATTTTTGCTATAAAGTATTAATAAAATCAATTTGACTGCCATACAAATGGTTTACTATTCAAGCCCAGTAGTAGGCTTATAGGATCAAACAGCTTTTTAATTCCCTGGGAGTACTGGATCATCAAAAGTAGATTTTTAAACTAGGGCATATAGACCTGAAGTAGGTAAAATGAAAGTCTGCGATGGTTCAACACACTTACTGGGTATCAAGTCTTTTACTGTCATGTTGTTCTCTCATCCCCATCATCTAGGTTCACCATGTTATCTAACATGTTCCAGTTTTAGCTGCTTTGTCCAAACTCTAGCCAGAAGAAGGCAAAAATGCAGAGAAAATGTGTATCTGTCTCCCTTGAAGAACACTTCCCAGAACGTATAACTAAAACTCTTGCTTGCATCTCATTGGCCAGTAGTTAATCCTGTGACCAAACCTTACAAGAAAGGCTGGGAAATGCAGTCTTTACTCCAAATGCCCATGTGCCCAGTTAAAGTTTCTGAATTTTATTACTAAGGAAAATTGAGAGAACAGGCAATGTGGAACAACGGCAAGTCTTGTTATCATGGATGTAGTAAGCATGCATAGCTCTGAAAGGAAGGGAATAGATGCTTGACTATTCAACAAAACCATTTGATGTACAGACTTGACTGCCTTCACTGTAGATTAAGCCAGGAGCTCACGCACTAGATGTAGTCAGGGGATTTATATTTAAACCATCTCTCTTATAACCAAGTGCTGAGTGAACCTCATCAAGTCATTGAGCTCCACTGAACCTGTAGTCCATCATCTGTAAAGTGAATAATTACACTAAGTAAACTTTATTGAATCCTCCAAACCCAGAATTCTGGAGTTTGGGCAATATGACATAAATGCCATCAGCTATCACTGAAATAAATTACATGTAAATTATTTTTTATGTTATTTTCTTCTTTTTTCCTAATTTACTTTGCAGAATTGGTAGGAAAAACTTTCTCCAACAGGGCGATGGTATTTGAAAGAAATACACTATTTTGAATGTTCTATAACTAGAAAATATAGATTTTTGATCTTTTATAAGCAACTTAGAGTGAATATATAATTTCAAAAGCTTGAAATTTGTTAAAGACAATGTAAAAAGAACTATGCCAAAATATAGCAATTCTTGTAATTTGGCTTTCCAAAATATCATAACTTTTCCATTTCAAATATTCAGCCCTAAATAAATATGGATAATTATGCAAGAAACAAAGATAAAATCTATATAAAAACAAAATGTTTCATGCTAAATTCAAAATGATTCTTGACACAGACCTTATACCCTTCACAAACATTAAATTCAAATGAATCATAGATAAATGTAAAATTCAAAACTATAAAACTCCTAGAAGACAACACAGAGAAAAACTGAATGACCAGTATATGGTAATGACTTTTCAGATATAATACCAAATACACACTGCATGAAAGAAATAATTGATAAGCTGGACTTCATTAAAATTAAAAGCTCTGCTCTACAATACATGGTCAAAAGATTGAGAAGACAAGCCAAAGACTGAGAAAAGATGTTTTCAAAAGACATGTCTGATAAAGGAGTACTACCAATAATATACAAAGAATTCTTAAAACTCAACAAAAAGGAAACAAACAATATGAATAAAAACTGAGTCAAGGACCTTAACAGTCACTTCACCAAAGATGATTAAAACAGATGCAAATAAGTATAGGGAAAGATTTTCCAACCGTATCTCATCAGGGAAACACAAATTAAACAATGAGATAACATTACATACCTTAAAGAATGTCCAAATCCAGAACACTGACACCACCAAATGCTGATGAGGAAGTGGAGAAACAGGAACTCTCAATCATTCCTGGTGGGAATCCAAAATGGTACATTGACCTTAGAAGCAGTCTGGCAGTTTCATAAAAAGCTAAATGCACTTTTACCATACCAATCCAGCAATCACACTACTCGATATTTATTCAAAGTCATGAAGCATTAATTTCCACACAAAACCTGCACACGGATGTTAATAAAGCTTTATTCATAATTGCCAAAATTGGAGCAACTAAATTTATTTAGCATGAATGAATAAATAAATTAGCATACATTGAGAAAGTGGAATAATATTCACTTTCAAATGTAAGTTTACAGTTGTTTGTAAGGAAAAATAATACAATAATTAATAAATAATAATACTAGAATAAACTCTGTTTCATGTACTCATGGCTATAAACCTTTTGCTTCCCCTCCATACTCATATATACACATACTCATATATGTACACATACTCATATATATATATATATATATATATAAACATACATATTTGATAAATTATATATTCTTATATTTATATATATTTGATCAGTTGCATATAAATATAATTTTTAAAATTTGATGTTTTGATATATATGCATATAAAATATATATTAAAACTTATCAAATAGTAAATTTTATATACATGCAGTTTACAACATGTAAATTATACCTCAATTAAATTGTTAAAAGTAAAGTGAAAAAATGTTTGCTTAATTGACATTTCAGAAGAATTCAATCAAAAATATTACATGTTTCAAATTTGGTAAACACAGTGTTATTTTGTATATCTTGACATGAGAATGGACAGTGTATTTCTTTACTTCAGTTTCTCCAAATGAATTTGGTACTAGGCTTAAACATTTAGCTGTTTTCACAATTTACAAAATTTAACAAATTGCTTTAAAGTTCTGGTATTTTTATACAAGGTCTTCTTGAGGATCATCTTGTGTATAAAATTTATAGATGTTTTGACGCTCATCAGCCACCAGCTATGCATAGATTTAATTAGCATTTTAGAAAAGTTTTAAAAGGTTCTGATGAGCATTTCAAGTATAATTTCGTCTTAACAAAGTGCCACTTGCGTATTTTTAATCTGTATAGAAGTGAATTTCTATTAAAACCTACACTTTCCCAGGTTGTCACAAAACCAGCAGTTAGCCCAAATCAAAGCATTAGGTAAAGTGGTTTTGCAAAGGTATTTTTGTGATTTATGCAAAATGCTAATAGTAACATTAGGTGTTTGTGTGTGCTTGCTTACTGCAATCTTTTATCCTAATTTCTTTCCAATAAATTTAAAATGAAAGAGGCACATAGAAAATGTCCCTCAGAATTTTATTTTGACACATAAAGATTACAAATGATAAGGTCAGTTAACATTTGTAAAGTGCTTAGAAAATGACTTGACATATGGAACACACTACACAAGTGACTGTTAAAAAATAGTTTTTAACACATAATTGGTGAATCATGTTTCCCATGTTTCATAAAAAAACTTTAAAATTTGGGTCCTCTAAATAGGGCAATTTTTCATGCTGTTTTCTTTGCGAATATAACTAGCTTGTTGGATTTTTAAGGCCTGAACTAAACAGGGTAGACTAGGAAAAACAATTCTATTGCTCTCACCACTGGCTTCTCTTCACAGCTCCCTTCCACTCCTTTCCCTCTCACTGGGCTGCCCATGGCTCTGCCTCCTAAGGAAGGGAGTGGGGCATGGAGGGTGCATAAAGGCTGATTTGGTCGATACAGTTAATCTGGTATGGGCACCCTTTCATTTAGAAAGATGCTCACATGCTGGTCTTTGCAGGGGTTGTATTTTTGGGTGATTTAGACCCCTTCCCTGCCTCCTTCGATCACCATTCATACCCACGCACCTGGACAGAGTCCTCTTACACCTTCATTCCTGGTGTGGACACTCTTTCCATATGTAGAGGATACCATCTCTGGATGGAAGAAAAATTGTTCCAAACCCCAATCTTGACTGGGAGAGGGGTTTATTTTTCCTGCCTCCTTTTGGGGAGGAAATATTTACCCTGCCTCATGTTGATCAGTGTGCATGCAGTTCAATCTCAACCATCTCTCCACTTTTGGACTTTTCCAGGCAAAAGGTATACACTTGTTTTTCTTTCCTTCATGCCCCAGATAACATGTAGGAAGCTTTCAAAGTAGATGTATTGAAGACTTATTTCTTGGCTTAAGATGGATACTACCTGCTCTCATCTTGGTGGGGAATGGAGAACTCGGCACTCAGTCATTCAGTAACTCTTTCCCCAAAAAATCCTCAGTATGGGACTCCCACATGTAAATCTTACCCCAGCCCCACCCTCATGCTTGCTTAAGCCTGGGTAAAGGGTCAGAGGTCCACAAAGCCAAGAGTCATTCTGATGGCAAATCCTGCACAAACATATCTACTTGAAATAACATACACTAACACTTCACTGCACTTAATTTGGAGACTTCAGCCAATACCCAGATATCAAAACAGTCAATTTTTAACATTCAATTAAATGTGCAAATAATATGATGTCATCAGCGTGACCAAGGATATCATCAAGTATGCTTCTTAAAGACACCCTAGAAGCAGGTTCAGTGGATTCTTAAATAATTCATTTTAATAGGTTCTTATACATGACTTTGGAATAGAAGTGAATGATGAAGATGGCTTATCTCAGAGTGAAAGCTTGCTATTTATCACCAAAAAAGAAAATGAGTGAAACCATGTTACTTACATATGACATGCTAAGTGGAAACCATTCTTTACTGTGGAAAGATTTATGTTTTGGGCCACATTTTATAAACAAAGAGAGTTTGAAAGACAAGTGTTTAGAGCTGAAAATTCCTCCTCCTCTTGCCTTAAGAAATTGAAAGTCATTGAATCTGGAGTGACTCCCCCTTAGCTCATTATTTCTAAGCTTTTTTTTTTTTTTTTAATGACTAGCCCTAGGGCCTTTTTATGGCAACTAACTTAGAGGTAAGGGAAACATACATCTCTTATTTTTGAGAGTTATTTTGTTTTCTTAATAAACCACCCCAAGGTGTCCCGGAAATTAAATATTTTCACATTCAAACTACAGCTATGTGATTCTCTTACTAAAATCTTTTTTCAGATCACCTCTGATTGTTTATTTGTAATATATAGTCCCTGCATGAATAATCCACTCCTATGTTGAGTGGTACCTGCAGAGCATACATTTAGTTTTCCACCATGTCTCAACAATCAGCATAATTATTGAATTAGCATGAGCATAGATATTTCTTGCCTGTTTTCCAGAGGATTTTACACTATTATTCATTTTAAAAGAGTTCACAGTGTTTCACACTCTAGTAATGCATCTACTAACATAACAGTGTACAAGTTTTAAAGAATTTTTATAATCTTTATAAGAAATGAGGGGATGCTTTAGCTCAGTATTAAACTTGTCACACTCTCCCCTGTGTACTTATTTAACTCGATTACTGAAATCCTTGTTTATTCTAACTCAGGCCTCACCACCATATTTTAGAAAAAACTACTATCATTAGTATTGCCTTGAGTAGCAAATAAATGAAAGCATAAAATCATACTTGCATACTCAAAATGAAGTTTATTAGACATGTAGTTCTAAGTTCTGTTAAACATGTTTTAGTGCTAGTGGCATTAGTTTTATATTATGTAACTTTCTTATTAAACTTTTTACTCATTGGAGGAAGCTAAAAATTTGTTTTTCCCTTTACGTTATACAAGCCCAAGTTTAATCTCTTGAAGACATCCAAAAATGTTGAGAGCACTTATATTAGATTTAACAAAGGCTATTTTATTAAAAACAAAACAAAACAAAAAAAAACCACACAAAATGAAAAAAGGCTCTTTGCTAGGGCTTTGCTCAAGTATATCTGCATTCAAATTTGGACAAATACTTTGGGACACTCAATCCTAATTTAACTGTATGACTTTGAGGGGAAAAAAGGGGGGCATCTGTAATTCTTTCAACAATAAAGATATATTAAAAGAAAGAAAGAAAAAAATTCCCAACCAGATTTCTTATCTTTACAATGGAATGAATATTTATTTACATTGAAATGCTCTGTAGAAGATTACATAAAACAAAGTAGCTAATTCCATGGTTTCTAAAACAGTATTTCTCAAACTTAAACATGCATTCAAATCAGCTGGGAATTTTGGTAAAATGTAGATTCTGACTCAGTGGATCTAAGGTGGGACCCAAGATTCTGCATTTCTAAGAAGCTCCCTAGTGTTTCTCACACTTCCCTTTGAATAGCAAGCTCCCAGAAGGTCTCATTAAGTAGTATCCATTCTACTTTTACACTAATTGCTTTTTAGAGAGGCCAAAATACTCTCATTCCATACACAAAATAACCAATTCCATTTTATGTTGTAATCAATTACTCTCAGTAGTGTATTCAGATCTCAAAAACAAATCAGCATGTGCCAAAATAAAACATGGAGTGGAAATACAAATGTCAGAAGAAGTTTTGCCACCTGTGACTCAAGTTCTAAGCAAAAGATAAATTATTATTATTTTTTAAAACAAGCTTAAATAAGGTTTAAAAAGCAGAGTCACAAACACAGAGACCTGAATCTGTTCTAACATCATCACTTTCCTGGAAGGTCTTATAAATCTTAGGAAATTCTGCAGAGGCAAAGACAGATTGACATTGTTTTCACTGTTCCGATTTTTGTTTACTTTAAGATACTATCGACACAACACAGTGCCATAAACAATGAGGAATTTGACAGAACATCCAATGCTCCTTCAAGGTAGTGATAAGATGCAGGCAGGGGAATGCTGAGAGACAGACGAAGCGACTATAGGTAATCGGAATAAAAATTACTGCCTGATGGGATTCCAGCAGCAAGAACCTCATTTTGTAAAATACTTGAGGACTCCTTACAGCGTTAGAGCATTTGGGCTTTATGCTGAGTGATACTCGGCCAGTGACAGTCTGACCCGCTCCTCCCCCAAGAAGTTATCAGTTCTCTGTGGAAAAGTAATTCTGCGGCTGTCTTGCCAAAGATGAACTCATGAATCAGTGATGTGGGCAGGGGTGGCATCCCAGATAGCATTCTGAAAAATCCATTCAATTCTTTAAGAAAGGATGTTTCTCTACTGCTGTCAGGTGCTATTAGGCCTAAATCATGCAGTTCTACTTGGAAACCTGAGGTGGTCTGGAAGAGTGCCCCAAGGAGCTGAAAGAAGAGAAAACTATAAAAGTAAAAGTGCCAGGGAGACAGGATATTTTATTATTGTGCAAAGGTCAAGAAGAAAGATGTTGGTCTTGTCACTATTCAGTAACAGTTCCAAGCACCACAGTTTAATTTAGAAATGGGCTGTATCAAGTTTTAGGATCAATGAGCAATATGTTCTCAGTCAAATTTTAAGAATCTAGCTACATCATTCCAGCTAATCATAAATTTATCACCAACTTATTCTATGATTATATTTGTTGACTGACAGAATTAATAAAGAATAATAATAAGGAAAATGTAATCAAATCATTCATTTTGCCCTTGCAAAAGATTGATTTTGACTGCTTTTATAGCCTTATGCGTGGCTGTGAGGGGGAAACCTCCCGGAGATTGGTAAATTTTTGGAAGTATCCTCAGTTTTCAGAGCTTGTTTGGTTAAGGCTCTACACAGTGTTTTCTTGGGAATCTCCAAAGGGAGTTGAGAGAGGGCAACTAGCTCTGGACGACCACAGACTAAAACAAAATAAGTTTTTGTAATCATGCATGGTAATGGATGTTAACTGGACTTACTGTGATGATCATTTTGCAATATATACCAGTATTGAATAATCATGCTGTATGCCTGAAACTAATACAGTATTATAGCAATTATACCTCAATTTAGTGACATGTCATCATGCATCACAGCTGTAATTTATGAGCAAACATTGTAAAATGCTAGAGAATAAGACCATGATAGCTTATTAGCGATTTACAATATTCATCTGATAGGCTCGAAAGCTCTAAAACAAGTATTTTATTTTAAACTTTCTTTTTTTGCTAACAAGAAGAGCAAACTGGAGTCTACAGAAGGGAAATACTAATGATTGCAGACCCTATTACTTGTTACACAGTCAGTTCTGCAGCATATGTACACAGAGGTAAGAAATGATAGGTAATGGCTGAAAATAACTAACATTCTGAAAGAGATGTCTAACTATGATCCAAAACAATCTCATGAAAAATAAAGCGGAGAATTTGAGGGTAAATTTGTGACTAAAAAAAAATCAAACAGTTGTTTGCTTTATTTTTTTAAATGTCACTGTGATAGATTTCTAGCAATTAGTTTTGTACTTTTATTGCTTCCAGTCTATCCCGAAAGATAGCCAAAGCAAACAGCATCTGTTGCTCAATATCATTCATTTGGTCACCTAAAATAGTTATTAAAAACAGCTGTAAAAGGGTGGGAAGGTTTAATGAATCATTTAAAACAACACCACTGACAAGAACCCTGACTTTCATACCACAACAGACTAATTCTATTTCCTTTTCTTCTGTTCTTGCATTCATGTTTATAAAATTCTATGCCACGCTCTAGGGAATTCTCACTAGAATGGAAATCTGAAGGCATTCTCTGGCATTGGGACTGTGGCAGTCCTTTCTTCTTTTTAAGGTTTTCTCTTTGTCAAATTACTTTCAGTCTCTACATTTCTGCTTCTATCCGTGTAAAATAAAAACAATTATTTCAGCCATTAGTTATAATTTCTCCAAAAGAATTAACAAACACCAACATTTTTTTTTTTATACATGAAGCCCGGCATATGGAAGAGCAGGTGGGACACAGTGGGCTATTTTTCCCTTTGGTGGGAGAAAATGTACATTTCAAAAACTGTTTGGAAGAAGGTGTGGAAATTGTGTATCCCCAAACATGAGTGTGAATTACTGAATTTCAATCAGAGGGAAAAGAGTAAGGGAGTAAAAACTAAGCCATAGGAAACTTTAAATTCTCCTCCTGAATACTCCTCCTACCTTTCTTTCTGTATTTTATCTCTTCCTATATAAACAGAACTTGATCTCAATGCATAACTTCTGGGTTATCCACTG
Source organism: Miniopterus natalensis (assembly GCF_054644295.1). Lineage (NCBI taxonomy): Eukaryota > Metazoa > Chordata > Mammalia > Chiroptera > Miniopteridae > Miniopterus > Miniopterus natalensis. Next base: position 62,562,398 of record NC_142091.1, on the reverse strand, counting down.
AAACTCCAGGGCATTCCATAGCCTTTTCAAAACACTGAATCTGCAGTTTAGATAATTTGCCAACAATTTACAGTACAACCTAAAATCACATGGTTCACATGAGAAAGCCCCAACTGAACCAAGTGTCTGAAGGGACTTTTAGTATACCCTAAAATATTTATAATTATGTATTATCTATTAATCAAAACATAGAATATTATACACTCATTATGTAGTAGCTCCCCGACTTTGAGAGGAATTGGTAGTTCACTACTTTCCCAAACACCACCTGGATTTAATTTTCTCAAGTCACAGAATAGGCTCCAGTCTCTTGAGGATGAAGCCACACCCTCCGTGTTCACAGGGCCTGATGTGTAAAGTTCTGACTGAACATGTTTGGAGGCAGAATCTCTCCGTGTAGGGAAAGCACATTATAGAGAAACTATTTCTTAGTCAGAATGTGAACACAGAGTAAGAATTAGCTGACTGTAATGATTCCCTATCACCAAAGTGATAGGCATAGCCAATCTCTTAAGTGACCCAGAGGAGGGGTGAGTGATAACCTCTGATTACCCACAGATTATAAAATAAAATATAGCCAAAACCAACCTAGGACTTTCAAAGTTATCTGAGTCTGACCTACATCCTATTATGGTTTCTTGCCTCATAGCCATGGTTATTTAAAAACAGTGTAAAGCAAAAGACTTAAAAAGTTAATTTATGCAAAGCACTTAAAACACTGTCTGGAATATAGTCAACTCTTTTTTAAAAATTTATTTTAGTTTATTATTATTTTTAATTCACACCCAAGAACATGCTTAGAGAGGGGAAGAGAGAGAGACATTGATGTGAGAGAGAAATATTGATCACCTTCCATATGCTCTCTGACTGGGGGGTCAAACCCACAACCCAGGTATATGCCCTGACTGAGAATTGAACCAGCAGCCTTTTGGTGAGCCACTCTGTCCAGGCCACAGTCAACTCTTAATAAGTGTTATCTTCTTATTATATAATTCTATAATTCTCCTTATGCCAAGTAATTTTTTAGACAGTAAATAGTACAGCTTTATTTAGGCTTCAATTCATGACGAAAAAAAAAATGAGCTCTTCCCCTCTAAAGTTTTCAAGTACTCAGTGTTCTATAGAACATGAAAAGAATATTTGTGCGTACTCCCTGCAGAATGCCCACGATGACCTGGACAATATTAATGACCTTGGAAGGAAAGAGAGATTCGGCATAACTCAGTCAAAAGAACATACACTGAAACTGATTACTTAAAAATACTGATTCCAGACACTGCTAGTTACAGTATTCATTTTGGCAGTGCAATGTGTTTGCTAAGGAGATGAACACATTATAAACCCATTTCCCTAATGCATACAAATTCCGTTCCAAGCTAAATGTGTTCTTATGTATTCTGCTTTATTCACAGACATAAAGAGGACTTCTTGTTCAGGCAATGCATGTTTCTTGTTTTTTTGCTTGTTTGTTTGCTTTTTAAAAAAAATGATCTCATTCCATATTGCCAACAGAAAAGTTAAGCACAAATGCCTTCAAAGAGGCCTGACTTAAAAAAGAAAAAAACTCTTTCATTTAGGAAAAAAGTCTTTAAAAGGAAATAAACATATATATATAGAAATTTAGCATGCAGCTAGCTACTACAGGACAAGTGAAGGATCCTCGCTGTGCTCAGAGAAGGGAACAGAGACTCAAGAGACAGTCTTAGAAGCCACAGCAGATGGCCCGGTTAAGCCAGAGCAGGCCAATTAGGGTTGTATTTGGAGCACTCTGTTACCCCTGGAGGACAGGAACAAGAAAGAAAGGAGGCCTTGAATTTAGTAACTGTTCAGATTGCAAAGCCATGAGAAGTATGTCCCTGGGAATGAGATGCTTTTCATTTGGACTGTGACTTTTATTTTGTGCCTTGTGATCAGCAGTGAGGGATTTCTTGACTATGCTGAGTTATTTTAACGTTTCAAAGGAGCACAAATGAAGCTTGGTTCCCTGTTGCTATGTTTTTATTCAGATCACATTTACTCCCCAGGACACATGGCTTTTTAGCAGCCCTGATACTAGGGCTCCTCTAGAAGAAAAAGAAAAAAAAAAAACACAAAGAAAGAGAGTGAGCATGTCACCAAAGACTTTTAAGCTACTTCTTAGAGAGTTGGATTGAATTGATCTTAGGAAAAAATGGTTTTGAAATAGTAATGGCTTCTCTAAGCTACCTGGGTGGTTCTACCGGCTCTCTAAAGGTAATTGTGTACCAGGAAAAGTTAAAAATCCAACAACGTAGTGGAAAATGGCTTTGGTTATGCCCTACATACAATTATGGACAGATGCAAATAATCTGATTTTATTGGGGGGGAGGCGCTAGAGGGGAGAAGGTACTATTACACAGGTATCCCTAAATAGTTGAAGTTGAGGCCCTGCCCAGGTGGAATTCCAAAAAACCCCACAAAAAACAACAACAAAACAAGACGCTTTTTTATTTTCACCTATGAGACCTAAATTCTCACTTTGTGTAGTGACTTAAAAGGTACTGAAGGCCACTACTGAGATTTAAATGTCACTTGAGAAAAACGTTTCAGATTGAAAACTGATCACATGGGGAGAGGAGATGATACTGGTTTATCTTTATTTGTCAGGTAGCGTGTTGGGTACTTCCAATGCTGTCTTGTTAATTCTAACGATTCACATACAGAGTAGATAGCATTATTTCCATTCTAAGCAGGAAGAAACTGAGGCTCAGTGAGCTTGAATAATGCACTTAAATGTGCATTGCTAGAAAATTAATTGGAATATTAGTCATTTTAAGTCCAAACAACATCTCTTTTTCACTCCATTGCTTCCCCAGCAGGGAATATGGGGAAATTACTGAGGCCACTATGTATTAATGGTAGTAGGACTGCAGTGTCAAGAAATGCTAAACAGTACTGTTACTGGGGATAATTTTTAGTAGTCTTTAATTAGTGGAGAAACCTTTAGCAGTTTTCATGAAGAGGGTAGAAGAAGGAAGTCAGCAGAGACATTTACATACATGTGTTTGCTATAGGCACAGGGTGGGGTATGGTTTTACAGACTCACCCCCAAAATGTTGATATTTCTGAATAATTTGGGGGGATAGCAATGTAATAAACCCCCCCATTGTCAACATCCCCCACCATAGTAATACATTTATTACAACTGATGAACCTACACTAACATACTATAACAACTCAAAATTCATAGTTTACATTACACTTCACTCTCCCATGTGTATGTACATTCTATGAGTTTGGACAAATGTCTAATGGCATGTGTCCATCATTATGGTATTACACAGAGTATTTCCACTAACTCTAAAATCTTCTGTGCTCCACCTATTCATCACTCCCCATCCACACTCTGAAACTCCTGGCAACCGCTGATCTTTTACTCTCTCTACAGTTTTGCCTTTTGTAGAATGTTATTTAATTGAAATCATATAATACATAACCTTTTCATACTGATTTCTTTCACTTAGTAATATGCATTCAAGGTTCCTCTGTGTCTTTTCATGGCTTGATAACTCACTTCTTTTCAGTGTTGAGTAACATTCTATTGTCTGGATATATCACAGTTTATCCATTCACCTCCTGATGGATCTTTGTTGCTTCCAAGTTTGGGCAATTATGAATAAAGCTGTTATAAACATTCGTGTACAGGTTTTTGAGTGAATATAAGTTTTCAGTTCCTTTGGATAAATATCAAGGAGTATGACTGCTGGATTATATGATAAGAATATGCTTAGTTTTGGAATAAAGGCCAAACAGACTTCCAAAGTGGCTGCACCATTATGCATTCCCAGCAGCAATGCATGAGAGCTTTTTTGCTAAACATTCTCTCTAGCATTTGGTGTTGTCAGTGTTCTGGGTTGGTCCGTTTCAACAGGTGTATCATATTGTTTTCATTTGCATTTCCCGGATGACATATGATATGAAAGAACTTTTCATGGTCTTTTACCATATGTATATCTTTTTTGGTGAGATGTTTTTTAAAGTATTTTCCCATTTTTAATTGGATTTTTTATTTTTTATTGCTGAGTTTTAAGACTTATTTGTATATTTTGGATAATAGTCCATTATTAGATCTGTCTTTTACAAACATTTTCTCCCAGTCTGTGCTTATCTTCTAATTTCCTTGATATTGTCTTTTGCAGAAGTTTTTAATTTTAATGGATACTAGTATGTCAATTATTTCTTTCATGCATCATGCCTTTGATGTTGAATCTAAAAGTCCCTGTAATATGTAATTCATTTAGATTATTTCCCACGTTGTTGATGGGGTTCAGGACAGGCCTCCCCAAGATGTGCCAGTGGCATGTAGATTCTTTTGAGCTGAAGGCAGTCGAGCCCCTATGGGCTCAAGGGAAACTTTTAACTCTCCCTTAAAGAATTTAAACTAGGGACTTTGCCCATAATAACAGTTATTACCAGAAGTTATGTTTTAAGACTTATCTATAGGGGAGGACACTTGTAATTACTGAATATCTGTTCTTATCATATTGGGAATGATCTTCATCCCCTCTGAAGCCCCAAGGTGCCTTACCTCACTCTTAGCTCAGAAAGTCATATATACCTCATTTCCTATTTCTGTCTCTGTCTCCTGTAGGTTCCCATATATGTATGTAATTAGTTTGGTTATTTTGTCTTGTTAATATATTTCATGTAGATTCAATTAATAGACCTGTCTAAAAGAAACTTGAAAGGTAAAAGAAAGTTTATTCCTCTCCCAAGTAATCTTCTAGAAGCTTTACAGTTTTGCATTTTACACTTAAGCCTGTGATTCATTTTAAGTTAATTTTTGTGAAGGGTGTAAAGTCTGTGTCTAGATCCATTTTTGTGTGTGTGTGGATGTTCAGCTGACCCAGCACCATTTGTTGCAAAGACTCCCTTTGCTCCATTATATTGCTGTCGTTCCTTTGTCAAATATCAGTTGACTTCCTTTATGTGGGTCTATTTCCGGACTTACTGTTCTATTCTGTTGATCTATTGGTCCATTCTTTTGCCAGCACCACAATGTCTTGATTATTGTAGCTTTATAGTACTCAAGTGCATTTTAAAAATTGTACTATATAGTTCTCGAATCACTGTTTTTACCAACTTGGTGCCAAATTAGAGTTTCTTCGTTAAAATTTACTTTTATAAAGCTTTAACTACAGATGTAAAATCAGATATATAGAAGTAACTCTGGAAATTCCCTATGTTGTTTATGCCCCATGGAATTCTCATTGTTCTGCACCCCCTCCCCCCACATACATAGGTGACTTGGTGAGTGGTCCATTAGTTCTGCTGCTTACCTCATGAAGTGGCAAAACCAGATTATCATTTTAATTATGCCCAAAGAATGCTCTCAAGCTATTGTAACTGCATCCTCAACCAAGACATCTTCTATGCCACAATTTTATTCACTCAGTCAAGAACTTTGTTGAAATAGGCATAATTAAATAAAAAAAGAGAGCTGAAATTTTACTCTGGAATAACAAGTTAGTCAATAAAAATGTAACAGCAGGTCAGAGGACCAAGATAAAATCAAGTAGGTAGAGGTACCACTTTCTATGAGCAATCAAGAAAGATCTTTAGCATGAGTTGACTTGAGCATAGTACAAAGAGAAGACTTGAGTGGACCCAATAGAAGGAACAACTGTCAATTACATGAATCCATAAGAATGAATGAGATAAACAAGTTACCTTATGGACAGAATTCAAAAGATTTTTTAAAAATATGTTTTATAGGCAAAAGGTTTTACTTCCAGACAGTAATGTGAAAATTTCTTCCTTGGGTCCTTGTAGATAGGATACTAAGTGGTATTGCCGAAAACATGTTCCCATAAGGTTATTTTAATACAAATGTTTCTTGCAACACATCTCATTGTAAGACAATGGTGTAATGCCATTGTTTTTCATATCCATTAGGACTGAGCAATGCGGTTCAAACACATAGTCTGTGCTATTTTAAGTTGATCCCAGGTGAAATAGAAAAATATGGAGAAATGTATAGACAATAATCATTATCCATAATCATGACACTAGCAATGCTTCTGAACCATTGCCTCAATGAGAGAGGCAGAGAAAAAGGTGAACATTTTCTCAGTCTGGATGGCATCTCCACCCAGTGGAATATTTCTGTAGAGATATCTAAATTAGCAGGCAATGCACAGATAGCCAGGATTAGTCAAGAAATTATTTAAAAAAAGAAAAAAAAAGAAAAAAGAAAAAGCAATTTAAATTTTACTCCTATAATGGAAAGAAGTAAATTACAAATCCACTCCAACTAACAGGAGCATTGTTCTTGACTTTGATGTGATACTATTTTATATTTTGTAATTTCTTAAGGAAGCTTGGATTCCCATTAGTGAGTGAAAAATATTGCAGCTGACACTAGAAAAAATGTCTGAAGTGAACTTCCTCTGATGTGACTAAACTAATCTCGCACTATAATTATCCTTTGACCTAAAATACTGTAAGTTTTTAACACTTTCACCCAAGAACTTTTGTCAAACAAATTGGTTCTAAGAACTAAGTATTATTATGCTTGCCATTCTGACTGAACATATGAACACACACACACACAAACACACACACACACACACACGGTCCCCTAAAAGACAGGGCAGTGATCTGTGGGACACAGCATTATATTCAGGAAAGCACATGCAGGTTATTTCTTGCGAGTTACCATCATTTTACCTGGATAATGGAAAGCTCATAGAGAGGTTTACAAAATCAGGCTGAACTGAGTTAAAGCCCTGGTCCTGCACCTTGCAAGATGCAAATCTCCTGGCCTATATAGGCAATATATGCCAGTCTCCTTTCTCCCATCTAATTTATTTCATCATGTTAATTAGCTTGGGTCCAATGATACAACTAAGAAAATATTTTGCATAAAAAATTAAAATTCAGATGACTTTGCTTTCTATATTTTAAAGCTTACATTATTCCTGCATTTGAATTTTTCTGAATCACTGTGCTTTTTATAAATGCACTTAATGCAAACTGTTCCCCTTTGTAAACCATTGTTGAATATATACTGAATTATAAAACAAATTAAAGCAGGCATCTTAAAGGAAATACTGTACTTAAAATTCATTGTGATCCCCACAGTAGTAGTCTAATTAATTCATAATTATATATATTATAGCATAATTTAGGTATGCTATGTTATATTATAATGTCAATTTTATATCAGAATTATATAGGACAGGGCTCCCTAATTTCTCATTCCTGTATGTTGTGCTTGTTTTGGGTTTCTATGCCTGAGTATCTATGAAGCTTTTTTTTATTACGCTTTTAATTCCTGAATGCTATTAGTTAATCAAAAATCAACTATGTCAGAGTTGACCCAATCATCCAGGGAGGGGAGACCCATTCTCCTGTCAAGGCACCAGGTGCTAGTAAAACTTCTGAATCCAGAACCTGGTAAAAACAGGAGAAAAATACAGATTGACAGCTGTCTCAGACTATCTCTGATATTGTCCAATGTTGTGAATGGAAAAAAATAGTTAAGCATATTTGTTAAAATGTAGACACCTTTGATTGCAAAACATCAGTAAAAGTACAGAATCAAATTTGGATCTGGTGTCCTCTGAAGGTAGAAAAGGTTTGTCTATGACTTGTTCTGCCAAATGGCCTGTGAGTAAAAGAGATATATGTCACTTCTAGGTCAAAGCATTTAACTGCTGCAGTGTCCGCTCTCCTCTCTCTTCTCTTTCCACAGAAATTATGGAAAAGTCCCCCCATTTCCACGGTAAAGTTTAAATTATCAAGCTACTCCAGAGAAGACTGGTACCTTGGAGAGTTGCTCAGGCTCTCATCAGACCCTGTGATTGAAACACGGATATGTTGGGGCTTATTGCTACTGTGACCTAACCCAGCCTTCCTGGACTAACAAGTCAAATGATAAGTAGATGCAATAATATTGTTGATGATGCACCAAGGTTGCACAGGCAATATGCTCAAGTACCTGGATATCACAAAACTGTACTTCTCAGTCTGTATTTCTTATATCATTAATTACATAGAATGCTCAGGGAACAAATTCTATGATCATAGAGTATGAGAAACAACGCAGCTGCATCACCCTGTTAGAAATTCACAGCACAAATGAGCACATTAAAGATTATGAGACTTCTACGTAAGGATATTAATATAACTGGGGGATTGGGAAAAGCTCCCTTGAGGATGTAGCACAGAACCGAGCCCTGAAAGATAAGCAGACATGGGGGAGCTCCGCATTGAAGTAAACTTTTTTATATCTATCCATCCCCTTACACAGTCTAAACAATGGGAGGAAAAGGATCCTTTTGTGTCAAAATAAAATACAACTGAAAGTTGACTGAAAAAAACACACAAAACAAACTTTTGTAATTAACATATTTCACATCTTCTACCAAAATACATATTTGAGTGTCTTTAGCAAATATCTGCTAAAGAAAAATTGTGGCAGGGGAAAAAAGTTTTTATTGTGTGTGAATTTATCAGTCTGACAGATGATGATTTTTACATAGCTATGAATATAAAGTAGGGTTTTGTGATTCTGATATGAATTTGCTTTGACTATGATTGGATAGTAAATAAGGAACTGCTTTGAAGAGATGAAATGATAGCTAATAGAAGGAAAGTAATGTAGCTAACTAAATAAAGTATTCTCTTAAAATCAAAATTTCTAAACTAAAAACATTTGCAGACAGGTAAATATTAAAAATAGTTTTATTTATTCTACTTTATATATAGAAATAAAGCAATTTAAATAGATATGTCAGTAGCATCTTTTCATGAAGAATCTTAAATTATTTTATAGATGCATATTGAAATTTTCTTTTGCATTAGAAACATGATAAGAAGATGCATTCATTTTTTTTATTCTAAAATAGTTTAATTTGAATTCTTAAAAATAAGATCCATACCAAAGGATTAAAGTATGTTTGTCCTATGTATTTATTGATATGAGACAGCCTGGTAATGTGGAAAAACACCGGATACAGTTGGCTCCAAGAAACTGGTCAGGTTCTTATTTTTTAAGAAATTCAGGGAGTGACCTAAGACAAAACTATTTTATCTCTCAAAGTTCAATTTCCAAAAGTATATAATATATTCAATAGAATTTAGCATCTGTTTATCTGTAAAATCATAGATCATGATACATCATGATTAAACATATAAGTAAGCACTCAATCTTTAAGCACAGATTTAAAATCTCTTTCCATGCACCTACCTCAACTATTTTGCAACTTGGTAGGAGATAAAGAATATAAACATGTAATCATATTACATGGTTATTAGTTAAACCAATAAAGTACAGAGGGGTAGGAGAGTGGATAGAAACTCTAGGCAACTCTTTCATGAAACAGCAGAGCAGGTGCCCTAGAGGATGCAATTTCTAAGATGAAACCGTCAGCACAAGTAAGAAATAACTAAATGAAGGGAGGGGAGCACTCCATCCAGGATAAGAGCACTGGAAAGGCCAGCTATGCAAGCATACATGTGAAGTCCATACTCAGCATTGGAACCATTGTCCTGGCTCACTGTGTTGCTCTAGGTATATTATAAGTAGGGATAATTCACCTAGCTTTTTAGCATCTTAGAGTCAACAGTCAGTCATTCCAGTAGAACCTGGCATATGTGTGCTTCAGTGCAATGGTCTTCCTGGTAGATGCTTGGTTGTGGTAATCCATCACCTTTCCTTGCCCGGGTAATACTATGACAACTGGTACTTATCTAAGCTATGTACATCTCAGACAATACTGCCCTGGTGCTTTTTGTTTCTCTGCTTCCCTAAAGGCCAATTTCCTTGTTAGTGTAACCACTCTTTCCCCTGATTACATTACCTGTTTGTTTAAACACTCTTCAGCATACCAAGCTTAAGCCCACTAACATGCTTCTACCTCAGAGCTCTTCTATGAATTAATTACAGGGTTTGTATCACCACTTCTTTCTGGTCTCTGCTTAGCTGTTACCCTGTGTACTCCCTCCTCCTGAGTGAAAATATGTAAAATCCCTTCTTCATCTATCATTCTCTAGTCCCTTTTCCATAGTATATTTTTTTCATATATATATATATATATATATATATATATATATATATATATATATATATATATATTCACAACAATTATCATAGATATGCTTTTCCTGTATTCTATCTATATGTAGGTTTTTTTAAATCCACTCTTTGTTTTACTCACTAGAACTAGAAGTAAGTTCAAAGAGGTCATAGACTTCGTATATTTTGTCATCTGCTATGTCTCCAAGAATAGAGTATAGTACCTTGCTCGTAGTAATCCTTCAATAAAAAATGGTTGAGTATGTTCATTTTTCTATCCTATGGGAAGAAATTGTTAGATAACTTTGCACATTTTTACTAACAGCTTGATAAAATTTTATATTCAATAATATGTTACAAGGACCTTTCTTAGCTTAAATTAAGACCTGAGTATATATTGGAAGTGAGGTTTGATGATAATCCCCCTTCTGACCTTTTCCACTCACTGATTTTCATTATGGCTACTTAATGGGAAAATATTTCAAACCAAATGTGGGGCATTAACAGATATAGCGACATTTGGAAGTCTGTGGAGAAGATTACAGAAGTGGAGAGTCCTCTGAGAGTATTTGGGATGAAGCAATCTGATATGATGATTCCAATAGAACCTATACAGCAGTGCTTCTCAAACATTTTCATCTCAGTACTATTTTAGACTTGTTAAAAATTATTGAGGCCCCCAAAGATTCTTAGTTCATGAGGTTCATAGTCAGTGGTTTACTGACACCAGCTTGTACTGACCCAAAACAGTCAATCATTGGGTGCTTCTCAAATTTGCATTCAGTTATGTTACTTGTTAGCTTGAAATCAGCCTTGGTGGGAATTTCACTCAATAGAAACTGAACTGAAAATGTTAAACAGTGGGATTTTTGAGAGCCAGCTTACAAACCCATCACTGGTTGTGGTTCTCTATAGTTAATATATTAGAAATTCAACTGAGATTTTAAAGCACAAGAATATTGTAAATTCACAGGAGAAAGAAAAATGAAAATAACTTCACAGTATTACTATAAAAATTGTTTTAATCACGTAGACCCTGGAAAGGTTTCAGGGACTCCCTGTGGTCCCTAACTGACACGTTTGGAACAACTGTTCAATACCATGGTAGCTGGAATCTGATTCTATCTCACCATTCCACCTATAGCCGGTGCACAAAGAACAGAAAGTATGTAAACATCAGCTAAAATATGTCATTATTTCTCAAAACTTAATGGCCAAGGGAGCTAGCTTACGGGACTTCTTCATCTGAATATAATGACACAGAGGCATCCTGCTTCACACTTGATAAGAGATCGCTTGTTTCTTATACAAGTTAGAAAACATGCATCAGAAATGTACCATAATTTTCAGTGATCTTCATGTGGGAAAAGCAAAGACTGATGGTTATAGTACTGGCATTGTTTAGATCAGTAAAGAGCAAGGAAGTATTTGGACTGAAGGATGCTTTAGTGGCAAAATGTGTGATAGACCTTCGGGCAACAAGGATCAGTATAAAAGTATGGCCAAGACTGATGCATGGACCATTAAAACACATTCCTATGGGATGCCAACAGACACTTGGAAGCATTGTTTTATAAACTGTTGAAGTTTTTATATAGTAAGTAGGTAAAGGCTGAGCATGAGTGAAGTTAATTTTACTCAGAAGATTTCACTGGTATTGATGAACATGGCTTGCCTAAGATTTACCCACTGCAAACCTTTCCAACTGTACTCACTGCACCACTGCACTAGTTTTCTATTGCTATGGAGCAATTTACCACAAACATAGCCTCCAAAAACAACACATACCTACATCTCATAGCTTAGCTGGTTGTCCTCTGTTCAATTCTCCCAACCTGCATTCTCATCTGGAAGATCAACAAAAGAATATCTGCTTCAAGTGCTGTTTTTATGTTCTGGCTGGTTGGCAGTTAGAAGCTACCCTCAGCTTCTAGATATTTCCTAGAGGACACCTGAAGTTCTCAGAGAGTGTTTGCAGTTTCTAGGAGCTACCTGCAGTTATGTCCCTCATGGGCTTCCTCAACATGGCTGCTTTATTTCATCAAACCAAAAAAGAAAATCTGTAGAGCAAGTCTGCTAGCAAGATGGAGTCTTATATAGTGTAATTACAGGAGTGGCATCCCATCACTTTTGCCATATAATACCATCACTATGAAAGCAGCATCCTTTGTTGAATTCTGTTGGTAAGAAGCAAGTCACAGGTCCTACATACACCAGAGGGGAGGGGATTATAAAAGAACACAAATACTGGAAGTGGGGACCTTTGGGGCCACCTCATAGTGTATCTATCTACCACAGTAACACTGAGAGAAACAGATAATATTTGTAAAAATACTGAGGGAAACTAAAGAAAATGTGAGGTTTTTCAGATGGTATTTGCACACACACAAAAGGTATATTCATATCAGTTATGATAAAAATAATCATAATATAGAAGGAAATATTAAATATGGATTTTATAAAACACACAAATAAAATATTTAAATACAAAATGGAAGCATGATTCTGTTTACATAAAATTTTTACATAAGCTTTTATACTTGAAAAGTTCACAAGAAAATCCTAAGCAAGATTTTTAATGATGATCTCTTCCAATTTTTGAAAGTTATCATCAATGAGAAACTTTGCTCAGAGAGGTGATAAAATATTCAAAACCCTTTTCATAACCACTGAAAAATTTAGATCATTAAAAATTATTTTTAAAAAATCTATCAGCTCTGCCTTGTCTTTCATGATACATATAATGTCAAAAGTTCTTGTGATAATGCAAATTAATGTCAAATTCAATGGAAATTTTATATCAAATATATCAAACTAGTTAATGAAGTTCCAATTCACAGAACATGTATATATTATTACAAAGTCACCCTGAAGCTGGCTCCCTGCCACTAGGATGACACATCACAGGCAGAATGGGTAGATGCATCTGATGTATAAAAAGACAGCCACTTGTATCAAACTCTGAACTTGACTCATCAAGAAACCTTGCCCAAGTTCCTTTGGGTTGATTACCTGCACTCTTTGGGTATCTGAAGTGGAACTGATCCAGTATCTCGATGGAGCCCTTTTCCACCAAGGTGTGTTTTACAGTTTACTGCTGGGGGAAGAAAAAAAAAAAGCCTCTAACAAACAGAACTCTGCCCTGGCTATCTTTAGCCTATGATGTTTGAGGAGCATGTGCGGATTTTTCCTTCATGAGAAGACCTCAGGGTGTACCACGACATCTTATGTTGTTTGGTCTGTACTCTGAGAGTTTCTGATGAAGGAGGTCAGCCTGAAATGACTGGGTCAGTGCCGACAGCCAGCCCAAAACAAGACAGGCCTCCCCTAGCTAGCCTGAAAACTGGAGGAATCTGTATCTTTGAGCATAACTCACATTTGTGGTCAGCCAATGGGCTGCTCTAGTCTAGCAGAATTTAAATGTCATTTAAACAAGTAAACCAACAGTTTAAAAATGCTTTCCAAAATTGTTTCTACATTACCCACAATAGGTATGATATGCAATACTTTTTTCAGTACTTATTTTGTGTTAAACCCAGGGCTTTGTATGTTTGTGTGGATGGTTTTATCTCTCTCTCTCTCTCTCTCTCTGACACACACACGCACATGCACACACACAAAACCCAAAAACTGAAGTTGGGACAGTTACATAACTTGCTCAAGAGTATATAACAATAAATGGTGAGTATGCCACTTCATATTTTGACTTAGTGTCATTTTCTTGAAGAACAAATGACTAAAATTAGCATTGCTCCTCTCTGAATTTTGTACAATTCGAAGTGAGAACATTAAGAGTTAGCTATGTAAAAAATATATGAGTATATATCCCATTTTTATTCCAATTTGCATGAAACAATTTCTTAAAGGACTTTGAATGGTCCGTAAAGGTCACGTCTAGAGAGTTCGGTGCAGATTCAGTTATGATGTAAATGTCACAAAGCCTGGTTTCCAAACTGGCATATAAAAAAGCAAAATGGAATGAAATTGCAGTTTCAGAAACTCTTGTATTTTATTTGTTGTCAAGTAAATTAGATTTTAAACCCCTTGACCATAAAGATTATGCCACATCTGTTTGTATCTCCCTGGCACACTTTTACTTAAGCAAATTCAATGCCACATTCTTTTTGTACTTAACATATCACAAGCTTCTAAAACTATTAATGGCTTCATTACCATTATGTAATCCCTTACATAATTGTTGCTTGCTAAACACTTTCCTTATTATAAGACCACAGACTATTTTCCAATTCGTTAGTCATAATAAACACTTCATGTACTCAGATTATGCTGTTATTTGCAGTTGATTGTTCTATCTCGTATTATTTGGAGATGGGGGACTGCCTGCTAAAAGGCTATTTTTCCATGAAAACATTCAGAGGGACACAGGAAAAGACCACAAAGCTGTCCTCAAGACCTGAAGAAATGATTCATTATCCTTAACCTCACCTCTGATTAATCAGCTCCCCACAAGACCCCCAACCCCTAAATCACCACGTCTTGTGATTTTGCCCCATGTCATCTGTAACCTACAGGCCACTGGGGAGCCAAGTCCTTGAGAGCATAAGCTTTCCATCACCTTAGGATGGCCAAATCTATAACAAACTTCCTTTCTATGAACTGCAAACCCCTGCGCGTGCATTTCTTTCAGCAAGTGTGTGCAGGCAGATGAACTCAAATGCTGGGGTTTGGTAACAAATGGGCATTTAATGACTTTTCTTATTAACAAACAATCTTGCTAGGAACATTCATATCTATGTTTCTTGGGAAGCATGCCCAGAAGTTTCTCTTAGGTATATGCTGGGAATGTAAGTGCTATTTCTTAAGGTATGTAAGTGTTCCCCTTTGTAAGATAACGTTAAACTCTTCTCCAAAGTGGTTGCACAAATTTCTATGTCCATTATCAATAGTAAGATACTAATCACCCTAATCAATGTATGAGCCAACACTTGGTAATGTAAAACTCCTTGATTAGTGCTATTTAAATGTTAAATTGTGTCTGTTTTGATTGTGTTCTGAATTTCCCTGATTTTATAAAACATAAATAAGCAAAGGGGCAGATACTATTTAAACAACAAGAAACAACAAAGATACAAACAACATTAAGATAAGAATCCAACAACTACAGTATAGCTAAGGGCTTAGGTTAATGAAAAAAAGTATTTCTTTAAGAAAGTGAACACACAGGCCATAGATTGATTTTTTAAAAAACCCAAACATTTGCAAAACATAAAAGGAAGCAAATTAAAATAAGTCTTGTGAATCAAGAAAAAGATAAAACAACCTACTGGAAAATACAGGCAAACTATATGAGCAGATATTTCACAGAGGAAACAAATACCCAATAAGCTATGAAGATAAGACATTTATTTTAGAATGATCAAAAATTACAAATATCAAGTAAAGTGCAAAAGTGTCAATTGAACAGTCAGGAAGAAAAAAGATGCAAACTAGAGGAGTTCTTAAGGTGAACGGTTTTTAAGGCAGGTGATGAGGCCACAATCAGACCAAAGGACAAAGAAAAGACTGAACACCAGCCTTGCTTTTGATCATTAATGGAACTGCCTTTCATCTCCTTATTTTATTCTTTTAAATTTATCTTTATTGTTGAAAGCATTATAGATGTCCCCGTTTTTCCCCCGTTGATCCCCTCTATCCCTAATCCACCCCCCCAGGCCTTCCCTATACCAATGCCTGTGTCCATGGGTTATGCATATAAATTAATGATATAAAAAAAAAAATGGGCCTTGATGATTCCACGTACTTTGAGACTGTATTTATACCGTTCTGTCACTGACACTTTCTACTCTGCTTAAAAAAGGTAAATGTTACCCAGAGGAAAATGATTTTAAATTGAAGTTTTTCTATTTGAGGAAGAAACCTATAATTGAAATTCTAAAAGCCAGAAAGATACCGTTTAGCTGGTGAATTTCAGAGTAATTCCCTTTTTTCCTTTTTTGCATTGCAGTTTCCCCCAGCACGAATAGCTTCAGGTGAAATTTTCTTACTAACTTTAAAGTTATATTTTTCTTAAGTTCTTTGGAGGAGACAGACATCATATATTAAATATGAAGAAATGAATATATATGTAAAACAAATGCATTAAATACATGTTCTATACTTATATGTGTGTGTTCATTTTTATATGTATATATTTGCCTCAGGTATATGCGCTTGTGTATGTATCAATGGATATGTGCATATTTATGTATTTGTACATACACACACCATTAGCTCTGCTGTACAAGGGAAAATTTTCCTCCCTCTCCTCTCCCAAGGAATATGGACATCTTGAGTGGTCAGAAATCTGTATTTCCATTCAATATTTCTCAGAACTGTATAAAAATGCATAACTGTAACATACTATTCCAGGAAACTCTTGTGAGGTGAGAATCTCCTCATATTCTGTGAAGGTTATTCTACCCTAATGAGTAGGAGTAGCTAGTCTTAGCCTAGGAGTATCAAGTGAAAATTTATTAAAATTAAACATTATTTAAGATTGCAACCCCACTTGATAATCCGAAACCCTTTTACTCTGCTCTATATATAATCAGTATTTCTGCCACTGCATCTGCTACTGTATCTATAACTATCATTACTACTATCACCACTACTATTACTTATCACCACTATTACTGCTGTTGTATGTCGCCATCTTCTGATGATTTTATAGTGAATAATTGTATTATTTTTATCTGTAAACAATCCTTTAAGAAGCATTTTATGTTTTACTGATGAGACTCTAGAGACTTAAAAGCTCCTAAATTATTGACCAAAGTAACTCAGCTAACAAATGCTAGAATGGGGATTAAAGCTCACATTATTCAGATTCCTAAACCTGAGTTCTCTTAGATATTATTTGATACTGTTTGCATTATTTGGAGATGCACATCATGTCCTGCAGAGACTGGTACTCGTTCAGAAACAAAGTACAAAATCACCCCACTGTACTCACTTTATTTCTCTTGGGGATAGACAAGTTGTTTCCTTTAACTTTGTGATTTGAATTGTTTTAGTCCAAGGCTGATATTATGAAATCTCAGGTTTTAAAAAAAAAGTGCCTTTATTTCATGTCCCTGATACATTCTCAGGGAGGCAACTCTATATGTGTTTGACCTTTTCAAGGTCCTGCAGTTGGATTGGATGGTTGCCTCACTGATCACCTTTTACAACCTCTGTTTCATGTGAGAAATCAGGGTGGATCTGGGAGCCAATCAAATGTGGAATATTGAAAAGGTTACAGTAGTGCTCTGACTACAAGCCATCCAGGCCCACATGGTTATTAACATCCTGGCGCCTCATTCCAATGACAGAATTTGTAATAAGAACAGATGAGGCTGAGGCGTGAATTTTACCCTTCTGACAATGATCAGATGGGAAATGGTTGAACCTGGAGGTCCACCCATCCATCCTTCGGCTACTGCACTGCCTGTTTATAAACCTGTGGATGGACTCCTGTGTCACAAATGGGGGTCATGTTGACATAAACCAGGACCGGGGGTGCATCTTCCTGCACATTGCTTTGGGCTACTTGGCTATTATAATTGCCTTTTTCTGTGCTTTCTCTGCCTTGTCCTATTTCTCCATGGCGTATAAAGATGAAATTGGCTTTTGAAATACTGTCTCCTTTATTTTTCATTAGGACACAGACTCCCTAAAAGAGTCACCCAGAAATGCCATGAAGTGGTTGGTAGAAGAGTATCTTAAAGTTTTATTAAATACATAATCAACTTTACTACTGAAAGCAATATACGGTATTAAACTCAAATGGCAGGGCTAGTGCCTGCACTGTTATATGAGATCTAACTTTATTACTGGTAAATGTACTGTATTTATTTCTTTTGGACAAAACCTATCACTAGAGCTATTTTTATATTATATATTTTCCAATATACTTTGTTAAAGAAGTTTTCTGCTTGCTAGTTTTTACTTCTTAGAGCCTTTCATGTTTTCAAATACTTTGGAAAATGCCAGGAGACTAGCCATTCATGAATAATTTGAATTATATTGGCATGGTCATGTCCTTGTTCAATGGAACTGGAAAGACATATATTTTTAGACATAATTAAAACTTGAACAAAATACATTGGAGCTATCTACATATTCCAGTGGAGGTCACTAATTAGATGTCTGATTAAAGGGGGAAGGACCAATATTTCACAACATTCAGGAAAATAGGATTTGGAGATAAGTACCAGTGCACAGCGCTGTTGTATTTTTCTTCGTATAACAAAACAATTTACCACATCCCTAGGTAAGAAAATATTTTTTTCTAATTAAATTCTTGATGCAATAAATCTTGCATCTGTCATCCCTTCACAGTAGCTTTGAAAAAAAATCTAAAAATGTACTTTCTTTCCTTATAGCTTTAATTAAAGGTCAGTTAAGAATTGCACAAACAACTCTTCTGATATTTTCTAATCTCAGTGGATATGTGACTGTCCCACTGCTGTGGCATTGAACCTGCTGTTTGGGGCTTGGATCTGCACTGTTGGCCTCTCCTCCATGTGGCTGGGAATCTCCTTTCCAATATAGGGCATCCCAGGGTGTAAAGGGCACACAGAATTATGCAAGACAGAGCCAGAGTTGAGCCACCTGCCTGTTAGAGCTGCTTTTATAAAAGAAGAAGGAGGCATAACTAGCCATTAAATCAAAATGTTCTACCTCCAGTTCTAATAAGGAAGGAAAAAGAGTTTTCTGCTTGTCTCTGCTCATATCAGCTATCCCAGTTAATTCACCAAACTCAGTCATGGAACTGAGCTCCCCTTTACAGTCATTTTCTTCCCTAAAATATGCATACTTAAGCATATTCTATTTAATTCTATCTTAGAAGTTTATCTATAGAGTTTACTAAGGGCCTATTGAACCATATATATGCATACACCTCTACTGGGCAGCTTGAAACAGCTCCTTAATCTCTTTGCCCATCCCTGCAATACCGAGGTCATCCCATAAAAAGAGCATTCAAGGTCATGTGCAGAATGCCCAAAAGTTCAGAATCACTTGCCCTGGTCTCATGTTAATAATTCTCCTGCTTACCAGCTTTGCTACTTTTGCTTTCACCCATGGAGGCAAGTTTTTGTTTTCTCGACTTGACCTCTTTTCTTTTATCTATGATTCAGATAATCCACAGTAACTATATTTACACTGTTTGACTTGCTCGTAAGTTGCTAAAAACAGATCAAACTTGTTGAAGGATACAGGGAGAGTGGAGTTATTGTCTTCTCTGTTGAGCTTTGAAAATGTCAATAGAAATTTTTCTTTCTGTCTCCATTTCTCACCATTTCCCCCCAGTTTTCACTTTGTTCTCTAGTAAGATCTTCCATATGGGAAAAATATGGCTTCCAGTTATTCAGCAATCATAGCTTACAAACTCAGTAAACCTAGGAGAAAGAGCATCTTTTAAAAATTATTCTGACCAAAGTAACAAGAACTTGTCATACTTACTTAGCTTGGGTCACAGACCCACCCCAGAACTTAGTACTGTGGTCGTTATGAATGGTGTCTCTAATTTCTCAGTTTGTGTTATGGATCCTATCCAGAGAGATGGGCATATAACAATAGACATAGCCTTACCACATGGACTTAACTGGGAAAGAATGGTGCTGAAGGCCAAATAATGTCCTCTCTCTCTCTGTAGAGATGTCCATGTTCTAATCTCCACTTTCTAATCTCTCTGTGAATATTATTTTATATGGGAATATTACTTTATATGAGTTCACAGATGTGGTTAAGTTCAACGTCTTGTAATGGAGAGCTTATCCTAGATCACCTAGATGGACCCAAAGTAACCAAAGATCTGAATAAGAGGGAAGGAAGTGGGTCAGGTTCATAGAAGAAAATATGACCATGGAAGTAGTAATCAGAGTGATGCCATTGGTGGAAGGGGCCCATGAGTCAAGAAAGGTAGGTTGCCTCTAGAAGCTGGAAAAGACAAGGAACAGATTCTCCCCTAGAGCCTTCAGAAGGAACTCAGCCTAACCAACACCTCAAGAGACTTTACCCATTGAGACTTATTTTGAAATTCTATCTTTTAGAAGTACAAGATAACATTTGTTTTAAGCAATTAAATTCATTGTAATTTGTTACAACAGCAATAAAAACCAAACATATGCCAAGGTTGTAGGTTTAATCCCCAATCAGGGCACATACTATAAGAACCAATGAATGCATAAATAAGTGTAACAACAACAAATCCATGTCTGTCTCCTCTCTCTCTCTTAAAAAATCAATAAAAAATAAAAAGAAATTTAAAAAGAAACAATGCTATGAGGCAATGTCTAAGAGTTAGTAGTCCAAATGAGAGCTCCAAGCATATGGGGCAACGGGGGATGTAAATTCTAGATTATGATGCTGAGACCACTCACTTTGTTCCAGAGCCCCAATACTGGTTAGAGAGTAGGAGACATGGAGAGAACTGTTCTTGTATTCTCAGAACTACTGTAGTTAGAAATAAAAAAAATTAAAAATAAGAAAGTTAGAAAAATGAGTCTGGCTTTATCCCTCCAGAAAGATCATTTTCCTTTGCAAACATTTTATGAATGCCATGAAATTAACTGATTCAAATGAATCTTCTAGAAGGTTATCACAAAGAGTCTTCCCACCCTGCATGCCTGCTTTTTACCCATATTTACTGAGCTCCCATACTGTGTTTCAAATTGGCTTGCTATTGATTTTGTTATAGCCACAGGTGTCAGTAGAAAGTACCAAACTGAGACACAAACAATTATAGTGAGGATACTGTGAGTGTAGTAAAATGAATACATTCAAAGTATTGGAAAACCTGCAATATATATTTAAAGCAAATCAGAAGATCCTTATCTCTGGGTAATCCACATTGCTGGAATAAACCAATGTAATAAAATCTCTATACGTTATCTGGCTGAGATTCTGATTAGTTACAAGAATGTGACACTAGAGAATTTTTAACACTGAAGAAAATTGAGATTTAAAGAAAATAAAAACCTTCAATATCAATTCTCACCTAATTTTGTTATTTCTCATTTTTCCACATTTTATAAACAGCATTACCATAGGTTGTCCCTGAACAAGTCATATCTTGTATAGAAACACTCTTCTGTCTTTCCAGCATGTCCATCACATTAGTCTCTTTCTAGTTAATAATATCTTATCTTTCAAATTATAGATCAAATAGCACCCTTTCTAAGGAATCTACACCATTCTACTTAAGCAAGATTAATCACTCATCTATATGTACTACCATGAATGTGTTAGGGCCTTTAAACTCAATACATATCATCTAATGAAAGTCTATTTTGTGTCAGGAATTTTACTCTTTTCTCTATACATATACATTTTCTCACTAGATTAAAAGCTTGTAAAGACTAAAGAACATGCTATTCTTTTTTGTACTCATAACACTTAGCACAGTGCCTGGGATTTAGTTTCAAAAAACCCTTACTGAATTAATCCAGTTATATGGCCTTTGAAATATTGACATTCTGGAGTGGCATCTCTCTACACAGAAAGCTAGTGACTCTAATCATCAGACTTTTTTGTAAGGTTCCCTAGTTATGATAATTAAATTTCCTTGTAAAAGTTAATCATATAGAATATCTTTAAAAAGGGGGGGGGGGCATATTCGTTAGGGGAAGGAAATACGAGATCACATTTCCTGTATACCCTAAAAAATTTGACCTCTATGTAAATATGTTTTCACAAATCTTCTATCACATTTCAGAAAGCACCTATCTTATAGAGAATCATTACAACATATTGAAAGAAAATACCCCCAATATGCTTCCTTATGAATGTGAGCATTAAGCAAAATATGTGTATGAAATACTTGTATATTACTAGTAATTACTATGAAATCATAGTAATACTAATAACAGTACTTGCCTTATGTCATAAGTACTCAAATACTTTAAACAAAAAGTTCTATTTGTCACCACCACCTGCCCAGCACAACGCTATAAGTATTCATGAGATCTAATAAAAATTTAAAGAATATTTATGCATGTTACTTTTCTCAAGAAATGTATATAGTCTAGCTAGAGAATTCAAACTTGCCCAAAGGAAACTATAAAATCAAAATATAACAGAGTATTTAATTATAAAATATATTCCCTGATTTAGAATATAATATAATAGTAGTTTAGAGAAAGGAGAGAAAATTGTGAATTACAGAATTATGTTTGTCTTTTTATGGGAGGTAGTATGTGAAGGGTGGTGGGTGAGAGTTGACTAACCCAAGAGATTTGTGGGGAGGTGAATACACGGGTTGATCTAATGAAATATGATTTAAAAAAACACATAAGAAAACCACAATAACTTATAATATCTTTTTTTTTTTTTAATTTCTTTCTCTGAATTTACTGGAGACATTGTGGTTTTAAGCACATTCGACCAACCACATTTGGGACGTATCTTTGTTGTGTTGGCTGAAGTTCTATCATTAATGTAGGAAAATATCACTTCAATCAACTTCAAAAGAATTTGCTAGGTACAGTCTCAGAGAGCCATTTATTATCTTTTGATATAGGGTCATTGACTGTAAGTCTTATTCTGATAGACTTCCTAGAGGAAACCAGAAACATTGTTTACTATAAAAGAAGATGAATAGATCACAATTATTTTTCTATTTTCTCAAATTGTGATTTACTGATCCAAAAGAAATTGAGGTTGATAATGCTCAAAGTTAATTTGGTATGCTTATTTATTATTTGGTATTCAATATAATATTTGTTACATGAGATTTTCTACAGGTATTTCTAAGAATAATTATGAAATGCATTGCTATGTGAATGAAAGAACATCCTGAGATGAGAAAGAGAACACAGATGCAACCTAGAACTGATATCACATATGAATTTCCATTTCTAATGATTTCCACTAATTATAAATACTCTTGGAGATATTATCATGCAGATTTGGTTTCACAAATTTGGAATATTAGTTTATATGTTTGTTCTTGTATTTCACCATTTCCCTTTCCTCTTCAAGTAGTTGGCTATCTACTTACTACCTTGCTTCAGGGGAGACATGTGACTGGCAAGAAAAGTGACATTAAATACAAGACACATTCCCCCCGCCTGTTGTTTCTAAAAGTCAAGCCTTTTATGAAGAACATGCTTCCATGCACTGAGACATTTAAGGATAAAGAGAGACATGTAGGGGAGCAGACGGTGAAACAAAAAATTTTATTCCATAATAATGCCCTTAAGAGGGGGCCCAAAGTTAGCCTGGAAGGCTGTGTGATGAACTTAGGGAGACCAGATCCTGGGCACTGAGATTCCCAACCTAACTGGGCCCCAAGAGTGACACAGAAGCCATAGGACCAGTGGACATTAAGACTAATGTGAATATGGGCAATAAAGCAGCTTCTCTAAGGTTTCAACACTACCTCTTTCCTTTCAGGGTGTGGGAGCCCAAGAATGCCTGAGGTTGAATTCTCCATAAGTCCAGGAGTATAAGAACTCAGAGTCCAAATTAGATTAAATGATAAAAGGTTTAAAATAGATATATTTTAGTGAACTATACTTCAAAGTGCCACACATGGATGGCCTCCATGAGTGGTCACCATGCACCCACACAATGAAGAGTTTTAGCATCTTTCAGATTTCCTTCTGGAAATGCCCAAGGACCCTGAAGTTCTGTCATTCTACCAGGGAAAACTAAAACAGCAATAGTTTCTAAGTGCCATTTGCAGACTTCATTTCTAACGTTCCATTTAGAGAAATAAAAAGATGTAGACTTGCTCACAGCATATGTGGTAGATTGAGTTTGATAGTAGCCTTGAAGATTTAAGCATTTTTCAAGGGCAAACAGAGAACCCTGCAATTAACAAGAATGTAGATTGAAAGTTTAAAAAATGCCAATGCAGGGAAAATGGGTATGAGGCAGTAACACACTTCCTGAGAACTGCTATGTGCCAGGGACTGTGCAACAGGTTATGTGAGCAAATTAATCTCTACTGTCCCACCCTCTCCATCAAGAATGTTCTTCCCCTAGTTATTGGCATGTCTCACTGTAGCACTTCCTTCATGCTTTTACACAAATATCACCTTCTTAGTGAGGCCATCCCTTGCTACCTTATCTAAAATTGCAATCTCCCCAATGCCTCCCATTCTCTTTCTGTAATTAATTTTTCTCCTTAGCACTTATCACTACCTAACATACTGTATGTTTCGTCTATCTTGCTTACTAAAAGTTGTATGCTTCTGGAGGCAGTGATTTTGACTCCTTTGTACACACCTGTATCCCCAACCCTAGAGCCTTGTCTGACACAATACACAAGCTACATAAGTATTTGCTGGGAAAATGGATTAACATTTAGATGACTCACTGAAGGAATGGCAGCTGTTTATCTTCGTTTTGCCAGATGAGGAAATCAAGGCTAACACAGATTCAGTAATTTACCCAAGGTCACACAGTGAACCGAAATTTAAATATATGTTTATCTGACGCCAGTGCTTCTGCTCTTTTCACTATGACATTATTTCATTTATTTTAAAATAAAGTCATTTGAGCATGCACTTCTGCACCAAGCCAGAGGCTAAAACACTAACTTTTATATTCAACTTATACTCTAGTGAAGGAGACAAAAATGAAGAGGAAATACCAATAGAGGCACAAGTGTACTCGGGCAGGTTAAATGCTTGTTGAACTACATTGAAGGAACTAACGCTAGACTTATGGGTTATGGAAAGCTCCTTAGCATAAGTGGTGTTTAAGGTGAGATCTGAAGAGTGAATGAGTAGGAAAAAAGTTAAAGAGAAAATTGAGAAGATAAAGAGCTGGTGCGAGATCAAGTGGTGAGGCAGGGTAGCTAGTTCATAGATTAGCTGATGACCCTGAACATATGAGTAGTTTAGTGGAGCTAAAAGAGTTTGGTTTGGAGGGATATAAAAAGAAAAATGTTCAGTAATTAAACTAGAAGATAAGCAGAGGCCAAGCTATGAGCATTTTTGCTAGAAGCAGCCCATTCAATAGCACAAAGATTTTTAAAAAGCAGATGGTAACTGCCTGGTTTATTGCTGTTTTAGTATGTTTTCAAGCCTCCCACATATTGAAAAGAGGAAGCTGACTCCCAAATATCTTACTCCTCCCCTTTGAGCCTGATTATCCATCTTGGACTTAGTTTTCCACTTCAGAGAATGGGCTCTTTGCCAAGACCTCTGTTGAGGAATCTACTTTCCACACCAATAAATAATTTGCTGAGGTGTATTAGGTATATATTGCTGCGTAACAAAATTACCATAAACTCAGTGCCATAAAACAACACACATTATCTCAAAGGGATTAAAAATCCAGAAATGATTTACCTGAGTCCTCGGCTTAGGGTCTCCTCATGTTGCAATCTAGCTGTTGTCTGTGGCTGTGGTTTCATCTGAGCCTCTACTGGGCAAGCACCTGCTAATGATTCTCTTCATTGTTGACAGAATTCAGACCCTTGCAAGTTGCCAGAGAGAGGGCTTCAGTTTCTTACTGACTGTAAGTTAAAAGCAGCCACAGCCTCTGGCCATCTGGCCTACTTCATATGGTAGCCCACAAAGTGGAAGCTTGCTTTTGCAAAGCCAGCAAGGGAGAGAAACTCTCCTTGCAAAATAAGCATTACAATGATATGTAATTTAATCATATTCGTGTAGCCACGTGCGTCGCATTACCTTGTTCTCTATGCTATTGCTTAGAAACCAGTGAGAGGTCCAGCACACATTCAACACTCAACGGATCAGAAATACACAAGGCATGTGTACTGTAGGAACTCCAACCCCTGGAGCGCCACACTGTTCTTTGCTAATCAGAAAAAAAAACACTCGGAGAAACAGAGGGGAGAGACATAGCTTTTATTACTTACACCTGGGGAAGACCCAATGGCTGCAGTCAGGTAGGCTAGGGGTTTATCTAGCAGAAGGGAGAGGGAGAGAGGGAGACATGCTGGGAAAGGCCTGCAAGGACAAACAGAGAGTCTGGTGAAGCCTGTTAGCTGTCAAGGACTTGGGAAACACTTGGGTCTACACTGCTCTGTTCCTCATGGCCTCTGGCCAGGCAGGCACCTTTTTGCTGACTGGGAGCGGGAATTGGGCTATATCCTGAATACCAAGAGATGGGAATCCTGGGGACCACCAAAGAGTTTGTCTGTCACATGAGATTTTTCTGTTAAACTTCAAAGAGGTGATTTGCTAATTAATCCCCTTCAGACGAAGTGAGCTCCATCTGTCTTGGTCAGCTCTAATTCTTAGCTCAGGCTACTATACCAAATCAGCATTGACTTGATGGCTTAACACCATGCATTTCTCAGTTCTGGAGGCTGAGACGTCTAAGATCGAGGTGCTGGCAGATTCGGTGTCTGGTATATGCCTATTCCTGGTTTACAGATGGCCATCTTCTCATTGTGTCCTCATATGGTGGAGGAAATAGAGAAGCAGCAAGCTGTCTGGTGTCTCTCCTATAAAGGGCACTAAACCCACTCATCGTGGCTCCACCCTCATAACTAATTACCTCCCGATGGCTCTATCCACTGATACAGGCACACTTTGTTTTATTGTGCTTCACTTTATTGCACTTCACAGATGTTGGCTCTTTTACAAATTGAAGGCAAGACCCTCCACCAGCAAAATGATTGGGACTGGCTTTATTGTGATACTTTCATGCAGTTGTCCAGAACCAAAGCTGCAATAGATCTCCAAGGTATGCCTGTATTATCACATTGGGAGTTAGGATATCCACAGATCAACTTGGGTGGTGCAGGCAGGCAGTCCATACATACATAACACCATCATATAATCTAGTTGCTGATTCAGAAATTCAGTAGTAAATCCCTGGCAAAACTTCTTGACAACTCCCTATCCCCATACACAGCTGAGCCTCATATGTTTAAACAATCTCTAGAAATGAAGTTAGTCCCATTTCACAATTGATTAAATTCACCCATCAGGGATACTGTAATTGCAACACCTGTGAATAAATCAGAATCACCCTTATGATTTCTGGCTCCTCCATCTGAAGCTTTTCTTCTTTGATAATTGTAAGTTCTTGAGGCAAGAAAGAGCTTGGCAGATCTGGGGACCAGCTATTCTGTGTAGCTATGTAAAAACAGAAAATGCCAGGGAGAGGAGGTCAGGAGGGAGAGCACACAGCCAGATTTCCCCAATTTATGTGAAACCTTTAATCCACGAAGACCTCATAGGCAATTGTTTTGTAAAATGACATCCAAACAGTTGTAACTGCCAAAAGCTATTTTTTTCTTGACATCAATTTCTGAAAACATCACCTGTGAAAAGTTCAGTGTTTAGCATTTCCTATTGCTTTCATTTTTCCCCTTTGATTGTAGATCCAGTTCATGGGAACAGTGCCATTTGGGAAAGAGAACACATACTAAGGAGCCTCAGATGAGATAAAGGGGCACGGGGATAAAGGAAACAAGAGAGTGGACACTGGAGTCAGAAGACCTTTGCACTGCTTTGGGCCAACTGTGATTCCCAGATAGGCGGTGAGTCACCTCTCCCGGCCACCGTTCCTGATGAGTAGCATGAGAGCAATAGGTGTTCCTACCCAGTCCTTTAATAGTCAGTGGGGAGAAATAAGACTGTATTAAAAGTAAAAGAAGAGTTTTTACTACATTCCCTGCACCTAATTCTTTATTATTGTCTTGTAGGGAAAGACAGAGAATTTAAAAAGAAAAAGAAAAAGAAAGGATTAAATGTTTCTAGAATTGAATCTGATTATAAAGCTTGACATTGTGTGGTCATATCTACAGCCTGATACAGTAATACATTCGGAAAGTAAATTGGTCTAAATTGGCAAATCTGAAACTACTTGTCTTGCCCATAAGAACTACCTGGGTGTTTGCTCTGAGCATCTATTTCCAGATGTTCTCACTTCGGAGGTCATGAGCGGGTTTTGGGGACCTGCGTCTTTAGCTAATGCAGTCTGACACAGCTTTCTCCTACAACCTCGTTTTTGCAGTGCCCTTATCTAAAATTATAAGAATTCTAATCATTACTTCCTAATTTCATCCCCAGCCAAGCTATGCTCCAAAGGGCCCTCACACAGACTGTTACATCTACTCAGAACACTCTCCCCACTCCTCCTTTTCCCCTGGCTTGCTTAGGTCATCTTTCAGGCTTCACTTTAATGTCACTTTCCCCAATGAAGTCCTCTCTACAGCTACAAATTGGTTTAATTAGGTCATTCGTATGTATTTTCTAACACTATGAACTTCCCTTTCATAGCAATTACCATAATTATCGTTCATTAATATCTGTATAATCATTTAGGTAGTGTCTCTCTCCTCACCAAGATATAAGATTCCTGAGGCTAAAGGCTGTGCTTATTTGATTCTCTAGAGCCTGGAAAATGGCTGGAACATAATAGGTGCATCATAAATATTTGTTGAAATGGAAGGAAGGAAAGAAGGAAAGGAAGGAAGGAAGGAAGGAAGGAAGGAAGGAAGGAAGGAAGGAAGGAAGGAAGGAAGGAAGGAAGGAAGGAAGGAAGGAAGGAAGGAAGGGAGGGAGGGAGGGAGGGAGGGAGGGAGGGAGGGAGGGAGGGAGGGAATGAGGGAGGGGAGAGGAGGAAGGGAGGGAAAAGATAGCATAATCAACGGGAAAACATCTTTTTTAGGAGTTCTAATGAGAGCACCCCAAAGAGGAGCAAAGGGCCAAATTATATAAATTAGTGACCTGAGATCAAGCCCACACACAAATACTACAGAACAATCTTTTTTTTTATTATTATTTAAATATATCTTTATTGATTTCAGAGAGAGGAAAGGAGAGGGAGAGAGAGAGACAGAAACATCAATGATGAGAGAGTCATTGACCAGCTGCAGCCAGCAACCCTGGCATGTGCCCTGACTGGGAATCGAACCCTGATCACCTGGATCCTAGGTCTATGCTTTAACCACTGAGCCACGCCTGGCCGGGCTACAGAACAATCTTTGACTGCAGAGTCTAAAAACACCTTCATCACTCTCTAAGAGGTTGGCTGAAACCACTTTTGCAAACTGAATTGATTCTCTCATAAGCCTTTCCTGTAATTACTTTAGCATTTTCATATTCAGACTGCCTTGTTTTATTTCTGTAAATAATAATAGTTTATTATTATTATTATTATTATTATTATTATTATTATTATTATTATTTAGAGTCACATCACAAAGCACAAAAAATGTTTAAGTGGAATATAATATCCTCGGGAACTACTACTTCATAAATTGGAATGGCAAACAAGCCTCATAGAAAAATGGAGAAAGTCCTCAGTATTGATCCAGTTAAAATGCATTTCTAGTGGCTAGGCATTTGCAGCTATGAACAGTAGATTCTCACCTGAAAAGATCAGAACCAATACCTGGTAAGTTATTAGAAAAATCAGCTAAAATCAAGAATCATAACAAATATATATGTTCCTTAAATATTTTTCCAGATTAAAACATAAAAATATGTATATTCATTATGTAATCTGTTGATGTAGAGCCAAGGCATCTTCCATGAATGAATCTGCTAAGGGAGATCTGTATACCCTTTCTTGCCAAAAACCCACACCATTAATATATCTTCTACAATTTCCACTATGGGTCTCAAGGTGAAGATACAATTTTTAAACACTTGTAAACAAGTCACAGTACAAAATGGTTGTAGACTTGATTTTTTTTCCCTCAATTTTCCTACTTACCTCTTCCACATCTACACTGATAGCAATTTTGTTTTAGTGGCTCCCCTTCATGAAGTCAAAATCTTTTCTAATGGGAATTAGGACTTGGATGTATCATTTTGGGGGAACATCATTCAACCCACTACATATGTATACCTTGTGTGTGGTTGTATGTTGTAGCTTCTTCAGGACTCTTACTGTTGTAAAGAATTGAGCCTATGAAAAGATAACCAGATTTGATTATGCTAGGAGACTATTCTCTGAGAATTCTAAAATCTTTCTCTTAGTGGAACAGATTTTGGCCTTGATGCATGAACATCTGCTCACGTCTCATAAAATAATTTGTACTCTTACAAATGGAAAATGATCATGAACTCAGCCAGGTGGCTTTTCTTGTGGGAAAAAATTCAGAACTCCTTAAATTTCCCTTTAAGACCCTAGTGATGTTGAAGGATATCACAGTCTGTCATTAGGTTGACATATTGTCTTACAACAACACTGTATGTGTCAGTTACTGGTTTTAAGGTCGTTCCTTCTTATATGTTTCCTTCCCGTTGTGTTTCCAGGTTATCAATCTTCTAGATTCAGGAGCCATCTATTTCTATCAAAGCACAATTCAATTTCTCTTGTCTTCGTATTTGCATCTACAATCCTTTGATCTGTAACTCAGTAAATGAGTTTATCAATGACTATCCCTAATACCTCTTTATTCTCTGAGTCTCTCAGTGACATTAAAGTTTTAATGGCATTTACTGTTGACTTTTCCTCTGTGAATGCAAGAAGGTGATAAATATTGGGGTTGAATGAGAAATATTTACACAAATTAGAAGCACAAAGTTGATACTTAAATGAACAAGTGATTAAATGAAGAGAATAAATGAACACAAGAAAATAAAATTTAATGTAACAAATATTTATTGTAGGCCTAACATGTCTGATATCTGTGGGAAAAGAGACAAAATTTAGTATCTGTGGAAAATAAAATATACACTAATCCAAGAGTCAGGAGTACTAAAGTTTAACATTATTTCATGATTAATTATCAGTGTGTCCTTGAATAAATCACTTTAACTCACTGAGTCACAAGTTTTCTTAATTGCAATATGATGGGTTTGTACTGCATCATTTCTAGAGTCCCCTTTAGCTTTGGCAGTTTATGGTTAGATAGTAATGAATATGATAAAAATAGAACACATAGAAATGTTCATCTGAGACTTCTGAGATGAATATTTTCTTGGTTATAACTTTCATAGTATTATTCTACCCCCATTGATATTTAAGTCCACCTGAGCCTAGCTTATCCCTTCAAAACATTATATTACTGCAGAGCCTGCATTTTCCTTTATTGTCATAAAAGGATAAATGTTGGCTCCTCTGGAACATATTGTGGAAAATACATGGCAATAGAGAAGAGCTGTTTCAGATACTCCTCTACTGTTCTGCACTGTGAATATCGGATGGCCCTCAGATCCAAAAAATGATGCTCAATATAGTCATGCATATTTGTGCAGATTCTCCCAGTTAACTGAGTTGTAATTTACATATAAAGTCAATTTTTGTTTGTTTTAGAAATTTTTGTAATTACTGGTTAAACATTTGAATAAATCCAAAGGACCATTTTTTTCTTTTAGATTTGCTTGCAATAAACATGCCATTGGAAGAAATTAAGAGTAGGAACAGAAAACTAAAAGTATACTATCCTTCAAAATTGAAACCATGACTCTTTCTATCCAGGTCTTCCTTGAATGGCTATCTGGTACCAAGTTATATTTTAATAGTTAGAAATGCCCTTGGGAGATGCCATTGTTTTATTTACTTCACATAATAAACACTCAGCATCTAGTTAATTAAATTGTCGACATTAAATTTTTTAAAAATACATTTTTTTTTATTTTTAGACAGAGAGAGAGAGAGAAATTGATATGAGAGAGAAACATCTATTGCTTGCCTCCCACATGCACCCCAACCAGGAATCTAACCAGCAACCTTTCAGTGCACAGGGTGGTGCTCAACCAACTGAACCACACTGGCCAGGGCTATTGACATTGAATTTAACACAACATTTGTGCGCACAATAGTCTTCTAGGTTCTATATGACAAACAGCATGACATATTCCTGACTTCCCAGGATTTATTATATAGTAGCTTGAATATGAGATTAAGTATAAGAAATAATCATAAAAGTATTATCTATCAAAGAGGAACAAATCAAGTTTTGAGGGTCTTAAAGAAAGAAGAGATGAATATTGAGAAGATGTTCACACACAAAAAACACATGGGAAAGTTGACAGATATTCTGGTCCTTGAAAAATGAGTAGATTTCAGCAGATAGATTACAACCTTGATGTGGCTGAGGTACGACAGATGGAACGTGTATTGAAAAATAAGGCTCTAAAGATAGATTAGGACGAACAAGTAGATGGCCCTGAATGCCATGCTAAGCTTGAGAACATAACTTCAGAAGCATTTAGCAACTTAAGTTTATATGGATGCCAAAAGACTAATGGTTTGTAGTATTGAAAATGAAAAAGAGAGGATACATTCAAGAAGAAATGCTGCAGAAGTAAAATCGGTAAGAGCTAAAATTTATAGTTGTACACCTTGTCAGATGCATTTGCATAATAATACTTTGTATTCTTCTTACTTCAAATAATGTTTTTCATAACTAAGTGCTTAATAAGCAGTCATTAGGATTAACAAGTAAGACAAAAATGATATGCAAATCACAAGTTTTCAGGTGCGGTGTAGAAATATAATTTTCCCTGCTATATAAGTATTCTAGATACTTTCTACACCTTTTGTATTTAGAAGAAGCTTGTAATTTCTTGTCATTATTTAGTTTTTCTGTTGTCTTATAGTTTTCCAAAATGACTGTATTTCTCAAGGCATCTGTGTCTGAGATATCATAAATTGGGGAGTCTTTATAGCCAGGTTCCTTTTTTTCCATCATAACTTACGTTCTACATCTTGGGTCATCATCTAGGGTATCAATAGCATTACTACAGATGTGTTTCCTTATTTTCTCTTGACAGTGTTCTTGGGGTTGATAAATGGTATGTATAAGTTGAGGAAATCATCACTTGCTACAATGACTGAAATAGGAAATAAAGGTTAAGACCTCAACAAATTTAAGACCAATACTTTTAAGATTTCTTACTCAGACTCTATTTTACTGTTTTATAATCCTTTGTTGTTGCTAGTTAGCTAGTTAGCCTATCTTTAACCCTGGGAATTTCTTGCTGTTGATATATTGGAAATGTGAAGGTGGAAGAAAATCGTTTTCCTCCTGAAGCTATTGTCATTAGCTGGCTATTAATAATAGGAAAGAGGCCAAGGGAAGGCCAGACATTATAGATATGTCATTTGGGCAGCTTTGCCAGGAAGCTGCAACTTTGTACTCCCCAGGGAACCACCAGCCCATTCCCTGCAAATCACTGGAGGAAGGAGTCCAACAAAGGGGAGATAGACACATGTGCAGTGAAGTTGGGGTGAGTAAGAAGGGTCAGTCAAACCTGGAAACGGAGATCATTAGCCAAAATTGGTGGGGCCATTGTAAGCCTGCAAAATTCTGGGAATACATAATCCCCTAAACAAAGGATTTTTCTCTTTTGTGACTCTTGGTTCTTGGCTCTTGACTCTTGGCTCTTGGCTCTCTTGCATTCGCCCATGTGGCCCACAGCCTAACTTTTTGGCTTTTAAGTAGGGTAAATTGAGACCCTCTAGAGTTCCTGGCATTGCAGTTTAACAGGTTTCTCTTTAACAATTTGTGAAAATGAAGAAAATATTATTTTGAAAATTTAAACAATGAAAATGTTTATTGAAGGCATACATATTATATTATTTAATCTTCACAATGACTTACTCATTATGTCAGGGAAGGTGGGGAATTTCTCTCTTATTTTCTTCATTTTCTCCAGTGTGTTGCACAAAGTCTGGCACAAACCAGATGCTTAATAAGTATTTGTTACATGAAAAATGAATGAATAAATATGAGTCATTAAGTGTGTTTTTACAGATGGTGGATTGTTGTTCAGAGATTTAGGAGAAAAAATTTTCCTCAAGCCACACAGCTAATTATTAGCAGACCTGGAGTTAGTGTCCAAATACAACCTAATTGCATAGAGCCTATTGTTTGCATAGTTAGATTTCAATGATGTGTCAACTGATGCTGACATTCACTCATTTCATGGATGTTTCTTTAATGCTAAACTAAATCAAACAACTATATACTAAACTACAGCTAGGAAAAAATAACAAAATATAAAATGAATTAAAATTTTCACTGTAAACATGTATTCTTTACATCCTATCTGCAGAAAGTCCCTTTCATACCTGCACCTTGGAATTGTTTGCATGTAATATAACTATTGACATATAAATATTTTAACTAACATGCCTCTGTATCAGATTATTCAACACGTACAAAAATATTTGCTTAACCCATGCAGGATATTCAAATTTTTTAAATTTTTTAAAAGATTAACCAGGAATTTCTCTATGGTATTCATTTACATGGCATTGAGTTATTTCTCAGAAAGACTCAGAGCTTACATGTAGCATTATTTAATAACCCTCAAATAACAATTGAATATGGCATGCATCCAAATTTTTTTCATAAAAAGAGGGTCTAACTAATTATTTAAGCTGGGAAAAAAGTTAAAGCAGTCTATGATTCATTACTTTCCCACTTACTAGCCACCCTCAGAGGGAAGGAAGAAGGTGGATGGTCAAGTCTAACCTTGTGAACATTCTGACAACTGGACCATCTAGTAAATAGAGTAACCATATTTGATGGGGGAGAATGCTTATGGAATGTTCTAACAAGGTATCACTGACTTAGGATTGGATATGGTAAACAAACCTAGTAGTTGTGGAATAATGAGTCATGGATACCTGGAGAATGTCATGTAAATGATACAATTGTATGTAATAACCTAGAGCCTCCCACTATGTGAGGCATATGCCTAAGGTCAAAGAAGAATGAAAAGGACATGGACCTGCCCTCAGTGTCTGAGCCCTCTCCCTGTTTAGCCTGTGCCTCTTGATAGCTTATGTCCTTGAAGTTATTAGTAAAGCTTGGTACTAGTTAAGATCTCAGGTTTGTATGATTCTTATTGGACAATCTGGTCCTTCGTGTTAGCCCATAAACCACATTTATTTTTCATTTTTAAGTTAGAGTAATAAGAATTGAATGATAAATACATTAGTTAGCAAAATGCATTGTGTGACTAGATTATTTCATTCCTAAAACTTGCAGAAAACACTGCCAAGTATCAACCAAACAATGGGTTTAACAAGTATTCACTTAGACTCAGACTATTCCAAATTAGAAATAACACAATATTCTGTCAGTTCTACTGGCTGTTCACTTTGTGTCTTTTTTCCCCCCCTATTGATCCAGAAGTATCTCTGAAACATTTCTGTACCACAATGACTCTTGTGACCCTTCCTGTGACCCTTTACTTACAGAGATCAACCAAGCTGTTACAGACTGGTGGTGCTACTGGGGTGGCAGAAACAGAATTCTCTTCTAACCCAGGATCACTTCTCTCTGGCTCCTTTTCTCTCCCTTGTGTTCTTCTTCAAGCAGGTTGTATTTATCAACTTGGGTTTCTGCTCAAAATGAGCAGAGTATAGCCTCCATGTTACAAAGATGAAAGTAATGTGGAAATGCACATGAAGCATGCTTTGTAAACAAGTGCAGGTGACTTTTCACTCTAAGAAATAGAATTGTTTCCAAACTACAGGCTCAGGAGGGCTGAGAGAGATTTCCTTTTCACTGCCATCTACCCAGGATAATATAAATTTGGTTCATATTACCTTTCCCTCTCAGTAAGTAAGGAGTAAAATAGATTTGTATTTTAAAAACAATATTTATAGTGAACCATAGATATCTGTTAAAAATATTAATGACATTAACATTAAAAAATTTTCACTATCACATCATGCACTTTATATTTATTATATAAACCATGGTCTAGAGCACATTTCTATGCCCAGCCATCATGGCTTGGCAGTTGAGCATCGACCTAGGATCCAGGGAATCGTGGTTCTATTCTGGGTCAGGGCACATGCCCGGGTTGCAGGCTCGATCCCCAGCAGGGGGTGTGCAGGAGGCAGCTGATCAATGACTCTCTCATCATTGCTATTTCTCTCCCTCTCCCTTCCTCTCTCTGAAAAAAAAAAATATATATATATATATATATAAATATATATATATATATATATATACACACACATATATATTTTAAAAAGCATCACATTTTTTAGAGCATGTGCAGAAAGAGCAGAGCCTATGGATTAGGAGCTTGAGAAGGTGTGAAGATGAGGGTGACAGATGTGCGATCTTTGGAGTAACTGAGACAACTCCAGCCGTGAATGTGGGTGAGTTCACCAAAAGAAAGAATGTAAATGAGAAGAACTCAGGTCACTCTTCTGGGATAACAAAACTTTGTAAGAAACATGGGGAAAAGAGAGGGCAGCAAAAGTGACAGAGGGAGAACATGGG
Source organism: Miniopterus natalensis (assembly GCF_054644295.1). NCBI lineage: Eukaryota > Metazoa > Chordata > Mammalia > Chiroptera > Miniopteridae > Miniopterus > Miniopterus natalensis. The sequence continues at coordinate 62,526,237 of NC_142091.1, read as the reverse complement.
GAAGGAAGAAGAAAAGAATCTGAGAAAGTGGATTTGGGATGAGGAGAGGCTTAGAAATTTTAGTCAAAAATAACAGATAACACAGAAAAGTCTAGAAAGGTGAGGCCATTGAATCTTGGATTTCCCAGGAGGTCTTGACAAGAGTAGTTTGGGTTTCTTTTCAGCGGTGGGGACAGTGCGGACATCTAGAGGCCCACAAAGGGGTGAGGACTTTGGAAGCCAAGCCCTCTGAAGATTCCAGAATGAATGAACACAAAAATGGGGGGGGGGCATAGAAAAGAAAACCGTCTTTGCACAGTTTAAGGGAAATTATAATTTTATGAAAAGGAAAGGAGCTACTGGGTAAGAAAAAATAATAGTATAGGGAAAAACCTCGATCATGGAAAAGGACATCTCCACCTTGAAAAATCAGAGATGATGCCATTTCAACATGTTTTTAAAGAAATTGGCTTGGATTTTTTTTTTTTTTTTTCCTTTAAATGGGCTTACCGATTCAGGGGCCTGTTTATATTAAATTTACATATATTCTATATCTTTTTCATAGCAGCCTTATCATTTGATATGCATAAGATGATCTTTGTCATTAGGAAACAGGTAATAATTTGCATTTTTTTCATTGTATATTCACATTATGGTCCTTCTAAGCATTCATTACAGTGCCATAGATTTCTCTACACATTCATTTATCATGAGCAGATCTTCAAAAATACTCAACTTGTCCATTTTTCTCTCTTGAATTCTTTTCTTTAAGAACCAGTGGATTGTACATTCTGTCATATTTTATTGTCTGGGATAGCTGCTGAACAAGAAAATATATAATTTTCACTCCTGCACCTGGAGATGAAATTTATCATTTCAGCATAATTTCATCTGCGGTTAAGCCCAGAATGTTGTATTTTCTTTACAGACATATTCATTATTTTATTGCCTGCAAAGCAGATCTATTTAATGTAGTAATTAAAACACTACATTAGGAGTGAGTTCAATTCTTTCTTTGGCTATGTTGACTATTGGCCCTAGTCCTATTTTGCAAATAACCCATAACTATCCCTCATCAGTTATAAACTGTGTTTTCTTTCATCGTTAACATAAAACTGACACTGGTTATTTATTTTATCCTACATGAGTGTTCAGAGGATGGATATGAATGTGCCTTTCTGTTCTCTTTAGAAAATATATTTGATATTGACATTCTACAAACAACATTAGTAAGGATTTACTTTCTTCAGAGACACAGGAGAAAAAAAATAGCAATTCTCCAGGTACTACCAAGAAGTATGACTTTGTGTAATCCACATAAGATGTGTATTTTTCTAAGAATTATCATACTATTATTTCTTGTTCATATATGTCAATTATAACAGTCATGCTAGACAGTGAAAAATTTTCAACAGACGTCATGGTAATAATAATAATATATAAGAAACTTGTAGTGGTTAAAATTGGTACCTAGAACCAAATTGCCTGAGACTGAATTGACTTTGCTACTTTTTGAGCTATATAACCATGGACAAATTAATTAATTTCTTCATGACTCAGTTTCTTCATGTGCAAAATAGATGCAATAGTAAAATCTGTATTATTGGATTGTCATGAGGGCTAAAGGAGTTGATATGAAGTGCTTAGAGGCATACCTAGTTCATATTATTAGTGATATGTATTGGGAGCTATTACTACTAGCTAACATTGTGTGCTCAAGATGTTTCTGTAAGCTTCACTTTGATGGCCTTATCTATTTCTCAGAATACAACCAAAAAACTGACTGTTCTCATCCTGTTTTACTGATAGTGACCAATCCTTTGCTTGAGGTCACACAGATAGCAAATGTAAAACCAGGGTTTCCATCCAGTGGGCTCCAGTGACGACTCCCTTAACTGCCACAACAGCCCCTCCCACCAAGTATAGTCAGTGGAGTTAGCGAAAAGCAGAATAATTAAATTGATTCTGGGTACAGTCATACACTCATTCCATGATTCCATAAAATACCGGTGGATTTTTATTTCCAGCTGCTGTACTGAGTACTAAGCTATTAATGCTAAGAAATCACAGCTTTCTGGAGATCTACAATGAGAACTCAGTCACAAAGCAGAGATTCTAGAGCTGTGAAGTACATTTATTAACTTGTTCAACATTTAAACTGTGACCTATATGTTCTTAATATTTTTTAGTGACAAGAACATAATTGTTTCAGAGTCAAGCAGCTTTGAAAAATGGGAGGGAAGGTATAGAGATTCCCCCCAAAAGGGCAAACATACATACATATACAATCTAGAATGTCACGTTAGGTGTGCCTGAGCCCCTCCGACGCCCATCCATGCTCTCCAGGTAAGAAGCCCTGTCATATATTCTGAAAAGTATATGCTGTGCCTTATCTTAAATCTCCATGTGTCCAGAGAGATAGACACAAAAATTTATCTACTTATAAATTTGTTAGCACACACTTTCAGAAATTAAGCCTGAATGGATGCTTTAAGCTTTACTAGATGACTTTAAAACAAACAAAAATCCCAAAATCTTCTTTTAACTCTAGCCTCATCTTACAACTTTCAGAGTGTTAAAGCCAAAACATGCACACTTGGAGAGAGTATTCGTGATTTTTTAAATGATTTTTTAAAGCATAGTCAAGGGAAGCAACTTATTTTCTATGACTTTTGAAAAATTGGCAAGGCTCCCTGCTGCCACTCTGGATTATTTGGGGAACATAGTGTGTAACTCCCTGAAGAAATGAGCTATATTACCCTCCACATCACCCTGCTCAGGGCCTGGTGTATTTTCTGATGCAGATCTTATTTCATCTTAATGTTCAGTAAGGCTCTGTAAATTCCAAAGGGTCTTATAATCATCACCATTGCAGAAATACGTCCTAGCCCATCCCTTCAGTATAATAGATGTTTCACATATACTGGGCAAAGAATATCACTCTTAAAATTTTAACAAAGAAAATGAGATTTTCTTAGAAAAAAATGCATAAGTGATTTCCATAGTTTGTTGAAGATGTACATTTATTCAATAGGGGGCCCCATTCCAAAATATGGGATATTTTGTGTAAAAATAAAGATTTAGGGACTTTGAGGATTTTTTTTTTGTAAAGGTTGATGTAGGATAAGTTGTCCATTGTTTGTCACTAGCAAACTCTAATACCCATTAAAAAAGCATTAACTCTGCAGTCTTTCTGAGCTGCAATATAAAAATATCTATACATGGCTGTATATATTAAATATTTATTTATTTAAGTTTAGTGCAGTATTTCTGTCCTTGAATATTACATTAGTTATAGAAATTTAAGTTTCTCTTGCTTTCATTTTTTCCCCAACAGTTCATTAAGAAAATTTCAAACTTACAGCAAGGGTAAAAGAATCATTTATTTTTTAATTAAAAATGTTTATTGAGTTCCCATTAAATACAAAGCAAGGTCACTGCTTTGAATCTGCATGAGAAGACATTACGTGGGCACAGGTAATGGTAATTATCAATAGAATCAGAAAAAGGACTTTGCCTGATTCTAAGAGTTACATAAAATCCCAGAGGTAGGAGAGAGCCCATGCTCAGTCAGTATGGTTCATGTGAGTTACAGCTTTGGAATCGACTCCTGTGAACTGTTCTAGACTGTTCTAGAGATTCTATTTCATGGGTTTGGCACATGCAGGTCAATCATTAGCATATGTGCAAGCTCCTGGGCAGACACACACAAATACACTGCATTACATGGTGTAGCCTGCCCTCACCCAAAATACTCATTACCTCCCAAATAGCCATCAAGCAGAATCTTGAGTACTGTTCAGACCCCAAGTGAGGAGTGCATATTCAGAACAGCTTTTCCTCTAATGGAGCACGTTTGTCCCCGTTGCTGCTGCTGACAAATTTCACTGTGTTTGCTTTGTGCAGTTTATAATTCTCATTAAAAAAAATCCCCTATACTAATTTTTTAACAACTTATTGTCTTGTCTGTGATATAATTTCAGGCCTCATATCATTCATGCAACTTCACTAAATTCCTTTCCATATCACATATATCATTTTTTAATATCTATATATTGTTTGATTAAATGATAAGGAGGGACATTATTAATGTTTTTAAATTTTGGAAAAATTCATCAGTCTATTTCCACGTTTATAATAGTTCTCTGATACATAGCATGGATACACTCAATATAAGATTGGTGAGCTAAGAAAAGTGCTTTAAGAAAAACCATGTGTGTTTAGTGACATATCATTGCTTGTCACATCTCAATGCAAAAAATGAGTCTGCTAGGATCCTTCGTGTCATTCTCTTTTCCTCCAAACCACTGGAGAATTCTTTAAGTCTCTGAAGATGTACAGGGGATCATTACTTTTATGAAAGATAAATCGCTGATAGAGGCTTAAGAGCTACTGTTGCCCAAAACAATATCTAAAGCTGCCACTGCCTGTCATTACCCTGATTTTAAAAAATCACGAGACAGCCACTGTAGAGGATCCCATCTGATGCTCTTGGTCATACACTGGTTCAGAGTATTTTTTAATGGAAAAACTGGTAAAACTACTCCTGGGAACATTCAAAAGCCATGCAAAATTATAATTTCTCAAGATACTTGAACATTTTCAGAAAAGCCAACCAAAAATTGAAAAATCCAATTGGAAGTTGTTAAATATATTTGCAACTGATTAAAAATGTATACTCTCATAGAAACATATAATTGATATATGTATGATACATCCTTTGATTAATTCATTGGGAATATTTATTGACCACACAATATTTGAACAGTGTTGTAATAACTTTTGAAAAAGAAAATAAGAACCATCTTTTCTCAGTAAGTTGAGTTTGGTGTGATTTCTTTCTAAGTTTCTACTACTTTAGATTTTAAGTAACTATTTGAAGGTTTAATACCTTTTCACATAATGTCCTTGGCAATGACCCTGTGCACTTAAACCAGACTTAACCCTTCACTTAACAGCACATTCACAGCTTTAAAAAACGTCCTGTTAACATAGGGTGTATCTACCTGCTTTGCTTCTACCTGGGTTTTCTGCTCTCTCCCACTCTAATATAAGCTCCATTAAGTGAGAGATGTTTGCCGTGCATGTCAATGTATTCTAATTCTTGAACAATGCATGGTGCATATAGGCATGAAAATACATGTGTGATAACATAACCATATCTCCTTCTTAGTATCTATGCAACATCACGCCTTTTTTAATTGGTCCTTTCTTGTTTTCTTTATTGATGATAAAACACATAGTGAATGGGAGCCCCCATCCAGAGTCGGACCAGCTGACTTGGAACCCCACCTCTGCTACTTACTGACTGTGGAATTGTGGGCGAGCTCCATAAACCCTCTGTGTTCAGATTCCTACCTATAAAAGGGAGATAATAATAGTACTTCTCCGGGGGCCTTGTTGTTGCAGGGAATAAATAGATGGCATATGTAAATTTTTTCTTGTATCGAAAATAGCACATTGTAAATCCCCAATAAGTGTAACCTGTTGTGGTTATTATTTGGGTGTCTAACATTTGATCCTAATACCCCATGAAATATATTCACTGTCTGGGTTTTTCTATGCCTGATCATCCATTGTCCTGGGAGCACCATTTAAAACAAGGTAGGCAAGCCTAGTCCCTTCGAATACAGGCAGAATTCGATATTTTAAGGTTGTGGATTGAAGCACATATAAAGCCTCTGCTCAGCTGGTCTGATCTGAGCAGCGGGGCCATGATGAAGTAAACAAGGAAACATGCTTGTCGAAGTGCAATATGACCAGATGATAAAACATACGTGACGCTAGATTGTCACGACCCATGGCAAATTGCAAAAGAGAGGGGTCACGTGACTGAAGGTATTTAAATAAGTCTATTGTCATCTTTTTCTACAGTGAGGATTAATAGAAGGTATTTGTGGCTGGGGGTGTAGAAGAGAGAGTGGGTGGAAGAAAGCAGCAATTTTGCAAAGGTAGCATTTCACCCTTTGTGAGATGATTTGGACATTGAGGCTTCACAACTTCACATGCTTTTATGGGCCTCACACCATGTTTATTAAAACAGATAAGGAAAACCAAGAACCCAGTGAGGGAGCTATCCTACCTAGAAACACTTAAATGCCATTCAAAAGGCAGTTTCAGCCTGAGAACCTCACTTTCACCCCGCACGTGCTCTAAGATGGCAAGATGGTGCCTGCAAAATGCAAGGGAGAGAATGGACGCAAAGAATATATTAGAAGAAAAGTCGGTATGACCCGATACCGGGCTATATACAGAGACTTAAGATGAAGTATGTGCTAATGATAAAAGTGATATTCCAAACTTGAGTTGCAGGAAAATGATGGATTTGGAGGAAGAACCATTAAAAGCAGGTTCACTTTAGGAGTCTCTGTTTGGTTTCTTGTTTCCTTCCAGTTTACTAGAATGACATATACTCCAGCCAAGGTTTTTAATTGAGATGGTACAAACACACCTCAGATATATTGTGGGTTTGCATCCAGATCACAGCAATAAAGCAAGTATCACACTAAAGAGAGCTGCAATCTCTTTTCTGGAAGAGGGTCTTGCCTTCAATTTGTAAAAACCCTGCCACATCTGTGAAGTGCAATAAAGCAAAGTGCAATAAAATGACGTGTGTCTATATATTATCGTAGTTAGCATTCCAAACTAGAATTTTTCTTTTACTAAGTAAAAGCTTCTTTAAATTAGACATATTGCCAGATTTTTAAACAATTTAAAAAGTCTATGCAACTAATTTCAATATTATTATCCTCTATCACCTTGGAATTGTTTATCACTGAGTCAACATCATATTTTTTCTTCTATAAGGCAGTTTTACTGAGGCTTAACATTTGATGTCACTAACTGAGAGTGATACACAACTCATATCAAAATGAAAAAAAACAATCTCCGAATTCCATTTTAAATAAATAGAGCTTACAGCCCCTTAGCAAGATGAATAAGCTTTTTTGTTTTATTGGCTTTTGACAAAGTTGTAGATGCAAACATGGATTGGCTGATGCAGCAGAAATTTTGCAGTTTAGTGGCTTGAAGATTATTATATTGCACTTGCTAACGCACACACACAACATCTAATATTCTTTTATGAAATTAAATAGGCCCTGTAATTTTCAATGAAATGCTAAAAGCTGCATTTCTATGTGAGGATGCTCTTTCAAAATAATTTTACCTGGCTAAATGTTCATGAAGTAGTTTTATTCTCTCATAATTCCTTATTATGAAGATACCTCTTGTATAAAGACACTACCTTTTCCTACCTAAATCATTCAGCAGTATAACTTGATATTTGCACCTACAGTGAAAAATTTGGCTAGGAGAGCTGGATCGTGTCAAATAGGCATTTAAATGATGTTTACAAGAGAGGCATTTTATGTTTGTAGTATAACACTAAGCAGAAAAGCTGAATATAAAATTGTATACACAGTGTGGTGATTTTAGAACACAACTTCAGATTCTTTAATGTTTTTGCCACCAGGAGGGAAGGTCTAAGTACCCATCCTCTGGAAGAGGGATGGCCTTGGGAACACTTCAATTAACAGAATGTAGAGCAAATAATGCCACGTGACTTCTGAGACTTGGTCAGAAAAAGCCACGCTCCTGAGCTGCCCTGTCAGAAGTCAGACTACCCTGAGACTGCCACAGGGAGAAGCCCCTGGAAGGCACTCAGATCGACAGCCCCAGCTAAGTCTAGCCCATGTCACAGGTGAGTGAAGAAGCCATCTTGAGATTGGATCCTACAGCCCAAACTGCTCTAATCCTCTGACATTTCAGGCTCCCTTGCTGAGGACCCAGACTTAGTGAAACACGGAAAAGCTGACCCACCCATGTCCTTTGTGAATTTCTAAGCAAAATACTTTTGCACAATAAAATAGCTGCCTTACATGTGCCTAGTGTACTGAAAACAGCCACATCGGCTTTTGAGAAATGATTGTCACATTTGCAAAAATTTTGTAAGCAAATTGTGGTACAGACATTTAAAAAATTATAACTCAACAAATTATATTTTAAAATATTAGTAAATATTCAATACTCACTACATCTTAATTATTTTATTAGTTCAAGGTAGGGATTATGCTATGAACTTACTGTTTCCTACCAAATTTACTATATTTGAATTTAAGTAGTAGCATTCCATTTTATAGTTTTAATCTATTAAGTATTTAAAAATTTCTTATTATAACTCAATCATAATGAGATTTATAATAATTTGACAGTCCATCATCAAAAGATTAAACACTTATAGGTATATGTGCAGTATTAGAATATGGAAGAAGGAACTAAGAAGTGGCAGAGAATAATATAGTGATTTTTTGTTTTTCTTAAGAGCTCAGATCAACTGGAACCCTGTTGATCAGCAATATCTGTTAGTATCTAGTGATTGTTTTAATGAATACATGTAAAATATTTCAGTAAAAATTTTTCATACTGTATATCAGTTACATTCCCCTCCACCAACCTTTATAAGAAAATTTAAAAATGTTCAAATATGTTAAAACTAAATCTATAAGATTGAGGAGAGAGTTAAAGTTATGTGTCCAGTGTTAAAAAGAATTCCATAACAAAATTATAAGATTCTGAAGAAAGAAACTGAAGAAGATAAAAATAAATGGAAGAATATACCATGTTTATGGATTGGAAAAACTGACATAGTTAAAATGTCCACATTACTCAAAGCACTCTATAGATTCAATGCAATTCCTCTCCTGATACTAATAGCGCATTTCACAGAACTAGAATAAATATTCCAAAAATTTATATGGAACCACAAAAGACTTCAAATAGCCACAGTGATCAAACTACACTATAAGACCATAGTAATCAAAACAGCATGGTACTGGCATAAAAACAGACATATAGTTCAATGGAACAGAATAGAGAGCCCAAAAATAAACCCACAACTTTATGGCCAATTAATATTTGACAAAGGAGGCAGGAACATAATTGGGGTAAAGAGAGTCTATTCAATAAATTATGTTGGAAAAATTGGACAACTATATGCAAAAAAAAAAAAAAAAGAGACTAGACCACTTTCTTATACCATATACAAGAGTAAACTCAAAATGAATTAAATACTTAAATGTAAGACTAGAAACCATAAAAATCCTAGGAGAAAACATAGGCAGTAAAATCTCAAATATTTTTCATAGCAATATTTTTTCTGATATATTTCCTTGGGCAATGGAAACAAAAGAATAAATAAATGAGACCAAAAAAATCAAAATTTAAACTGGCTGAAGAAGTTGCTCATTGACTCTCTCCATTTAAAATCTTATCAATTAAGAACTCTGTGTGGTCAGAAAATTTTAGTTTCAAAGTTGAATCCTCATTCAAGAATTCAAATCAGTTGATTAAAAAAATTCCTATCTTTACAAGACAAGCTACTTTAAAACACGGGGTAAAAGCTCTTAACACATAAAGCTATGGCCCCTTCCTCCATCTTCAAAGCCTGCAGCAAAGCTATGTTTCTGCAAAATCAATCACTTTTTTTATATTAAAACTCCTTTAAATAAAGTCCCGTAGAAACTGGAATTCTGCAGATCCTCTTAGAGATTAAGGAATGTATTCATTTTATAATGGAATGCATGGTACACTGTCTCATAATGAAACACAACACTGAATTTTGTAAATAATAAAGTAAAAATTTGTTGTTGCCACTTTTACTACTTAGGGATCAGATAAGAACAGCAGTAATAAAAAATAACACATTTAAACTTTATTTCCTTTGTACCAGAGAGACACTAATCAAAGTGCAGCATACATTAACTCTTGTAATTCTCACAAGGTCCTATTTTAAACCCTGTTTTATAGATGAGTAAATACAGCATTAAATAGTTAAATAACTGCCTAAGTCACACACCTAGTAGGTGGTAGAGCTAGGATTTGGTAACAGTCCAGATTCAGAGTCTATGCTGCTGAACCTGCCAATAAATACTGTATCTTATACCGATCAAAATGTTCTTTTGTTGACTGAAAATTATAGCACTTTCAGAATTTATTTCCTTCCAGAAAATAAAAACAGAAAAACTATCTATAGCTTCTTCAAAGGGTTAATGCTTGATAATGCCCTTTTTAAAATATTTTTGCAGGTTTGGACACGCTGGAGTCATTATTCCATAATATGGTTGAATCCCTTTTATACAGGTGCTTTTTACACTTTAATTTATCAAATATGAATAGATATTTTGGGGAAAATAAGTTTGAAAATGAACAAAATGAACTCTAAAAAAAGTTTGGCCATCTCTAGGAGCTTCTGTTTCAAATATTCACAAAATATTTATGATAGAAAAAAGAAGTTCACAACTGACAATTAGGAATAGCTACAGTTCTAGATATTCCAAGTAGAAACTAACATTTTCCAAGTCACTAAATTCACCCATCTTTGGTATGTCGTTATCACCCTATGAAGGTGGGTGCACTTCCTATTGTTGCTATAACAAATTACCCCACATTTAATGGCTTAAAACAACTCAGGTTTCTGCTTTTACAGTTCTGGAGGTCAGAAGTCAAAATTCAAGCTGTTCGCATCCCTCTGGAGGATACAGGGAGAAATGCACTTGCTTGCCTTGCCTATCATATAGAAACTACCGGAAATCTTTGGCTGGTGGCCCCTTCCTCTGTCTTCAAAGACAGCCCCATAGCATCTGTCAATCTCACGCTTTCGCTGCTTTCATCATGGCATTGCCTTTTCCTCTCTATTTCTGATCCTCCTGCCTCCCTCTTATAAGGACCCTATGATTACACGGGGCCCACGTGAATAACGCTAGATACGCTCCCCATTTCAACAGCCGAAACTTTATTACAACTACAAAGTCCCTGGTACCATTTAAGGTAACATTCACAGGTTCCAGGGATTAGGAGGTGGATATCTTTGGGGGTGGGGCATTATTTTGTGAATAAGAAGAAATGTTTGTTCATAATTATTACATGAAAGATCTTTGCAGTAAACTTTGGAAAAATTTTGCTTGTTGACCTTTCTGGACAGATGCTTCTAATTATATCTTAGATCACAGAATCGTCGGCAATGGAAGGACCTTAGAGACAAAGTGTCCCACTGTAAAGACAAAAAGCCGAAGCATCTAGGAATTGCTTATTGTTCTAACGGAAATGTTTATCTCAGATATTTTGTCCACATATTTTCACTTTCCAGATAATAACAATCATCATGAAAACCTTAATTCACAAATGGACAATAGGCATACTTGGGAGAAAATTAGAACTACCATTGGAATAAATTATTATGCAGGTGTCTGGATAAGAAAAAGATCATATCTCTAACTTTTTGCAAAGTAACTAATACTACACAGGCAGCCTTGTGATGGAAAGTAAAAAGACCAACTAATTCGCCTTCATCTTTCTGTCATTCCAGCTATATCAGCTCCTGGGAAAATTGTCAAGCCTTCCCCAAGTCTTTGAAGTTTGTAATTGCTAAGGAAACAGCAAAGACTTTTTCTTTTTGAAAACAAAGCTACAATGTGTGATTCATAATAAGAAGATGATAATTTTTGCAGTGATTAAATAAAATATTTTTGCAGATATTTCTTTAAAAGTATCTACATGAATATGCAAGAATTATCAAAGATTTAACACATAATTAGTATAAAATTTTAATAAGCAACCATGGCACAACACAAATAACACATTTTGAAGCTCAGGCTCTTTATTAAAAGATATGGAATCAATTATAATCTTTTATGAAGAGCAGGGAGAACTTTTACTTCTTCCACATTCATATTCTTATCCAAACCCACAGGACTGTGCCGACCATGTAATTTCACTTTTCGGACAACATATTTACTGTAGAAAATGTAACTATACAACATCATTAGAACAAAAGTATTTCTTTGATTTTAATTATACTCATCTTTTCTTTGAACTAGGACCTTTGAATTCGAGCATGGATTGTGATGAAAACTGACCTATAAAACCAGTCATATCTTTTAAGGAACTAGTTTTGATGTATTTTTTATTTTACAGCATGGAATAAAGATTACTATTATTATAACATCAGGATTATGTAATCAGTATTACTAACGCTTAAAATATATATGTCCCCTGAAGTTAAGTCCAATGATTACCATTGAATATTCTCAGATAATGTGTATTATCCTTTTCAGCCTACAAACATGGAAATTCGTGTTCAAAAAATGTGCAATTTTTCTGAGGTCGTCACCAGTTTTCAAGAGGTAGGACTGAAAATACTTCATATCTCACCTGCCAGGCTTTAACAGGGGAGGTAAATTCCATAAATGTAAAGTCACTTTGAAATGCCAAGGAAGGTTACTTTATCCTGAGATGGACATATGCACAGCTTTATGATATTTGGCTTATAAAGCATATATTAATCACATGTGTATACATCATTTTTTTTTTTTCTGAATTATTAGGTTAAAAATCATGACAAGTAATTTCTAGTGTGTTACAACTATATTAGGTTTCACATCTTCCTATAGGCATCTGTTTGTTCTTTACTTGCTAATCAACAAAAGTTTTTAGAATATGGATTCCTAATTAATGATCTTGTTAATAAACTAATCTAAATGCATGCTTCCGGGCATCTCCTAAAGAAAAGAAGGTTCTGAGAAGGCTGGCAGAAGAGGAAATCAGTTCATAAATAAAGCATGTATTTGTTCACTTCTATCTCCCTGCCTTTTGCTTGTAATGATGTTTTGGTAGCTGTAAACAGCAGGGATTTGTGGATGAAAGATAGTGCCTACCTGAAGGTATGTTACCATTTCAGAGCTGACATACCGTTAAATCACCCCAATTGCAAAATCAGTAAATGGTTTTTAACCTTAAGCTGTGAAATGGTAATAATTACGTGGTAGTTTTATTAGAGATGATAAACATCTTGCAATAAAACCTCCATTAAAACAACAACAACAACTCTACATGATGGGATTCAGAGGGCTGCTGGGCTGGTAACCAGTCCACGTGCCGGGAGGGTGGTACATTCCAGCTCCCTGGGACAAAAGCTCCTGTGCTCAGAACCCTTCTGGACCTCACCCTATGTACCAAAAAAAAGGGGGGAAAATGCAAAATTGTGATTTGTGATCGCATTAATAATTTTTTTAGTGGTAACACGTCCTAATGAAACAACATGAGATTTATAGGAAGGAGATGTTAGAAAAACATTACCTCTTAATGAGGCATGTAGCATGTCAAAATATACATGCTCGGTGTTGTGAGCCTTACAAGGATCAGACAATTTTCATTTTGTAGTTTGCTTAACAGTCCTCAGGTTTTGACTAACTCCTTCCCCTTGATGATAATAGCTATCATCAGGTGAGATGCAGGCAATGTGCTAGGCATTTTGTATCGGCTCTGTAACTATATAAAAACCATGCTGTGTCCAGAAACACTCCAGAATAATAATGATGATTATAATGATCAATTATATAAGTAATATCTTATATTAATATAGATTTCTTTAAGCCTATTCAAAATCCAGTTCACTTATACTAAAAGTCCTCTGGCAGAACTAGTCAGATGACCATAACCCATCTGTAGGAGTGTGGAACATCTAAGCTATTTTGGAAGACCTCTGCTCTCCCCTCAATCGATGCATCAGCAACAAAATCTTTGAGGGTAGTCCCCGGTCCTGAGTTTAGCCCAAATAGTACTACTTGTTAGTGAGTACCTTACATTAAATCCTTTTGATTCATTAGTTTATTTATTTAAGTGTCTTATATGTCCTAGATAATGGGGACATCACCTTAAAACAGGCACAGATTTGCCTTCCAAAGGGCTCAGAGTTTAAAAAAAAAAAAAAAAGTGACATAAACATAATTGGCAATTTTTAATTCAGTAGTTTAAGTGCAAGAGACTTCAACCCGTTAGCTCCTGAAAATCTAAAACAACATAGTATTGAGAAAGCTGAATTCTATCAGCCAGTGCAATAGAACACAGAGATAAAGAGAGCAGAGAGGCGCAAAGGGCCGATGATAAAGCTAAGTCAGTAGTCAGACTGTCTGCTTCCCACTTAAAAACTATTTTTTATCCATCACTTTCTTAATCAAAACAGTTGATTGAGCAGAACTTCTCTACACCTATTTCCAACCTTTTACAAGAAAAAAAAAAATTTGGCCCCTTACTGAATAGATTAATTGCAGAATCTGATGAAGCCTTAGACAATAAATTTTTCCCCTTCCCAGAAACCTGGAAGTAGAACTAATTAATCTCCATTGGCCTATTGAACCATGACATTAGGTAAAGCTGGAGCTGGGGCTCTTATGATTGGACTGTGGATGTGTGAAATCCACTCTATGAAGACAGGAGAAATAAACAAAGAACAGTGCAGATTTAGAGAGAAGACCTATGTCCCCTGGGGTGAAAAGTCTGAAAATTGTAACTACACTTGCTCTTGAGAGGTTTCCAGTGCTTTTGTTTAAGCCTGTGTAAGACCCAAGTGTTCCCTTGGTATAAAGTTCTCTGAGAGAGTCCTATATCCTTTCTAACACCTTCGCTTTTGTGGCACACTAATCCACACCATCTTTTTCTGGCAAGCACATCATCCATAAAAAACACATCCAATGGTAACATAAATTCAACTCCTGATGAGAAAGCCCCAAGAGCCTTTTGACTTGGATAAATTCACTACATTCTGGTTCTTTGGAAGTCATCACCAGCCCCGGCCACCCCTGGCTCCTCCCAGACACTGCCATCAAGGTCATTCACCTGGAAGTGCAGGTGAATCCCCATCAGGGCAAACACCTATAACCATTACTTGGGGAAACCAGTTAGTCTTTCTGCAGGAACCAGAGAATCTGGCATGGGAGATGCCTGAAGGGCAAGATAACACACCTACAGAGTGAGGGTTTCCTCTTACTCTGTACCGTGATAGGCGAGGCTAACTGGGTGCCCCCACTGGCTTCCACTGGCCAGGCTGCCCAGCTTCTTGATGCCAGATTTCTTATTTCTGGTACATTTCTCAAAGTTCCTCCTATGAAAGCACCGACAATAATAGAAAACACACATGGCAGGGACTCATATAAACTCCTCTCATATATTAACTCATTTAATACTTATAAAAAGCCTACAAAACATAGGCATGTTAGGCATTTGCTTATGGTCATCTAGTTATTCAGAGTAGGATTCAAACCCTGAACTGCACAGTCAGCTCTCTTAGCTACCCTGTCATCTGGGCCTGGGCCACTGCTACCTTCTGGCTTTGAGAATTATCCTCTTACTAGGCTCTGGTTGCATTGCAGTGCTTGAAGCAATGCCTTTCTTTGGATCTCACTACCTATACAGAAACCAGTTCTCCACAACCCTCTTGGAAAATGAGCACTAAAGACAGAGGCACCTCCACAGTAGAGGCTGACAAGCATCAGTTTACACAGCTCACTTTTTCTACTCTTCTGCTTATAGACAGAATGACATCCAAAGCCAGGATTTTTCATTGGCTACTGCTATGTCCTTACACAGTGTCCTTTGTCTCTCTATGCCTCACATTTCATCAGCAAAAAGAGGGAAGCAAACCTGATCATTAGAGTTTCAGGACCAATTAAAGGACATGGCATATATAAAACATAATTCTCAAAAATATATAGGTTGTATTTCCTACCCATGTTCTGCATTCATTATTATGCGATATAAATAAAAACATTGAAACGTTGGTTGCACGTTGTATCTCATGCATGGCCTACTGTTAACATTTTGTTGGTCCTAATTTATATTAATGTTTTCAGGACACTTTGTAAATTAAATAGCAGGCTGCTGCAGTTAAAAATCCATTTCATTCTCATTTCTCTTCTGAATGTTTTCCTTTCCCACTTGAGAGTGAAAATAGATCATTAAATTCTCTCACAGCCTGATCCTTCCTCACCTTTGAAGGTGGCGTCTAGGGTTTCTCCTAGAGATACGGATTCTGCAAAGGGCAGTTTTATTACTCTGTCTCGGGCAAGCAAGGATTAGGTGAGATAATCAAAGGTCATGGTGAAAGCTGTGCTGAATTACTTTTCCAGACTCCGAGGACACGGCAAACAAGTTCTCACCAGTGGATCTGTGGATTCAGACTTCCTGCAAGAAAAGCTGCCCCATCTGCATTTTCACTGCCTATCTCAGCCCCTTTCACAATTGAGAGAGTCTGCTCCTGATAGCGTGAAGACGGCTGATTTTAAAGAGGCACTGCCCTTCCTTTGCCTCCCTCATGAGACAAGCCACTAAATTCTATAAAACAGATTGCGATGTTGACTCAGTAATCCTGGTCACCCCTGAGCCTTCAGCTGAATTTCCCCAGCTATGGGCCCGGACGCCCACACACTTTTTCTGTCTTTTTACTACTTCTTTGTCCAAGCAACAGCTTGGCAGCTACCCCTGAAGACACTTTCTATTTATTTTCTAAAGTGTCTAAACACATTTACGCTATAGGGGCCCCAATTGAACTTCATAAATTAATTAAAACACAGCTCTGACGTCTGTAATATATTTTGGCAGTGTTGCTACAAAAATTTCATGGAAAATCAAAATCAACAGCCTAGGATGTTCCTCTTTGTCTCTCCTGCTCTTCCCTTCCAGCTGGGCGATGTGTATAAGCAGCCCGGCTTGGAACACAATGATAGCAGTGGGAGAGAAGAGACCAGCTGTGAAAGATATTCCCCGGCAGGTAGCTCTGCACTACTTGGGGAAGGCTGCCTCGGAGGGAGGCGTCGACAGCTGCAGACTGCCATATAAAAGACCTCCAATGGGGTAAGCAACTTTGAAGAGGCAGAATCTGCTGTTCAGTTTTATTTGTCTCTGAATCAGATGGCGAGGATGGCTATCCATTACAGAGCTGCCTAGCAGGTGTGTACAAAGTCACAGTTCTTTGCATTAATCTAGACAACAGGCCATTATGAACGGTAAGTTTAGTTTTGGGAGAAAACACAATGCACTTGGATAAAAGGAATGCTCTCATGTTTTCCTTTCTTCTGCTTTTAAACTTGAAACCCTTTCATATCCTCTGAGATTTTGTGGGTAATGGGGGAAAGGAGGTAGGCAGTATCTTTTGTTGATATAAATAGATTGCCCCATTTTGATAAAAGGGGGAGGGGAATTTCTGTCCTGAAAAAGGTAGGAGATGAATCATTAGACTGGCCATCTCACATTAGATCCAAGGTCTGAGGTATAATAATAATATGATTAATCTTTATTTAATATTACAGTCATTGTTAAATTGTAGGAGGGTTACAAATGTTTCTATAGAATATTTGACACTTGTTAATCTATTTGATTATTTCAATGCTGCCAGGTACTTTTCTCTCTCTTAATAAATGTGAATGGCAAGGCTCAGAGAAGTAAAATAAATTGTCAAAGCTCATCTAGCTACATAGAATTTGAACCCAGATTTGATATCAGGCCTGCTGGGGAGGAAGATGTGCCAGATCCTCGAATACTGTATATGCCATCCATGGATCGGGTGTATACACAAAAGGGGACACACTAGAACGTAAGCTCCATGGGGAGAGCACCGCAAGGGATATGTGTCTCTTCACTGATGCGTCCTTAACACCTAGATGAGTGGCCTATGGCAGGCGCTCAATAACTGTTTATTGAAAAATTAAAAACGAGTGAAATAGCATAACGGCAAGCCATGCTGGATGCTGCCTTCTTTATTTTTAACCATTTATTTTCTTAAAGCATAAAGAAAAACAAGCATGTTTTTGTCAAGCTTTGCTATTCATGCTATAACTTTTGGGTTTATAGATTTTCATTCAAGACCAATAGTAAGTATTTTAAGATTTAATAAACTTCTAAGTTATGTGTTATAAATAACAATAACAGAGATAAATATTAGTTTGCAATAAAATTGATAAATTATTATATATAGCAATATTCTCAGTCCAGTACAGAACTGACCCCTATTGTCACCGTCCTTCAAAGCTGTGGAAGAGGAACTGGGAGGGGACACAGGAGAAGAATAAGCTGGAGGGAGGCTGACAATCTAATTAAAGGGGGTAAGGCTATATTTAGGTTCAAGTATCCCTATCTTGCCAGAAGAGAGGACATTTGTTGTGTAATGAAAGTATATGTGTTGGATCTTTCTTCCCTGGTGTATCAAATCTTTGGTGATGGCAGAGGAGAGAACTACAGGGCTTATAAACTTGAGGACCCCAAACTGGGGAGAGGTGGGCAATGCTGTGCTGGACTGAGACACCTCAATGGATGGAATCCTGAATGGGAGAAAGAGATTTCAGCATCACCACAGGGCTAGAGCACAGGTGAGTGGAGGTCCTACACACCCTGCCAAGTGCATTCAAGATATCAATATGAATTTTCCATATTCTTATATGCATATTATATTTCTTGGGAGACTATAAAGGAACTTCTCATCCTACCTTGTGAAACCTAGGAAATTGTGTGCCCTACAAGCAAAACATGATAGCAAAGGAAGAGCAAAGAGAGAAGCATAACTTTGCCAAGAACCTATACATGCCGTAATCATGAAATATACACATGTATTGATGATTATTTCTGTGAAACAGCATTGGCAGTGGAGAGTGGGAGGATGTGGGAGCTGGGGTAACTATCTGATGGATCTATTTCATCTTGTTGAAGAGAGAAGTTAAGAACAAATGATGTGAACACCAGGTCAGATTTGGGCTGCTTCTACAGGTAGATCAGAATGAAAAATGGACAGGTATCCTTTCTAAAAGTTTTTGAATGTCAACTCTTACACAAAATATTTCAAATCAAGTATATTTTCCTCATTTTTTTTCTTTATAAACTATAAAAGGTGGATGATGTCTTCCTCTGAGTGTAAATAAATACCATCTACTCTCCACTTTTTACCCACAAAATAATTCAGGTTATCCGAAACAACTGTAGAATTAATTCCTTATAAGAATTAAGCTATGCCCACCCAGAGTGGCTCAGCAGTTGAGCATCGACCTAGGATCCAGAAGATCACAGTTCAGTTCCTGGTCAGGGCACATGCCCGGGTTGCGGGGCTCGATCCCCAGCAGGGGCTGTGCAAGAGGCAGCCCATCAATGATTCTCTCTTGTCGCTCTCATCATTGATGTTCCTATTTCTCTCTCCCTCTCCCTTCCTCTCTCTGAAATTAATAATAATAATAAATAATAATTAAGCTGAGGGAGGTAAAGTTAATCATTAGCATACAAAGTATATGTAGATGGTTTTTTTAAACCCAATAA
Source organism: Miniopterus natalensis (assembly GCF_054644295.1). Lineage (NCBI taxonomy): Eukaryota > Metazoa > Chordata > Mammalia > Chiroptera > Miniopteridae > Miniopterus > Miniopterus natalensis. The sequence goes on along the minus strand of NC_142091.1, from coordinate 62,507,127 downwards.
TTTAATACATGCAGTGCTGAATAAAGAAACAGCATATTTTGAACTTCTGGTACTTGTGCAAAAGTGTATAAAACCAGAATGCTTTATGCCATGTTCTATCCTTTCCTTAATGGAAATTATTCAGAACTACTTTTAATTTTTCAATTTAATGTACAGGTCTGTGGTTTGTTTTGTATTCAACACTTAGAAGAGGGATGAGATGAGAGAAAAAAGTCAACAAGTCTACATGTTATCCTCAACAAAAGAAATGACCTGGCTTCATGACCAGGTCACAAGTGAGGTAGAGTAGTCCGCACTATTTACAAATGAGGTCGAGTAGTCCACACTATTTACTAGTGAGATTGAGTAGTCCACACTATTTTAGAATATAATCATCAAGAGAACAGGGCAAGGTCAATCCCACAGGCTAAGACTTACTTATTTCGTGATTTGCAGTGATTTATAATTACGTATAGTCAGTCTTTACTCCATATGGCTATTTGACATGATAGAAGCTACTACATTTTTAGGTGAAAAATTTGGTGACTCAGGGGTGATTTATACATCAACCATCTCTTGCTAAATCTCAGCTAAAATCATGAAATCGGCTCCCAAAATTCAACAGTGGGGCAAAACAAACAGAACCTCAAGTGCAGTAATGGGTCTACACTTAGGGCCTCAGGAAAATAGAAGGTATTCCTGGCAGGTTTCACAGCACAGAGAAGTGAATTCTCACATACTATACAATGAAATCCTTTCTCTGGTTCTTTGAGGCTAAAATGCAATAAGCTCCCATTTAGAAGGTAATGTTAAGCAGAAATTGCCTTCAAATTGATTCCTCCTTGCATAATCAGGGAAGAAATTAGCCATATGCTTTGCTCTACTTCCAAACCCAACCTCATTGAGGTGAGAATAAACAGTCTCTTGAAAATTTTTATTTGCAGTTCACAGAACCTAGTATAATAAATCAAATTTAGTTTCCAGTTTTCTATATATTAACTGATCTTTATATATACTGTGAAAATATATCTTATCACATACAATTTTCATCAAGTATACAAAATATACAATGACATTTTTGGACACTTTTCCCATCACACCAATGCCACCCTTAACCAGGAGTCATTCAGGATACATGCTTATCCTTAAGAAAAACACATATTTTTTTTTTCAATTCTACTGAATAGATTTAAAGATGCTATATGTATGTAATATTCTTACAGTTTAATAAATTCGCCATAAAGCTTATTTAAAAATTAAAGTCTTTGCCCAGCCAGTGTTGCTCAGTGGTTGAGCATCAGCCTATGATCCAGGAGATAAAATTTCGATTCCCAGTCAGGGCACATGCCCCGGTTGCTGGTTGGATCCCCAGCATCAGGTGTGAAGGAGGCAGCCGATCAATGACTCTCTCTCAACACTTATGTTCCTATCTCTCTCTCCCTCTTCCTTCCTCTCCCTAAAATCAATAAGAATATATTTAAAGGTTTTTTAAAAATTTTACAAATAAAAATTAAAGTTCTTTCCAGACATCATATAAAATCTATGACATCATTCTATAATATTAATATTATATCATGCTAATTACAGTTCTTATACCTAGATAGACTCATAAATTCAAGCAAATATACAGGGTGGGGCAAAGTAGGTTTACATTGTTGGTATGGAAAATAATACAATAATTAAAAATAATAATATAAGAATAAATTTGATGTTTCGCATACCAACAACTGTAAACCCACTTTTGCCTCACCCTCTATATTAACTGAACAAAGTTTTGGGAGATGTGAGTTAGCCAAGTGATACCTGGGGGCAGGTGCATTCCGGGCAATGGGAGCAGGTCTGGCTTATTCAAGAACAATAGCAGGTGGCTGTAATGAAATGAGCTATGGACTGAGAGGAGCTCATGTGTGACAAGATCAGGAGGGCCTGATCAATTTGGGGGCTAAGTTCAGAAGTAAGAGCTTGTCAGATGGAAAGTAAGGAAAGACCATGGTATTAATAATAAGACTGATTATTTACACTTAACGCTGAGTAAGAAGTTTTGCATATAGCATTGTCTTAGGTCTTTATAATAGCCTGGCCAGGTAGCTATTTTTATACTCATTTTAATGGGAGGAGACAGAAGCTAAGAAAATAAGTCATCTGGGCCCCCATGGCCATGAAACCACTAAATGACTAATCTAAGATTAGAACTTGAGAATCATATGTTACTCCTCTCTATATCATACAATTATTTCAATAAATGCATCTAAGAAAGGTTAAATTTGGGGATTTATAGTCAGTCTGCAATTCTGGTCACTGCTGAATGGATACATAATTCAACAAAGCCAGCACACTTAACAAACTAAAACATTAAACATAAAATTAAATGAGAAGTGACTGGAGAATTATCAGAGAGATATGTAGAAAACATGAAGTAATTAGATTTTTCAAATATCAAAGCATTTTTACAAAAAAATATGTTACAGCAATACATAATTTGTTTTGCTAATCTATTTATATTCATTTGTTCAAATAAGAATAACATGTAGGCTTTTACAAATTATAAAACATTATAAATATTTAATATCATCATTATGGAAAACATATTTATAAACTTGAAATTTACATTTGGAGACACACTTCTTGGGATGTCTTTAACCTTTTTCTATATGTTATTAAACAGTAAAATGCTTTTGTCCCCAGCTTGCTTTTATCATAGGATTTAAATTCTTCCTACTGGAAATAAGCATATTATTTGTTGATGATAATTTATTACTAAATCTCCAAGATAATGAAGAACTAAGCTCTAGGGAAAGGATTTATTGAAGTTGCCTGAAACAAGAATTTATTCTGATACCAATATATTGCCAAACTCCCCATACCAGTAAAACACTGAGGAATATTATCACATTGAATGTTTTTTTAAAAAGTTAACTTTAGCAAATTTCTTTGAGGTTTCAACGTCAGTGTTTAACATTTCAATTCTGAAAAAATGCATTTTTATTCACCTATTATCGTACCAGAAAAATTTCACCATTGTCATTGACTTTTTATGCCTCATGGAAGTATTAAACAAGCATTATTTGAAGACTTGAAATAAAGTGCAGTAACTTGAATTTAAGTAGCCATTATGATATCATGAGGTTTTGAGTTTTTCACAGAAATACCACAAAGATGGACACAAGTGGAAAATGGTTACCTTTAAAAAATCTTAAGAAATTTACCAAAAATTAAAAGCTCCACTACCATCCATCACTCATATTTAGGACATTACATTGATCTATTTTTCTTCATAACAGAAAACTTCTTAATAATCTATTTTAACAACTTTACTAATAATCAACATACAATAAACTACACCTATGTAAGTGTATAACTTAATGTTTTATCATCTGAATACAATCGTTGGAAGCAGTACCACAGTCAAGATAATGCAACTATCTACCACCCCCAAAAGTTTTATCATTAACTTTTTATAATCTCTCTTCTGGCTCCTTCTCACACCACCTGCCTGTACTCGTCAAAGGAAACCACTGCTATGCTTTATCACTATAGATTGGTGTTTTCTAGAACTTTTAATACATAGGATCATAGGGAATATACTGGTTTTTTGGGGGGTGGGGGTGTTTTTGTTTGCTTTTTGGTCAGGCTTCATTCAATTAGCATAAATACTTTGAAATTCACCTATGTTCTGGAATACAATAATAGTTTCATTTTTGTTACTGAGTAGTATTTCATTGATATATTTATCATAATGAATGGTTCATGCATTCACTTGCTGATGGACATTTGGATTTTTTTTTTTTTTTTTTAGTTTTTAGCTATTACAAGTAAGACTGCTATGAATATTTATGTACACGTCTTTGTGTGCATATATATTTCCATATATCTGCTGATTAACAGGCAACTAAATATTCAAATTGGGGCCCTCTGAAAATGCCTGGGGCTCTCTGTGCCCTGTCTCATCTGTTCTCATCTCCTTTTTCTTAACACAGGGATCCTTCTGGGTTCACCTCTGTTCCCTCTCTCTATGTCACAGCCTGAAAATTATCAAGGAAGTAAGTTGGGGCAATCACAAGACTCACCTCTTTTGTTTCCTAAATAAAAGGATCTCTGATCAATGGTGACTCTCTCATCATCAATACTTCTCTCTCTCTCTCCCTCCCTTGCTCTGAAATCAATAATGATACATATTTTTTAAAAAGGATCTCTGTTCTTTCATTACCTGATGTCTAATTTTGTTATTTTATTTAAATGATTGCTCTATATATCTTTGGAACCAATGTAGTATTTGGCAAGGACTTTATTCTTTGAAAAATCAAATGAATGAATACATGATACATATAAAGTCACTAGCACAAGATCAAGATATTCAATCATTCATATGTAGTACACTTGACTTTCTCATTTTATAAATATTGAGCAAGATTTTTTTATAGGCAGCTCTTAGAAACTGAAAATATTGTTACATGACTTTTGAATAGGTCACTTTCCCCTGGCATTGCTTTTTGAATCCTCTTAAATCTTTAATGGCATTAATTTTTCTCATGTGTATGTATGGGGTCTAAGATGATATCATCATCCATGATATCATCAGAAAGACAATCGAGTGTGTATTTGCCAGAGAATTCAAATTAGATTTAAGTTTTGTTGATATTTATCTGGGAAATTATTTTAAAGAGACACTTTATCAGACATATACTGTGAAAAACACTTTTTTTTTGTAGTTACAGATATTAGAATTCAAATCCCAGCTTTACAATCTGGCCACAGATTTTAGAAAAATTCCTTATCCTCTGTTAATTCAGTTTTTTTCTCTATATATTACAGCTAATAGTAATGCCTTCTTCTCAGAGTTTTTTGAATTGAGTGAGAAAATCACACACATAACAGGCATTCAATGTATGGTAAAATTTTATATATTGATTATCCTGAACAAAGGGCTTATGATGTAAATTCTTCTATTGGTTTGTTCTTAATCAACTGTGAATTTCAATGCTATTGACTGGATTTTTCTTTTCACTTATTGATTTTTTTTTGTTTGAGTTCAGTTCTTTGTAAATTAGCAATAAATGTTAAAGCAAAGGAAAATGTAAAAGAATTCCTATTTATTGTATACTAATTTTAATACTTTGTGTTTAAACAATATAATAAACATAACTGCTCTTTCCTTTGTTACCATCAAGAATTGTGCTAAATTCTCTTTGATGTAAAAAAATTGTATAACATCAAAGTATGAGAGATCAAAAGGTTTTTATTCTACTGTCATTACACTGATGATGTTTAACTTTAGAAAAGTAATGAATTTTAATAAGTGCTGCTTTTGTGATTCCATAGCAACTACATCTAAAAATAAATAGAGTTGAATTATAACCATCTTTAGGTCATAATTACTGCTATTATTACATATATATGTATATATGTAAAATTCTGAAATTTCAGAGAATGTTAAAGGATCTCCAGATAATGTAGTCCAACTAGGAAAACCACACTTTAAATTTTTTGACATTATATGATTTCAATGACAGGTCAATTTTGTGCATTTTCCCAAATTTTATATAGACTTTATTAATATCACAGACAATATAAATACAAAACTAGCAAGAAATATAGAATTGCTTTAAAGAGAGAGACTACAGATTAGTTGAGTATGAATTATCTGAATAATTATCATTATTACAATTTATGACATAAAAATTTAAATATTTTTGTAGTTCATTGGCTATAGACATTGGGGCAATCACAAACATCCAATGGGCCTGCTACTTGAATGAGTCAATTAACATTTGACTAATCAAAATTTATTTTCCTCGTCTATCATATTAATTAGAAAAAGCACATCTTCCAAATCATAACCTTTAATCCAATGAAAATATAGTCATTAATATCAAATCTTATTTAAGATAATCAAAGACTGTAGAAAATGAGTATCTTTATATTAACTCCACAATTCAGTAAACAGAAAAAAATGTAGATAAAATGTTCACTAGTATTAAAACTGAGCATGGTAGCAATTCCATAGAAATTACTTTAGAAAATGCTGTATTTGATATAACACAGATAGAACCATGTGAAAGGGCAAGATAAGGAGGGGAACTATGTGTCCATGGATGGATGGATGGATGGATGAAGAAGAAAGCTCTTAGATATAGAGAACAGGCTGGTGATTACCACAGGTGGGCTGGGGATAGGAGAAATGGGTACAAGGAAATGAGTAGAGCTCATAAGACTACAGACTAAAGAAACGATACATGAAAACTGTACTATAAAGAAGTTGTTTCCCATGGGAGTACAGGCTAACAATTCTGAAACCACTATACATGTATCCTGGGATTGAGCCAGTAACTTAATAAATGATGGGTAGTGGTATAAAGGAAAGAAGAAATTTTTAAAAATAAAAATAAGTTTATCGCCCTTTGTCATGTGCCATAGACAAAAGTGGAAACTAGGTCTAGCTCTTTCCATGTGGTCACATTCTGCCATACTTTTGTACTCCTCCAAAAACAAACAATCACAAACAACACATGCATCAGAAACAATTAGAAACTTAGGGAAAATTTTACCAAGGAAACACAAGACTTGTATACTGAAAATTATAAAATATTTCCATTTATAAATAAATAAATGGAAAGAAATCCATGTTCATGATTCAAACGTAAATTATGAATTTCAATCCCTGTCAAAAATTCCAAATGCCACTTTTACACACTTGGAATTGATGGCCTTAAGAATTCTATGGAATGACAAAGGACTCAGAATATCAAAACAATCCTAAAGAAGATCAAATTTGTAGGACTCACAATTCCAGATTTCAAAACTTACTTACAAAGCTGCAGTAATCAAGATGGTGTGGTACCAGCAAAAGGTTAGACATATATATAAATTTAAATGTATTTAAAAGTCCAGAAACAAACTACTCATGTATGGTCAATTGATTTTTGACAAGGTACAAAGTCAACTTAATGTGGGGGAAGAAAACGGTCTCCCCAATAAATGGTACTGGAACAAGGAAATATCCACATGCAAAAGAAGAAAACTGGATGCTTACTTCATAACATAAACAAAAATGAAAGCAAAGTAGATCAAATACCTTAATTTAAGAGCTAAAACTAATAAAAGTCATAGAAGAAACATAGGAGTAAATCTTCAGGACTCAATGAATTCTTGCGTATGAAACCTAACGCACTAGCAAAAAAAATAATAATAATTCAAAATAATACTTCTCCAAAATTAAAATATTTTGTACACCAAAGTGCACTATCAAGAACAAGAAAAGATAAACCTTAGAGTGGAAAACAATATTTACTTACTTGGATAAACATTTTACCATAGAAGATTTACAGTGGTCAAGAGACATATGGAAAGATGCTCAGCACATTAGCTGTGACAGCTATCATGTGGGAGAAGTTTCCTTCTGTTAGTATCCCTAGTTTCCTAAGCCATAGGACCCTAAAGAGACATGACTATTAAATGTAATGCGGTTTCCTGGATCAGATCCTGGAATAGGAAAAGAACAGTAGGTAAAAACTAAGGAAATCTTAATAAACTATGAATTTTCGTTAACAAAAATGTGTCAATGAGTTAGCTAATTGTAAAAGTGTACCATACTCATTGCAGATGTTAATAGCAGAGATACTAGCTGCAAAATATATCAATAATATATAACTACTTGTACTAGTTTCATAATTTTTTCTGTAGATATAAAACTGCCTAAAATAAGATTAAAAACATAATTCTACTTATAGTAATAATTCCATATCTGAGTTCTTTGGAACTATTGTTTGCTGTTATTTTCTCATATGTTTTAATTGGGTACCGTGCTTTCAGGTTCAACTGAATTTCTTTCTTTCTTGTAATGAGAACACTGGGAAAAGTAGGTTATCTCTGCATGTCTAGAAAGAATTTGCTTTTGTATTTGTCAGGCTAATATGAACGTGGAACTTTTTTTTATTTCTTCAACTCGGAGCTTCCCAGACAATGATGTATAGATACAGCTTTTACACATAGTGTGGAAAGCTAAGTGGGTGGCTGCTATTATCACAAGAGACTTTTACACCTGAACCCATGTTTAGACATACAAGTTTTCATGTGGTACATCTCTGCTGCCTCAGACCCTTGTTGTACTGGGATTTTAGCTCTTAAGGGCCCCAGCTTTATAAGGAATCTCAGTTCAAATTATTGTCCTTATATTGCTCAAAATTTTGTTACTTAATATATTTTAAAACATAAGCCTTTATGGTGTACAGATCATCAAAGCCCAGCTTCAGCTTAACAATCCCTTTTTCAGTGCCCTCCTTGGTTTTAGCCTGTGGAATTTGAATTCCCTTTTTTTTTTTTTTTTTTAAGATCAGCTTATTCATTGAACAGATATTTTTTATTTTCATGAAATATTCATATAGATTTTAAGTGAAAAGATGTTTCCTCATATGTAAACTGCCATATTATTCTTTGTAGTCAAACTGACTGTTTTTATGGTTTCTGGTTTTGAGTTCAGGGTTAGAAATTCCCTCCATACACCAAGTTTTTTTAAAAGTCACTCATTTTATTGAAATTTAAAATGTTAACTTAGAATTTTTAAATTCTATTTAAATTTTAATTACTCATTTTGCTATATATTTTAAGTTATATATTAAACACTGTGTATGTGTTTACACATACATATATTTTATTCATTTTTTTCACATGTTAACCAAAGTTTCCAATATGTACTGAATATAAATTCATTCTCCAATAATTTCAATGCCACATCCATCATATACTAAATCTCTATGTAACTTTTGTTTGATTTTAATAACTATGTTCTGTGGAATTGTTTAAACAATGTATTTCTTCTTCCTGACTTTTAATTGTTAAAGGTATACACTGTTTCTTTACATCTACTAGGATGAATCCCTCTTCGTTCTTATCATTTTGCGTATTATCTAGTGCAGTTTAGGAGTTTTATTCCAGAAAAACTTTAAGCTTACTCACATCCTCCTTGCATCTCCCTCTCTCCCTCCCTCTTTCTCTAAGAGAAAGGTTTGGAAAGGAACTTAAGATGTAAAATCCACCACTGACAGATTGGTAGGAGTGCACTGTACTTATAGATTAACATGAACATTGTTGAGTTTGTTAGTTAATAAACAAGTTACTTAATATCTCTGTGCCTTAGTCACTTCATCTATAAAATGGGACTGACCATGCACCTGTTTCATAATGATGTCACCTACCTCATAAGATTGTTTTGAGTATTAAATTAGCAGAACTATATAAAGAACCTAGACTTTGCAGGCAGCATCACTTGTAAAGAATTAGTAAAAAGGAGCTGAGAATGTAAGAGAGGAGACAGACTAGGGTTTCAGAGGAGGCAGCATGTGACAGGGTTCCAAACCCTGGGGGAGGGTTGATGTCTTACTGTTTTTGTCCTAATAGAAACTAAAAAGGATATTAGATGGTGGGGATTTAGATAAATTTTAGGATTAAAAGTATGAAGTTGAATTAATTTTTTCCCCAACCCCAGGGAAATAAGAGAAAGGCAACTGCTAAAATGAGTACAGGAAAGAGTTTGTGGTTTGTGGTAAGAAGTGTGATTAGAGCGTAGAAAGCTTGAAGTAGTAGCTGTGGATAATGGGAAATAAATATATGGGAAAGCATAACAATTTCTTACAGTGTTGTAGTTCCAATTAAGAAAGGACACTGGGTAAATTGCATTATTATATTTCCCAATTATTCACTCTACTCTAGGACCAGCATCTCCACTCTTAACGGTTAGTGTCTAGGCTGGGCTTTTAATTACTAGTTTTAATATCCTACTGCATATAACCTAGTGAATACTACTCATGTAGTACTCACTTACTTGAACATGTGTATTAAACATAAAACTACCCTATAAAAATATTTGTTCTTTGAAATTAGGAACAGTGTCAACTGTTTAGTAGAAGTTTTTATTTTATTTTTTATGAAAGAAACTGAGAAGCCAAAAGTTATCCTTAATTGCTGACAGAATAAATTAATGCTATACCAAATAAAATTTAGGAATATCTACACATATCAATTTAGAATATTTACACCTGATTCTGATATTTTAAATCATCTAACAGTCAGATGTAGGAAAGCAAATGCACATTTGTGAAGTTGTCCTTCCTTAATTTGTATTCCTATTTCAGGGCTGGTCATCAGTCTGGTTTAATTTGAAAACCAATCGGTTTTGTCTATGTCCTAGGTTTCTTCTGAGGCTGCATGAAAGTTCCAGAGAGCAGCGCCTTTGAAGGTGGCAGAGGGAGCATGGATAGCTGCACCATTCTCCTATGTCCTACCAAGTCTTGAGTTTAAATCAGGACTATCCCATGAGCCTGGGGCCTCAGGTCATCCCCATGAAATAATTCCGAAACTTACCTGTGCAGTGGCATGTTAGCTAATACTAGGGTGGTAATCACATCGCAACATAGAGATGTATCACGTAACCACTCTGCACACCTGAAGCATATACAATGTCAATTACATCTCAGTTAAAAGAGAAGAACGTTGCCTAGTCCAAAGAAATGCATAGTAAAGCTCGCTGTCTGAAACCTTTTGGAAAACTATTTGAACCTATTACAAAGTGAATTAGTGACGATTCCAATCCAACCAAATCAGCGCAAGACATATGCTTCAAATTCAAATGCACTTTAGCGTCCTTCGGCTGTTCGAAATGGCCATTCCAAACGATAGCTGTGTGTATAATTCCAGTTTTATTATCTAGACCTATTAAAGAGTTTACAGATTTACATGTGGGAGCTGCAGCCTCAGGCGGCAGTGACTTATTGCTGTGTCATGGCTCATATCCTTCCTTTAATACTGTGTTTCCTGGAGATACAAGCGATCAAGTCACAAGCTGTATGTCACTGCTGTCACTGTGCAAGGGACTCAAAATCCAGGGGCCAGGTTTGTTCTTCAAGGACATCTGCTACACTAGCAGCTCATACCATCATCCATCACCTTTTTTTATAGGTTTTTCTATATTATAATTTTGCAACATAATTATATTTTTCCTGAATCATAAGTTTATTATTCACTTCGACCTCATTTAGCAGAAACTAAAAGTTGGCAGGAGGAGACCTGAGCTTAGATATTGGAAAAATTGCAGAATAAGAGGTTTTTAAAAAAATAGATTACACACACACATTATAATTTTCTTAAACTCTACTTAAATTTTCAGTCGGTTTGTCATCCTTTTGCTCTGGGATGCAAGCAGGGCAGTAATGCGTGTGTGTGTGTGTGTGTGTGTGTGTGTGTGTGTGTGTGTGTGTGTGTGTGTGTGTTGGGGTGTTGGGGTGTTGTATGTATTGAAGTAACAGAGTCTTAAGAAATTGAGAGGAACAAGATAGAATGAACACTGAGAATAAATATTCAAAAGTAGTTGTAAGTTTACAAATACAAAATTGAAAACTATTAAAAGCAAAGCCAAGATATCCTAATACAGAAAACCTATACTGAAATAACGGCGCCTGGGAAGAATGGCCAGGTTCACAGATGGGGATTGAGGGAGCGAGGGAAAGCTTCCATGCACAGAGAATGGGGTTTGTAAAGGGAGGATTCTGTCTACACCCAGGTTAAAAAAAAAAAAAATTACATTTCTAACAATCTAGTGACCTTGCTCCCTGAGATGGGCAGCAAACTGAACTTCAAATGGTGAGCGGTGACAGAAGGACCAAGCCAGAGATGGGGCAAAAGTAGTCAGATTATTTTGTATCAGGGTATTGAACAAGGGGTTAGGTATTGATTTTAGAAGCTGTGACCAGGTGGGGTTACTTTTTGCCATATTATATATTTTAGAAGTTAAAGTGGGTCAGCAGATAAAAGCATGAAAACAGCACAGAGAAGCAGAGAAAATAAAAATAAGTGTGCCCATAAAAGATGGAGGGAGCCCTTGTTTCAGCTCAGTTCTTCATTTCCTGCAGGTGTTTCCTATAGAAATTCTTTGTATTTTTAATAATAAAGGGTCATGTAATAAAGCAGAGAATAAGAATAATATTAATATTTGGTAGCTAAAGAACAAATATATGTGTCCCTCTGCAACTTTTCTTTTTCTGAAAGAAACACAAGAAACTTAAAATGTGTTCACTGATGAAGAAAACAACCAAGTGTGGGGATAGACCTTCATTCTGATTTTCTACTTGTGGGTATTGGGATTACGCCATCTGTGCATTTTATACAAGTGAAAATAGTGTTTTTAAAAAAATGTGAAATTAATCTGTCTCATACAAATCAATTAATCTCTAACTAGGAAAGCAAACAAATACCCATGATTTCTATACCTTTATCTATTGTGTCCACCTAACATTAATGAAACTCTAGTATTCTGATATAATTAACCTGTACATCAAGTGTGAACAAGCTAAGTTTCCAAACTTTGCAAATTGTTCCCATCCACAAGGGCATTAATATTGAGATGCCGCAGCAACAAGGTAAAATTCCATCATTCTCTCAGCATTTAAAACAGGCGATTACTCAAAATGTGCTAAAAGAGGTGAAGAAATAATAGTGAACAATCTTTTAAATGTTCCTCAAATTGAAAAATCAGAGGTTTGGCTTATTCCATACACATCAAACACTTGAAATAATTTCCCCCAAATTAGAAGAGCAGGATCCACTACTGATGACTTGGAAATTATTAGAGAGAGAAGGGACATGAGGCTACTATTAAACGAGCCCTCTTCAGTTGCTTTCATTCAGTGAGACCAGAGGCTCTGTTTGGGTCGGCTACAGAAAGTGACTGGTAAGCGTTTCTTCGAGTTCCATTCCTTCCTCTGTGGCAGATGTTACTATTAATCACGGACCTTGGTTTCATTGAATCTTTTCAACATTCTATGAGAAAAAAAACTAATTTCTCATCCCTAGTTAGGTTATAGTTTTTATGAAACTACAGTTTGGGGGTCTAAGCAAGAGGTTATACGTGTTTGACATTAACTCATGATAGTGAGGTAAGTATGTTTTAATCTTGTTTCTCTTGGGCACATATTTTAAGAGAGTGTTATACCTTCCATGACTAAATCAGTAAAGACTAATAATAAAAATAGTGGGATTATAAAGTACCCAATATGTCCCGAGCTCTGTGCTAAGTCCTTTGCCGTACTCACCTGGTTTAATCCTAACAATAATTTTATAATAGGTCCTAGTATATGCCGTTTTACAGAGAAGGAATCCAAGAGGTGAAATAACATGCTCAAGATTATTGAAAAATTTGCTGACAGCCAGTAGTTCATAGCAAGTAGGTCTGACTCCAAAGCTTATTATCTTAACAAACACAGTGCACTGCCTCTCCCTCGCAGGTACAACAGCCAGTATTCAGAGACTGACTGGCCTTTGCTGGGGAAGTTGTATTGCAATGACCTCACTGTGTAGCACTCAGAAGGAGTCCTTTCTCATTAATTAAGGAAAATTCCCTTTTGGCAAGAGCAGCCCCATTGTAATGAAAGCACAGCACTGCTCTCCAATTTAATCGGAATGCTCTGAGCTCTAATGGCAAGGAAGGAGGCAGCTCTGAGTCACTGCCCATCGCAGCATTCAGTTATTGGAGTAATCATCAAGACGAAGGGCCACATCCTTCACTCCGGGCAGTCGGAGCAAAAAGAGTACCTCCTTTCCCTTTCAATTATTCATTTATTCATCAGCCGCTATTGACTTTATTTTTTAAATTGATTTCAGAGAGAGGAAAGGAGAGGGAGGGAGAGAGATAGAAACATCAATGATGAGAGTCACTGAGCAGCTGCCTACTGCATGCCTCCTACTGGGGATCAAGCCCACAACCCGGGCATGTGCCCTGACCAGGAATTGAACAGGTCAACTCTTGGTTCATAGGTCCATGATCTACCACTGAGTGACGCTGGCTGCCTATTGACTTTAGAGCAATCGATGTAGTTTGAGCTCTACCAATGAAGAGATGATGGTGGTCTACATATTATTTTGATCACTTCCAAAGCCTAACGGAAATTGTACAAACACCTGCACTAAGGCTTTCTAGATTAATGAAGACCTCAGTTGCCTTGGATTTTGATAAGGATTATATCACATCAGTGTGGTTACTATAAAATGTAACCCTGAATCGGCATATATTTCCCACAAACGAGTCTGGGGTGTGTTGTAGAGTGTCTTCTACATTTATCTCAGGAAATGGTTATTTTTTTCAATGCTTTTATGTTTTTGTTTCCCTTTCAGAATTCACGGGTATTTTCTAAGAATATTGTGCACTATTATAGGTAATGTGAATAAAATAACCTGGAACCTCAGACATAATTGTCAATAAATAGGATTTGAAGTGGGTAATATTGCTCAATTCATATAAAGTCAGTAAAGATTATATGATTTATTTAAGTCAAAATGCTTAGGTTATCTGCACCTAATATGTATCCAAAACTTTTTCAATATTAGTATTTCTTTACATGGCTAAAATACTCTATTTTAAGTGTGAGCCCAGTAAAGGTTTATTTTTTGGACTCAGTTGAATAAATTTTGTCGGCATAACAAAATTCCATAGGTCGTAAAAGATGATGGAGAGATTAACTGATGGGGATTAGGGGACATCTCTGACCAACTCAGAAGTTACTTGCTGTGAAATAATTTGCAGTTGTCTTGTGCACTTAGTTCCCACATCGAGAGTCAGGATCAAATTGTGACGTGAATTTAAAACACTGTTCTACCTTTGTGTCAAAAGTCATTCAGTTTTTCTCAGCACAGGAGATACCAATCAAGATTCTTTTTTCTTCAATAACACATCACCAAAAATATATTAAAAACTTTCTCTTGGAATGTGAATATGATCTTATATATAGTTTCAATAGTTTTATCAAGTTTATTTCCATGAGGGTTTTAACTGCTAAGTATTTATATTCTGCTGTTATAACATGGCAACAATATATTAAAATATTTAAGAATTTGCCTTGCCAGTCTTCCAATGCAATTTCAATTACCCTGATTGCATTAGTTTTCTGTTGCTTCTACAACAAATTATCAAAAACTTAGCTTAACACAATACAACTTTCTGATTTCATAGGTCTGTAGGTCAAAATAATGTCAGGGGTCTCACTGGGGTAAGGTCAAGGTGGGGACAGGACTGAGGTCCTTTCTGGAGGCTGTAGGGGAGTCTGATTTCTTATCATTCAATTATCAACAGAACTCAGTTTCCTGTGGTTGCAGAGTTGAGATCCCTCTTTTATTGCTGTCACCTGAAGTCCATGTTCAGATTTTAGAGGTCTTGAGAGGCAGCCCCTTCCTCTGTTTTCAAAGCCGGCAACAACTGATGGAGTTCGTTTCCTGCTTTGAATTTCATCTGCCTCTTACTTCCTCTTAAACTTTTAAGGGCACATGGGACTACCATCCACATAACGGAGGAGAATCTAGTTTAAAGTTGTGACCTTAATTCCCTCTGCATAGTTTCTCATGCTTGATGATATAACAGTCACAGGTTCCTTGGACAACAACATGGATATTTTGCAAAAGCCCATTTTTCTGCCTGCCTCACTGAATAAATATCTTCCTGAGTCTCAAGACAGAAAAAGTCTGTTGTGTAAATACTAGAGACAGACAGTTCCATCTATAAAAGCTAAGCAAAACAATGCATCATGAAAGTCTAAGAAAAGTGAATTGTGGAATTTGTCCTTTTAAATTCTATATTTAGAGCTCTATCTGAGTTCAATGTTCTGAAATCAGTTAAGCAATGTGCACAATGCTTCACTTACCAAAAGGTTATGTGTGCCATGTAGTCAGAGACAAGACTGTCTAATCCATCTAATAACCATTTAACTATTTAAGCAATGGGTTACATTAAAGAAACAATATTTAGCCAGTGTTCACACTGTATAAGGCACTGTTCTAAGGCCTTTATACTTAGTCCTCACTGCCATTTTAGAGATAAGCTCTACTATTTTTAAAAAATATGTTTTTATTGATTTTTTAGAGAGAGAAGGAAGGGGAGGGAGAGAGAGGTAGAAACATCAATGAGAGAGAAACATCAATTGGCTGCCTCCTGCATGCCCCCTACTGGGGATTGAACCTGCAACCTTGGCACGTGCCTTGACCAGTAATCAAACCAGTGACCTCTTGGTGCATGGGGTGACGCTCAACCAACAGAGCCACATTGGCCCAGCCCTGCTATTTTTAATACCATTTAAAAGATGAGAAAATGGAAGGGCATAAAGTTCATATAGTCAATTATGACCTGAACTGGTTGATATTTGAATAGAGACAACTTCTAGAACGGCTCTGACCAATCAAACTTTTGAAGATGAAAGCGTTCCTATTCTCACTGTCCCATCAGGTGGTACAGGTGGCCACTTAATACATAATGCAACTAGTGTGACTGAGGCACTGAACTTTTAACTGTGTTCGATTTTAATTAATTTTAATTTAAAAAGCCTTATGTGGCTAGTGGCTACCATATTGGCTAGGGTAACTCTAGGGCCCATCCTCTTACACACCCATAAAAGAGCCTCAAGAAAGCAGTTCCTTCCCTCTGGATTCATCATTCATAAACATTTGCACTGCAATTCAAGTTAGGCTTTGCATTTCTGAGTTTAGCAAAAGAACAATTCTGGCATTGCAAATGGCTTCGTTTAACAGTTTATCTCTTGTAATGATTTGTGGAAACAAAGTAAAAAAGAGATTTGTTTGACAGGCCACTTTATCTTGTCTTCTATTTAGGTGAGAGAAGTCCCCTGTGGTTTGGCACAGTGTTTCGTAACAGAATGCCATGGTGTGCATTAGCATTGGTACTCTCTGCAAAGGTAAACTGCCTCGCTTTTCGTTGTTGCGCTTTATCGTGGAAAATTTCACACATATAAAAAACTAAACAGAATAATGTGTTGAAACACCATGTTCACATTACCCAGCCTTAAAAATTATCCATTCATGGCGACTTTTGTTTCTTCTTAACTCCTACTCATGCAATGAAACATCTGCTCTGTGTCAATTGATTGCAATTATTAATCTAATTGATGTTGAAATGGTCGCAGTTTTGGTTAGTGGGAGACAATTCATTTAACTGATGAATTGTTTTATCATCTGTATTTTAATCTACCAACTGCATATTTAGATCCATTTGTTTCCCCTAACCGTTGATTTTAGTGATTTTTTTATGTCAGTTAATTTTATAATAATGTAAAATTTTCACAGAGTTCTAAAGTGAAATATATATATTTATTTACATATATTTATATATTTATATATATTTATATAAAATATACATCTATGACAAAACAATATGCATTCCTGTCCCCTCCACCCTATTTTTGTTTGCCCTTTGGATAATGATTTTTACATTGCAAGACATCTTCCCATTACAAATGCTCTCTTCTGAAGAAGGTCATTATGTGAGAGTCTAATTTTAGGCAGTATGTGGGAATATAATCACTGAACTCATTAAGTTACACATACACTATGCATACATAGACATAAAAATATAAAGGCAGCTCTAGCCAATTTTGCTCAGTGGTTAGACCGTCAGCCTGGGGACTAAAGGGTCCTGGGTTTAATTCCAGCCAAGGGCACGTACCTTGGTTGCGGGCTCGATCCCCGGCCCCTGTCAGGGTATGTGCAGGAGGCAACCTACTGATGTGTCTCTCTCACATCTATGTTTCTCTATCTTTCTCCCATTCTCTCTGAAAAGCGATGGAAAAAAATATCCTCGGGTATATATATATATATATATATATATATATTATGAAAGCAATTATGTGCGAATCACTTTTAACATCTCTGGAATTCTTTCCTCCTTTGCAAAGCTGGAAATTCATGCCAAAAGATAGTCAATAAACTTTTTACTTGAAAAGTCCCAGGACTATATTTCTCTTATGCTACTTTATATGTTGCAATGCAGAAGTAAGAAAGTACTCTCTATCACTGTGTTCACCTCTCTCTAAGTCATCATCAACAGGAGAGACTGTCAGCCTCTGTTGGTCAATACCAGATACTGATTGGGCCGTGTTTGCTTGAGAATAAAATCACCATACTTTAAAAGATCCCATACATGAAGGAGGCCATCTACATCTGTCTCAGGTGCTCTCCTACTCACGTATGGTGGGGAAGTAAGCCCATTGTGTATAGTGCTGCTTTTTCTTAATAACTTTATCTGTCTCTTTGTAGCATCTATCTATTGTTGGTTCCTTCTATATATTGAAAGACCAAGTTCTTTCCACATGAAGGAAACTTCTCTTTCCTGCCACTTGCAGCCTTGGGGACAAATGGGGCCCCTTTTACACCACACTTCCCTGATTACATACCCTCTCATTGTTAGCAGATGTCAAGAATTGCTCTTTTATCCGAAGCTCTTTGAGGCTTAGGAAAAACAGTTGCTCTACATGGTCTTAAAAACCTTACTAGATCTGTCTGCATTGCATGGTTAGGGGTCCAAGTCTATCAAACAACATATTACTACTGTAGTCACTGATCTTCATGCATTTATCTCCCTCTTAAATCTAAATAAGTTTATTTTTTATGCTTCAGTAGTATAAACACTTATACAAAGGCCAGAGGTCAAAGGGGAATTTGATGGTTAACGATTTAAATAGTTCTATTACTGCTTTTTCTGTCTTCTGCAAAATGCCATGTAAAGAATGTGGCTATTAGATACAGGGAAGTCTCACTTCTGATCAGTAAACAACAAATGATTGATGCCTATTATGTTATTCAATTCCACAGCAAAGTGTGACTGCCACTAATAAATATGAGACATAAGTTCATTTTACAAGAGGTTGAAGTATCTACTTGGCATTTGAGTTGTAAATTAGCCTCTTTTTACCTCCAGCTGTATAACATATTCTTAAAATCTTATAATTCAGAACAAAAATATATCCTAAAGCCTCAACTAATATTTTACAATGACTGATTGATAACTAACAAAAAACATTCTCAGGGCTGTGAAAATTTGTGACTTTATAATTCTCACTGCATTGAGTTGTCTACATTAAAATAAAATGTGATTTTTTTTTTATAACAGCATCTTGGAAAAACTGTCAACTTCAGTCATCAGTTATGTGTTACGGGTAACAAACTAGAAAGGAAGGATTATGCTTAAAATTCCTGACCTACGTCTTTAGATTTTGCATAACTCATGCTTCCAAACCTGAGAAAACCAAAAAACAGCAGGAGTAACATTAGCCACATTGGAAGACACAGACTCAAAGGTCATGGACATTCTGTAAAACCCAGCTTACTCATCTATGAAGTAAGAGACCTACTACCTGCCTCAGAAGTTTAAAATATTAAATCAGATGAGTTGACACATGTAAGAAGTCTTTATAAGCAGTTGTGTCATCGATGGAAAGCCTGGCAATGAAGAGGTTCCCATTAGTGAAATTATGGTTTCTTCCAACTCTCCTGCAGCCTTGGGAACAACCAACACTGTGAAGCCTTTGAGTTCCGTATTTCAGAAAACTTCCATCCTTAGAGTAAGAGTCCAAGTCTCCTCTTGTGAAAAGGCCCCTCCCAATCTCTCTAAGGAGTTCTTTTGCTGACCTTTTCCTTGCCTAAGAGATGGGAAGTAGGTTCATCTCTTTCCTGATAGAGAAAGAAAATTCCATAGTGCTTTTTACTCCTATGACTTCACTTCAAAGACCTGTCCATTCAATGAATTCCCAGCCTCTCTGGTGGGCTGTTGAGCTAATCATTGCTAACACAGTATGGCTATATCTTGACAAATCCTATGCTTCTCTTTAGAATACGTAGGTACTTTTTACTTTTTTTTTTTTTTTCAGAGTTGAAGCCTCAGCCAAAATCCCTAGAAAAAAGGGATCATTCTATTTGATATCCTGTTATAGCTGTTTATTATTTTCCTGAATTTCACAATCTTGTAACATAGTAGTTCTCCCTACATAAAGTCAGCATGACTTGGCACTTTGAGCCTTACAAAAATACATAGGGGCTTAAATATAATAGGAATGGTTTTGCTGAGAAGTCTGATATGCCTGGAAATGTATAGAAACTAGATTTTGGGGTCAGATATCAGAAAGGGAGTATCTCAGGCTAGTTTACCGAAAGCTTATAGTGAGACAAGTGGTATATTAAAGAGAAGGTGGGAAACACCACGGCAGTGAAACAGATCCCAAATAAGGTAGTCATTTCACGCAGCATTCCTGGGCATACAGCTCCAACTTGACCTGTAACAGACCAACATGGGCACTGGAGTGTAAGTTGTCAATGGTATCCTATGCCACACAATATTACCAGACTGGTCAATCACTAGCTACGTCTACAGAGGGAGGGAAAAACTTTCAGGCATTTCTAGCTCCCTGTTTACCATGGATTTTAGGTGACCTAATCAAAGTGCCAACAGTCCTACTGGATATAACACCAGAAGGAAAAAACACACACACAAAAACCAGAAAATCATCTCTTTCTTTTGTTTGACCTGTTATTTGGTTTATATTAAATATAGATATGGAAAGGGTGAAATAGAAAAGAGACTAGATATAATATATTGTAGTATTGGGACTTTAATGCAGACATTCTATTATAATATTGGCAATTGTAAACACTTTTCATGGAACCTTTCCTCTGTGAGTTAGGGCCAAGAAGGGACATCCTGGTGAGGGAACAAACATTCTCCTTATGTCCCCTGTGATGCTGATACCCAAAGTCTACATTACTCAAAAGCCTAATCAGCTATAGCTACTAGAAGGAAAATCTCAGTACTAATATCGCATTGAAAAATTCTGGATAAATAAGTTTTGGGTTTGAAGGCACAAAGAGCTAAGAGAGATCACACATGATTGGTATGACAAGGGTTTTTTGTGTGTTTTTTTGCCAAGCCATGCAAAATGTGTCAAGAAGGGGACAAGGCAAATAATGTGAATAAATCAGCTTGAACACAGCAAGGAAAAGAAGCATGAGTAGTTGTTGGTAGGGGGAGGGGTAGAGGGAGAAAAAAAGAAAGAACAACCAGAAAGGTAGGTCGGAGTGTTTTATGAATTTTAGAAGTGTAGATTGTTATCTCCACAGCCAATGGAGGTGGCTGACCTCATAAGAAACAACAGGCCATTGTATCAGTTTGATTTAGTCAGTAGAGTCAACTGTCAATGAAATACCTAGACATGATTAGGTATCAAAGTTCAATTTACCAAGTTAAAATATCGGCGCTACAAATGTGGGTAATGTCCATCTCATATCTAATTTGATCATATAAAACAAGTGGCCTAGAGATTAAAGGCATAGTATCTGGTTTCTAAATCTGAGATTGTGATGTCTTTGGGGGGGATGAAGAGAGAATATCGCATATCCACTGCTATGAAATCAGACGTGCATGCTAGGTCTGTACATATCCCAGTTGAGAATAGCTTTCAAAGAAAGAAGAAAGAAAAAGTGTGTGTTCAAGTGTAAAGGGCACTAAGTTATGACTCAGTAATATTGGCTCAGCTATTGACAAACTGCAGGAACCACCTCTTGGTCCTTCAACTTCCCCCTCCATAAAATGTAACTGTAGAATGAACTCATCTTCTAAGACATCCCTGGCACTATCTGAAAAGTTACAGTGGGTGGGACCTGGGCAGGCTAATTAGCCATCTTATATGGTGAATAAAGGGTATTGGATCCAGGATGGCAGCAAAAATACTTAGGAAGGTGAAACAAGGGCATAGTAGTAACAGGAGAGCCTAGGCTGGGCTGCTTTGGCTCACTGAGAAGTCAGAGAAAAGGGGACCTTGGAGACAGGTTCAGGGGTAATCCTGGGACAGGACAAGCTGCCACTGCCCATTGTTCCCCTGGTTGCAAGTCTCATGGGGTCCCCTCGGAGGGAAGAAAGGGGAAGGGAATGGTGCTGGCCTGCTCCCCTGGGGGAGGGGGAGTGCATGCTGGGTCCTTTGTCCTGAGAGTATTGATCTCTCTCTTGCTGGTGGGACTCTTAGGGGAGGTCCCAGGGGAGTGTCTCAGTAGAATATCCACCAGCTTTCCATGTGTGTTCTTTCAGGGTCATGGTTTCCACTGATTGATTGGTGCCAGGGCAGGGGGTCATTAGTCAGTATATCTGGTCCTGAGGCAACCACAGCACCACTTGTTTGGTTTTGCTGCTTTTCTGGGCCTGTAGCTGAAATACAACTGAGGCCTAGATGTTATCTTTAGGGAAGAAACCCTCAGGGGGTCTAAACAGCATGACCTGTGATATGCTAGGGGAGGACAGGTCACCCTGGGGACAAAGTTCTTGTTTTCCCAGTTTTGTCCCTTGCTAAGCATCAGGGGCTTCCTGCCCTGGTGACTTTCTGTACCTGGGTTTCTGTACCTGGCCCATCTTCCTTGCTCTGCTCATGTCTGTCTAACACTATCATTCTGTCTGGAGAGGAGGCCTTTACATGATGGGAAGATCAAATGCTGGGGAGTGTATTTCTTGTAACAACCAGACTAATTAGAGCTGATTGAACAGGACCCAAAATTTGTGGTTCGTTAATGATCACAAGACTGGAAACCATGCAGTCTATTATCTTTTTCATCTTTTCATCTTTTTGAAGAGTGTTTAACTCTCTTCTTGAGAACTCATACGAGAATAATTTATATTAAGATGTTGTCGTTACAGTTAATGGACCTAATGAAGTATAACCAGGCTCCAGATTTCACTTTTGATGCACATAATTGATCTTATGAAATGTTCAAATATATGAGAATGACAAATGTTTAGAAGTCACTTCTTGCTCCAATTTTCTATGTTTACAGTGAAAGCCCTTGATGAGGATTTCAGCGATTCCCTTTTCATACAGAGGCCTAATAACCTTCCATCCTTTAACCTAAATATCAAAACACTGAGTTTCTCAAGACGACAGGCAAAAACGATCGAGCGCATTTCACATTTCTAGAAGAAACAAAGACAGTGCTTCACAGTTCCTCTTGTAATTAATTGAGATCCAAAGGGAACATATGTTTGTGTGGCATTTACAATGCAAAAATGTTAAAGGAAATAGGCTCGTTTCCACTTGTAGCAACGTTGCATGAATGAAAGCAGAATCTCCCCTACAATGCTGAGCAAAAGAAAATTATAAAGTGATTCTCTTTCAAACTCAGTCTGTTTGGCAACCTTTAATTCATAATTAACTGGTGTTTCAGAGCAGATTAATTACATGGTACTAACCATGCAATTACAGGTAAATTTTTTTTTATTTTTTATTCCTCAGAATGCTAAGCAAGTGAAGCTCACCATACATGCTAATTACTTTTGGATCCACTAAATGTAATTCACATATAAAAGGTGGAACCTGTGATTACTAAGTACTTAGTATTTAACAAGCATATTTTCCTCGGATTGAAGAAGCCAACTGTAGTGCAAATAGCAGGCGTTTGAAGTCAAGACTGTTTGAATCTTTGAATCTTGGTGTTACCACTTAAGATGGACTTCCGTCTCATCAGTAAGAACAGAGTTGTTGTACTGATTGAATAGGGCAGTCTGTTAATTTGTCATCCAGCTATCTAACATGGGAAGAGACACTACTGGTTTTTCATCATTCCCAGAGCACATTGCACTGCTTTATGCTTGGATAATACTATTTCCTCTACCCGAAATGATACTTATATTTTTCCCCAGCTGTTTAATTTCATCCAATTCTTCAAGATCTAGATGTCAGGGGTCAGCAAAGCAAGGCCGCTGGGCCAGGTCTACCCCACTCTCTGGTTTTGATTTATTGAAACACAGCCTCGCCCATTCGTTTTTGTATTGTTGATGGCTGTTTGCACATGACAACAGTAGTGTTGACTAGTTCTGACCAAAACCTCATGGCCCACAGAGACTAAAGTAGTTTTACTATCTGATCCTTTACCGAAAATGACTGACAGCTTTGATCTAGAGAAAGTCTCACCTTCCCTGTGCTGCTTGTCCTGTCCTACAGCCTGCTTGCTTCCATATTCCTTGCATTATAGTTTAACAAAAGTTCACATGAGCAGACGGAAGTGGAGACTGAATTTCAGTTCTTTTTTTGTTTGTTTGTATTTCCCCTCTGTTTAACGTAATACCTGACACTCAAATATTTTTTGCTTGGATTTAAAAATAATGAATGTAAAAGCTCCTAAAATTAATATATAGATCGGATGCCATTGCAGTTAGAATACAAATTACTTTTTTTTTAAGTTTATGGAAAATGACACATACACAATCCAGTGTTGTAAAAAGAGTTCAGAAAGCTAATATGTGCTTATTTCTTAGAACAAGAGGGCGGATCGCTGATCACGGGAGAAGGGCCCCAACTCCAATGGGCTTCATATCTAATGGGACCTGTTCTAGGATTGTTACACAGTTGTATGTACAACACAGGGGATTACATATTCAGTTAGCCTCAAACTAGATTCAGAGACAAGTTTTATCCAGACTATCCACCTCATACTTTCTTATCTCTTAACTTTAATCTCCCTTTCTTGCCAAAGAGCCAACTAGTCCAATTATGGCTGATTATTAACTCCCCATTATCATTCAGAATATAAACTCCATCTATTTAAATTGTTCCTAACCTATAGAATTTTTATCTTTGAAAACAAAATGTGTGAAATAAAATTTAGGGTTATAAAACTGAGGTTATTTATGATAAAAACATCTATTTTCTTTATTAAAGAATATCCTGCATGTTGCTAATTATGAATATTAAATTATCATGGGTGTGAAAGATAAAAATATTAGCTGGCTTAATTACTAGTTGTATCATTATAGATGTCTTTCTGTTAGGTAACCATGATGTGATGTATATAAGACACATACGCAAGTTGGTTTCACAGTCAGATTTTGATTTCCTTAGCTTACTTTTCTTGACAGAATAATGCCAAGGTCAGGAAACTTCCTGTATACATTCAAAATTCCTTTTAGCTTTAATTTTACTTTTATCTCTAAGGGTATTGTGACTTCATTCTTTATTTAGTCCATAAATATAGCAAATTTATTTAATTCTGGCCTTTTATTTACGTAGATAAATCAGGCCACTGGTATTATCTTTTGGGGGGGTACGGAATATCTGCTATAAAAGGTTTACCTCATGTTCACCCAGGCTTGGTCCACCTGCTATGGTTTGTGTGCCTTCCTCTTATAAATGTTGCCTATCCATAACTCCTGGAGCATCATACTAACACCATATTGTATTAATACCTCAGGACACAGATAACATCAGAAGTGAATAATGGATATCCAAACTCAATTACCATAGAAATGGGGGTTATGATTCAGATAATCTATCATGTATGCACTGAGAACAATAGTCAGAACACAGAATTTGTGCAGCTACTGAGGTCCTAGACAGCTACTATTCAGTTTTTCACTGCTTCACTTATTAGCCCCTATTTATAAAGCAATACCTTTTCTTAGGTGCTACTGGGACTATTGTCTACGAGCTGTGAACTAGTAACAGATAAAATGTAGATGTACAGTTATATAATTAAAAACTCTTTAGAAATAGGAAGGTTGTTATGCCAGTAATAAGGGTGTTGTGTGAGTGTTTATTTATTTATTTAGCCTGCTGAGCTCTTATATTTTCTTCTTATAAAAGCACTTCTCAGTCCCATTTGAGGAATTACCTCTCCATTATTTTACTTTGTGTTTTTTGAGTCTAGCAAACAAGTATCCTAGCCGAGGAGACAGCATATGGCTCAAGCCAGTTCAATAATACTCTCTCTCAAGTTTGGAAACTTGAATAGTGAGTTTGGAGACAAACACTTTAAAAAAAAAACAAAAACAAAAACAAAAAAGCCCAGGGCTGACTTACCCCTGAAAAGATAGCTGTTTAGCTCATGCACCTGGATCACCTGGTCTACCCAAAGGTAGTACTCTGCTGTTCTATTTCAACGTGGTGAGCCACATTATATGCTTCTGATGAATTTTGTTTTTGACCTTCAGATCTGGAGTTTCTTTCTGTTGAAAACAGTGTACCTAACTTAGTTTTCCTCAAACTTGGCTATTGGGTAAAATCACATGGAGATTTTAAAAGCTCACATTTCCCAGGCTATACCCCAGACTATTATAAAAGAATGTCTGAAGGAGTGGACCCAGGTATTGAAGTTTTACAGGCTCCCCGGATGTTCCTACTCTGCAGCCACGACTGAGAACCCCTGGCCACATTTTTACAAATGGCTACTGTTTTATAGCTCACTGCGTGCCAAGTATGTCATCTCAGTGTTGCCTTACAACAACTTCAGGATGTAGGTAGTCTCATTTTATATATGAAAATGAGATCATACAAATGTTAGGTAAATTGTCAGAGGTCATAGGGATTAAAGGATTAAGACATAATTTATTTTATGGCTTTATTCTATTACTACTTCTAACTACTACTTTAACCAAAATTTTTTTTAAAAAATGGAGTTAGCCAACTTAGAGCTGAATTTAAACTCAGTGATTTCTAATATTTTAATAGAAATGAAATGGTTTCTCAAAATATTTTCTATGTGAAAAAATGAATTAACATTTATAAAATAACAGTAAAACAGAGAATTCATATCTGCTCTCTGCCCTCTTGTCTCTTCCCATTCCTGACACAGGCTGAGGACCTCAAGGTCCCAAAGATCACACCAGGAAAGCCTCTGATCCTCGAAGTTTAAAAAGAAAGGATGCCCTGGCCAGGAGGCTCAGTTGGTTGGAGCATCACCTCATTCACCAAAAGGCTGGGGGTTCCATTCCCAGTCAGGGCACATACCTAGGCTTGGGGTTCAAGCCCAGTTGGGGCATGTATTGATGTTTCTCTCTCACATGGATGTTTCTCTCTCTAACTCTCTAAAACTCAATAAAAACATATCCTAGGGTGGGTATTAAAAAGAAAACGGAAAACAGAGTACCAAAATGGGTGACACATTTCTTATTATTTGATAAGAAAGAGCCTATCAATTTGCAGAGGGAGAAATTTGATCCTATGGTTTCCAAATCCTAAAAGAAAGTATTAAAGGTAATGAAAATATCATTGGACAGCAGCATAATAGGGATTCTTCTGGAGTGATTGTTCACAGGATGTAGTGATGGTTTTTATGGTTTTCTCTCAGGTAACAAGACTGTAACACAGTGGAGGCGATTCCATAGTTCATTTGACACTCCCTAAATTTAAGCTATGCAAGTTCCAAAACTTTTCTATATTAATAAGGCTTTTAAATAAATTTTTTTTCAAACCCTCAAGAAACAGAAAATGTCTATTTTATATAACCTGTACTAAGGCATATAAAAGAAAAATACATTCAAATTATTAAACAAGGTGAGTATCACCTTGATACTAAACCGGGGCAAGCACAGTTTGATAAAGGAAAGTTATAACCCAATCTTATTTATAAATATTGCTACAAATATGCTAAATAAATCATGAGCTAATTAAATTAAGCAATGTACAAAAACATTACAACCAACTGGGGTTTATCCCAAGAATATAAATATATCATATTTTTTAAGAATATAAAAATATATTTAACCACCTTAATGGATTTTATGAAGATAAACTATGATCATCTTAATAGGTGCTAAAAAGCTCTTGATAAAATCCAACACTCATTCATGATAAAAAGTAAAAATGCTTAGCAAGGTAGGAATAGAATTAAATGAGAGGATAATATGATTATAGTTTTAATATTTCTCTAAGGGATCTATTGGGTTATTCATGGACAAGTAATCTCAAACAGATGATCAATATATGAGGAGATGATAAACCTTATTGCTTATGGAAATGCAAAATAATCATGAAAATAATAGCTAACTCTGAATTGTGTGGTAGGCCTGCTATAAGTATTTCATATTATAAATCTACTTAGTGCATTTAAATATATCTGCAGCTTATTATGTTCTTTAGATTCCACATATAAGTGAGATTATATGATGTTTGTCTTTCTCTGCCTGGCTTATTTCACTTAGCATAATACTCTCCAAGCTTGGAACAGACTGAGGAGTCTCAGAGGGAAGGTGGGGGTGAGTGGGTGAGTGAGTGAGTGGGAAGAGATGAACCAAAGAATTTATATGCATATATGCATAACCCATGGACACAGATACAGTGTAGTGGAAGCCTGTGAGATAGAAGGGGTCAATGGAGGGAAAAAGGGACATCTGCAATACTTTCAACAATAAATATAAATTTAAAAATAAATATTATCATATATTTAAGCCATTAATTAGATACAATGTCTACCCAGAAATTGAAAGCAATACTAAACCAAGAAGGCAGATAGGGAAACAATTCTTACCAACTCATGATATATGGTCAAAGCTGGCTTTTAACTGTTCTCTGATGTTTGATGCATAAAGAAGAATGAGACAGATTCAAATAGTGGCATCAATTGTAAGAAAGATAATAATAATGAAGAGCCCAGCTGGAGTGGCTTAGCGGTGGAGCATCGACCTAGGATCCAGGAGATCGCAGTTCGATTCCTGGTCAGGGCACATGCCCGGGTTGCGGGCTCGATCCCCAGCAGGGGGCGTGCAGGAGGCAGCCGATCAATGACTCTCTTTCATCATTGATGTTTCTGTCTCTCCCTCTCCCTCTCCCTTACTCTCTCTCTGAAATCAATAAGGTGATTTTTTAAAAATAAATAAATAAAAATAATGAAAAAAATGTAAAAGCTAGTATACATATTGCGTGTAGCTGTGAACAATTCATCACACCTTTAGGAGGGGGTTATATTTGGGAGATAAGGAGAGGAATGTGATACATTAGTTAAAGGGAGGCTTCAGCTGTATTAGTAAGGTTATAACAAAGAAAAAACATCTAAAACAAAATACAAATGTTTACAAACTGGATGGCGGGAACATTTGTTAAATTCTTCTTGGTAATTTTTCATACATTTGACATTTTATGTCTATATATAATAATTAATACATTGACACAAAATGATTAATAACCTGAACTCCATAGTATTAGGTTATATATCATAGGGTTCCTGTGAGGTTTGGAGGGCAATTCTATTCTCCACCTTTGTTCTTTCTGAAGAGTAGCCGTCACAGAATAAAACTGCGCCCCTACAAATTGTAAGAGTCCCATGTATGACCATGTTTTTATTTCACTACTTACATCAACATGAATCAGTCTCTAAAATAATAGCAATAATTCACAATATAATTACCAGGGAGGAAAGTTTACAAATGGGTGATTAAAATAAAATTGATTTCAAAAATTGGGGACTAATTATTGTTACTGTTGACACAGAATTATGTGATAGTCAAGGTGAAATCAAATTATTATCATCAATTTCTCAAAAACTGCAGAAAATTCTTAGCATATTGTGATGAGCCATTCTAGTTATTATTACATAGTTTGATGTTATAGAAATTTTTTTAAAAACTAGGTGTCAAGCTCATGTCCCCTCAAGTAAAAATAACTCCATATGGTAAAATACTGATAAAAGTCGTTCTATTGGGAGTTATTCCTGCTCTTAAAAATTAGCACAATAAAGAGTTTATATTATATTGAGATGATAGAATCCCAGACTTTTCCCCTTGTAATTTTACAGTTGAGAAAGCCCTTAGAGGTTGTTTAGCTCTTAGTTTATAGATGTGGAAAATAAGATTTAGAAAGTTTGGGTGATTTCCTTCCCCAAGGTCATTCTGGGAGTTAGCAGCAGAGCTCAGTCTAGAACTCAAATCTTCATCCTTCTATGTTCTTTCCCCACTGCCAAAATGAATATTATCTTTTTATTATTATAAAAGATATTATCTTTTTTATTTTATGAGAGTATTTTATAACACGAGATAATGGCTTTATCGGTAACTATATGCCTAATGTGCATTTCAGAACGCATCACGAATATTAATGTTTTTATTAGGAGAAAAGGCTTTTATTGAAGCTTATGCTTTCACTTTTTTCTGCCAATTTATTGCATAATTCTGGTTCTGAAGGAGAAAAATATCAGGTGTAGTCAGCAACTTGTCACCAATGCAAACTCCATGACACTATCAATATGACAGCCTCAAGGTCAAAAGACTAGATCATCTCTCCATCAGTCAATTCTGTGCAACTCAAGGACGTCAATCATTGGGAAGGATCAGCTAACCTATCTCCCCACAAGCACAATGACTGATTTAATGTCCACAACATCTGTTGTCAACAAAGGACAATACAGGGAGAAGAGATTCAATTTATATCCTTCCATTCTAAGGCGTTCAAGACACATACTAGAATAAACATACTGTTTACTCTCTGAATTGATGACATTTCCCTGTTTACTTGGTATTTTATTTCATTCAACAAATCTAACTTTGTTCTTTATCTGCCCTTTTGAGGCACAGAATTCTGGAGCTTTTACAAATTGCTAACTGGATGAGAGTCGCTCAGAACAGAAAGGCTAGCACTGTTTTTGGCACAGTGATGTGAAAAGGAATTAGTTCAGCACTCAGTGATTTGACTAATCAACTTGCAAAAATTATCTCCTCAAGAGAGGTATGTATATTCCCATTGTTACTAAAAGAGATCATGATTTGTTTTCATTCGTGTCTTGGCTTAATGGCACCGGAGGAAAAGCACTGAATTTGGAGCGAGGCTGCCTTGGGTTTCTATCTTAAATCAAGATCATTTACCTCTTGGGGCATAAATGTATCGTTAGAATAAAGAAAACAATACCAATCATATCGGTTAAGGTTATATTTGGCTACCGGTGACAGAAATTCAGAAAGTAACAAAGGCTTAAGGAAGAATGAAGTGCATGCTCTCTCATGAGCGAGAGGATTGGGATTGATATGATGGTTAATGGCAGCAAGGAACCAGAATGCTTTCCTCATTCATGGCCTCCATCTCACAGTGCAGTGAAGCAGCATTCTGATGTGGGCGTAAGAAGGAAAATAGGAATAAGAATGGAGAAATAAAGGGTGAAGAGATGTTGAAAAAAGGCAGATGTATGGCACAGAAAACGTGTGTCCCGTTAGCCAGAAGTAGGTATGTGGCCAGACCTAGCTGCAAGGAAAATACGGTATCCATTCTAGATGCACTTATGTGCAGCCAGAAAGTAGGGATTCTACTGTCACAGTAAAAAGGAAGAATATATGTATTAGGAAACAACCAGCATCTCCATCACAGCTACCACAGGAGAGACTGCTAGCTTTCCACAAACGTCTAGAGTCTGGCCTGGCCCCATGGCATTGAGATGTTACCATTTGACTGTATTGTCCCCATTTGGGATGTGAGGGATAATGACATGTGCCTTTTCTAGGCCCCGGGTCTTTTAAGATTCGGACTATTCCTCCTCTGTGCTCTTTTGCAGCGTACACCTTTCCTTTGAGCTAGCTAAAACCTGAATTTTAAGACATCTACTTTTCTACAGAAATGAAGACAGTAACTTAAGGAACAGAAAAGAAATGAAAGGAATTAGGTCCTTACATGACCATGTGAAACAAAAATACTGGCTGATGTGGACCACTTACCCAGAACTATGTAAGAGATATAATTGCATATATTTTTCTATATATCATAGCAATTAAGCTTGACTTTGAGTGATATATTTATCAAGGGTGTTTCTAGAGATTAAATAATGTAATGTCTGTAAAATGCTGGCAGTGACTGTCCATGGTAATAAGCACATAAAAATAAAGAAGCATACATACATATATATATATACACACACACATGCAACTATATATATATATATTAGTTAAATATTTATATAACTACTTTATGTATATTTATTATAAGTATATATGTGTATGTGTAACTCTATAAATAAAACCAGCTCTCTCTTTGAAGTGCTAC
The DNA here is from genome assembly GCF_054644295.1 of Miniopterus natalensis. NCBI lineage: Eukaryota > Metazoa > Chordata > Mammalia > Chiroptera > Miniopteridae > Miniopterus > Miniopterus natalensis. The sequence continues at coordinate 62,475,562 of NC_142091.1, read as the reverse complement.
CCAGGTCCCCCAAAGTAAGTTTACATCAGCCATAACATGTAGAATATAAATAATGACATGTCATATATACTTTTCAAATTTGCTGAAAACCCTTGCATTAGTGTTGTCCTGATAAAATAAGCCAAAGTCTTACTTTACATAAATAAAGATGGTATATAGACCAGAACTACCTTAATCTTGTATATATGAATCTATCCCCTTATGAGGCCTCCAAAGGAGTACATAAGATAAGGCCGAGACAACAATGAAAAGGTATCATCACCATCATCATCATGGTTTGACTTCACTGAAAATGTATGTGCTTCTCTCTTCTAACCACAAAGTGAATTCTCATATATTTTCAGTCTGATATAAAAATTTACCCAAAGCATTTTCATCAAACGCCAAAGGGAAAGAAGTGAAACAGGTACAGAGAAAGGGTATCCATCCTGATAGAGTATAAGCCACTCAGGACAACATCCTCAGGTCGTATTGTTGGCTCCAATGTCTAAAGGTATAATATTAGATATGTGTTGGTTCTCAGTTAAACATGTAGCCCCAAACTCAAATGATCTTTTCCCAGCCCAGGAAAACTGTCCCTGCTTCATGCTTGCCCTCTATAATCAGTGCCACAAGCCATCAAATGCTCCGAGGAAAGAAAGCCGGTAAAGATAGGTATCAGCCCAAAACATTTTCATTCTTTCAGCTATCCTTGCCTCTCTAGTCCTGACTTCTTTGTTTGCTTCCTAACAGTATTAAAACTTGTTTTTATATTATATGTAGCTTTTAAAGTATGTTTGATGGATAAGTTAATCGAACATAATATACTCTCACAACAAAAAGAAACAAGTGTCCATTTGGGATGGTATCAGAGCCGGCTTCCAAGTTGAGCCGAACGGATCCCCATCTCCTGGAATTCTCAACCTTGGCCTGTCTCCTCTCACAGCATGCTCGGTTTGCTCTGCTGGAACAATAGCATAGCAATGGTCTGTCACTACCGAGGCTATGGTACAGGACAGTGTACCTTCTGCCTCGCTCTTGAATCCCTTGCTCGGGAGGGAGTCAGTGCTGCCCACGTGGACAGGCAGCCCTATGGAAAGGCCAGGTAGTGAGAAACCAAGTCCCTCTACTAAGAGTCAGAAGAAAACGAGGTGTTTTGTCAATAGCCACATAAATGAGTGACCTTAAAAATGAATCCTCCAACCCCAGTCAGACTTTCAGACGACACCTCAGCTGACCGAAACCTCAAGAGGGATTCAAAGCCAGAAACATTCAGCTACGTTGTTTCTGCATTCCTGACCCTCAAAAGCTGTGTAGGAAAATAAGTGTGTGAATGTATTCTTTATTTTTACTTGTGATAAAATACATAAAACATAAAATGTACCATTTTAACCATGTTTAAGTATACAGTTCAGCATTGTTAAGTATAGTCACGTTGTTGAGAACTCTCTTGTGTAGATATCAGTTTAGGATAGAAGTGAGATTGTTGATTCGACACATAGCCAGTTTTCAAGTGTTACTAAACTTTTATTATTATTAAAGAGGAAAAATTGTTCTCCATAAATACAGTATCCATAAAGATGATTATTCCTTCTCATAGAATGTTACGTCAATTCTTTCAGGTTGACTTTTCTTGGTAGTTCTATCACCTGCTGACTCTCTCTCTCCTTTTGTAAATTAAAAGCTACCGAGCAATTTTCAAGTCTCACCAACTAAATGATTAAAAACACACAGACTTTTCCCTCACTCTCAAGGAATTAAACAAACAACTCAATACTGGAAGGTTCCCTGAGACTTTGGCGTGAGGAGGAGTGATGGGGGCAAGCTTCACCTCAAAGTTGAAATGCCTTTACAAATTGGAAAACCCACAGCCATGTGGACTAATCCAAACAAGATGTAGTTGCTTTCAATGATTTTATCAAGGTTTTAAATTTAGGTTTGCATTCTCATATGTCTTCCTGTTACAATTCTCTAGTCAGGAGATATTAGTTTCTTATTTTTTAATTGTTGTCGACAGACTTTTTAAGTCCTTCACTGACTCAGGCTATTCATTCCTAACTCCTCAGAAAGGAACTTTCCTACGTAATGCACAACAATCTGGTATATATTACTCACGATTGCTGATTCATCCCAGATTACCAATGGATGATCTTCTCCCTGGGGCCACTTTGCAAAGGCATCAATGTGGTTAAATTAAGAAGAAAGAATACAAAGAACTTTGATGAACTGCAGTGCTTATAGAACTAACCTTGATGTGAGGAACAGAAAAAGGCAATTAAATAGAAAACCACTATGGCTCTTACTTGAATGTCAATCAGTCTCCATTGTGTGATTTTAGCTTCAGCTTTAGGGTAAATTATCACTTATCTGTCTTTCCTAGCTAGCTCTTACCTAGTTCTACGCCATAACATGAATAGTTAAAAGTAATTCCTAAAATTTTTGTCATAGTTCTAACATCAAGTACAGTATTTTAAATATTTTAATATTAATTTAGCTGACTCACAATTTTAAAATTTATCAAATGGGTTGGTATCTATGCTAATGAGGGGGAATCACACTTTTTCAGTCTACAGTGTTGGAAGCTGTACGATTTACACAGTTGAGAAAGCATTCCAGTTCTGACACAGCACAGAAAGAGATGTATCTGCAATGAGATTCATATGAAGGAAACAGCATAACTTTTAAAGATGGAAAGTAAGACAAAATCTTTCTTAAATAAATAATAGTGTCTAGTTTATAAATGCATTCTCCTTCAGATGACTTTGATGTCTCCATAATGGATCCTTTAAAAGCAACCAAAGTGTTGAACTGACATCACCCTTAGAGTCAGGACACGTGTCTATTGGAAATTGGGTGAGATAATACCTAAAATTATGCACTAAGGAATTGTCACTGGAACTGAGAAGTGTTAAAAATATGAATTTCTCTCCCCTTTGAAACTTCATGCATTAATAACTGCTAATATAACAAGATCTATATAGTATTCCATAATTTTTTAAAAATCACACATATCTCGTTTCACATTTCTCACTTGATCATTCCTTGTAAGGTAGGAATGATTTATATACATACATACGTGACCGTCTCTCAGTTGGATCTCTGTAATAGCCTGCCAAATATACCTGCGCATGAGATGAGGTCGGGGATCTGAAATTCAGACATTCAGCATAAAAACTGAAGCATAAAAAAAGAGCTACCACTCCCATGAAAGTAAAAGAACTAGACATGTGTCTACCCACCCATGTACATACTGGAGAAGATTATCAGTTATCAAGAGAAAAGCAAAGAAAAAATATCCCCAACAAGGTGAGAACACAGCCTACTAGGCGGCATTATGAAATCTCTCTAGCGATGACTTGCACTCTTCCCAAGCTCCGGAATCTAGACTATCAAGAGGTTCTCAAGGGTCCAAAGGCCTATGCGTTTATACTCCTGGTAGCTCCTGACTACCCAGGTAGGACCTGACTGAGTCTCGCCTCCTGACCACACAATGCATCCCACCTGCCTGCATGTCGTCTGCTCCCTGCCTCTGTCCCGGGCGTCCTTGTTCGACATGAGGCAATGAGCACTGTAGAATCTTCCTGGGCACCCGTGCACATGCAGTGGAGTTCACGCCCATGGCTTACATTTTTCACCAATGGGAGATGGAATCTAGAGACCCCAGTGAACAGATTTTCTCCTTTCTAAGTAACTCTCTCCTTGCCCTGCCTTCAACACACTTAAGCAATGCTACTGATATGCAATTTATAAGCCTACTCAGAAGGATGATCCTAAGGATGAAGCTATCAGTCACATTTAGCGGTGGTCAGAGAGACAACATATCTTCCCATCGGCTCTCTGTTCTTTCCCGCTTTACACCCCTGTCCCACACTCCTACTCTCTGCAGTTATACTCCCTTTAAAATAACAGCCTGTTGGCCCCCTTCCACAAGCTTTGTTTTCTAGACCTCAGAAAAAAACACAAAATCAAGTGCCACATGTGAAGGTGAGGTGCTAATTCACACTATGAAGTGAGAGAACATACTACTGAGACATTTACAAAATCTGGTATCAATCTCTCAAAACTCCTATGGATCTGATTGTAATAAGAAGCCGTTCCTATAGAAACATTTTCATGTGCGAAGGCTCTTGGGACTCCCCCAAAGGATATGAGCACAAAGCAAAGTAACTACAAACCATAGGAATAAATAAACTTTCATGAGTGAAAGTACATAATACAAACATCCAGGAAAAGAATTTTTAAAAACAGAGTGCCTTGAACAAATCTATTTTAAAATCTTTTTAAAATTATTAAAGACCATTCTAACAGATGTGAGGTGGTATCTCACTGTAGTTTGATTTGCATTTCCCTAATAGCTAGTGACGTTGAGCATCTTTTCGTATATCTGTTGGCCATGTGTGTATCTTCTTGGGAGAAATGTCTGATCAGGTCGTGGCTGTTATCAACAAGACAGGTTATAAATGTCGGAGAGGTTGCAGAACCCTCATTCACTGCTGGTGGGAATGTAGACTTGCACAGCCATTATGGAAAACAGTATGGAGGTGTCTCAAAAAATTAAGAATAGAGTTACCATATATGACCACTGGCAATCCCTCTTTTGGGTACCTACCCAAAAAACTTGAAAACATTTATTCGCAAAGGTATATGCAACCCTATTGCAATACTATTCATGGTGGCCAAGACATAGAAAACAGCAAAGTGGCCTTCGATAGAGGACTGGATAAAGAAGATGTGGTACATATATACAATGGAATACTACTCAGCCATGAAGAAAGATGAAATAGTGCCATCTGCTTGCAACAACGTGGATGGACCTTGGGAATATCATCCTAAATGAAATAAGTCAAATAGAAAGAGCTAAAAGCTACCTGATTTCAGCAAGGCCCCCCATGTTTGCCGGATGGTGCTCCGACGGCCCCAGCACTCCTCCATCTCTTTCGTCCTCAGTTCCACAGCAGCTGCCCTCTCCTGGGGCTCTTGGAATTGTGCCTTTGTCTTGTGAGGCCAGGACTTGGTCAATGGCCCTCAGGGAACCCATCAGACTTCTTCCTGCTTCCCTGCACTGCTTTTTCCAGTAAACGTCCCTTCCTTCCAAATTCCAGCTGCTTCTGCAGCCTAGAATTTCTCAGTTCAGCAAGACCTCCTTGCTCTTCTGGGATTTAGCCCCGTACACAGGCATCAAGTCCAGGCAAAAGTAGTTTCCCAAGGAACTCCGTCTTGCATTGCCCGCTGTCCAATGCCTGAACAGAGGTGTCTCGTACTTGGTGCAGTTTTATGGTGGCTAAGGGCAGGAGGGTAGGTTTGGAACCAGTTCCTCAAACACGGTAAGAATTGAAGTTTCCACAGCCCTGTGTTTAAGAAGAGAAGCACAGGGGGGGAGGTTGACGAGGGTAAAGGGGGTCAATTATACAGTGACTGAAGGAGACAAGCTTTGGATGATGAACATGCAATGCAATACACAGATGTTCTATTATTATATCATACACTTGGAACTTATGTGATTTCATTAACCAATATAACCCCAATAAATTTAATAAAAATATTTTAATTCAACAAAAAGAACAGAAGCACAAGCAGAAAAACTAGAAACAAACTAAGTATTCATTAATATATAACTGGTTAGATAAATTATGCTGCATGCTCATATTTAAACTCTATCCTGCCTTTGAAAAAAGATGACATGGAAAGTTGTCTAAGATACATTGTTAAATAAAAATAAAAAATAAAAAAAAGAATGTTCACAAAACCTCCATTTTGTATATGTGCTCATGTACATGTATAAGTATGCAAAAACAGAAGAAGAAAACTGCAAGGATAAGTGGATAAATTTAAAACTGCAAATCTATGGTTACTTCAGAGTCTGCCTAGAAATAGCAGTGTAGGCATGTTTTAGACCCCATGCCTCTGTGGTATTTGGACTTCACAATTTGAAAATGCAATGATACATTTTAAAATAAAATAACTAAGGGGACTTTGTATTGGTAGGTTGCTTGGGAATTGCTGTCTACACTTTTTCCTCTTGTAAATTACCTACTGTAACTTCATGGTGAAAGCATCTGCAGTAAGAAAAGCGGGAACTGGACACAGTAACAAAAATATGATTATTTTCCTGGCACTGCCTTGCTACCTTTTAGTCTTGACATCCAATCTGTGTAGCAGTCTCCCTCATCCTTTCAGCATTTTTAAGTGCTGCAAATCTGAAAGGCTCCCTCCTTGCTATTACTGGAAACCGGCATGAAGGGTCCACCCTCTCCTGCAAATCTGACATGCCAATTTTGAGGGAGGATTTGAGTAGTAAACACTTGACACAATTTATTTCCTTTCAAATTGGGAGACTCAGAGTCTCCCCCAGGCCCAGGTTTAAATATTTGAAAACTACTTTTTATGTCTTTCAAAATCTTGACAGGCAAGGGGATTTGGAATATGTCAGCAATATGGCAAACTGTATCAGCCCCTCTGTCTCTGGGAAAGATTGAGAGTACCTTATAGGACCAGTTCCCAAAGAGTGATTCTCTCAAAGCCAGCTAGTGCAAACAAGGATTCTTTTCCCGAGAGTTCAAAAATTCATGGTAATTAGAAATGACTTGGGTTAGCCAATCATTTCTCCAACTTCAACCTTTCTCCTCAACACCACCACATAAAATTAGTCACTCATAATTAAGAGTTCTCCTAATTAAACTATTGGAAATACAATACAATCATTGGCAAATAATTTTTTATCAAAAATGTATTCTATATATTCCAATTTCACTTAGCTTCATAAATGTATTATCAATACAATAATCCAGTATAAGCCTCATTGTCAAAATTTCCTGGAATCTGGAGAGAGATTGTCTTAATTCTAGTCCCAGCCCTGTCAATCATTAGTTCTGCAACTTTGATAAAGTTATTTAACTTCTCTGTGCTTTTTTAAAATTTTATTTTATCACCAGTGAAATGCAGATCATAATGATACTTACACAATAGGACTGTTTGAGAATTAAATAATTTATGTTTAAAAGTACATAGGACGCTGTGAATCCTTAATGTGTGTTAATTATCATCACCAGCATCTTCATGGCCATCATCATTAATACCATCTCCCAAATGTTTAAATTACTTTCCTATCTCTTGTAAACCATTAACGGTTTTCCATGAGTTGATTTATTTTCTTTTGTCTTTAAGGACCTTGCCTTCTCTGAGCTTCGCTAACCCAAGAGTAATTGCTTATTTCTGTCACTTGAATAATGGCTGTAATGTCAAAAACAGGACCCCAACCTCAAAGCAAGCACTCAGCGAGCTTTATTTGCACTCACCCCCATGTGCATGGACTCCTCCCACAATAGTTTACCAGGGCCTTAGATGCCACAGTGGGTGCTCAGTCAGTGAATGAATGTTTTATTCGGAAATGTATGTGATGTATCTCATAACTTCCACTTGATATTAATAAGGCACTCGGATTCATCAACAGATTAATAACCATATGGGGTGTTCTCATATATATAAATTTTCCCGCTACAACTGAGTCACTAGGCAGGGACTTGAAGTGGCACATCCTGTTCTTTAGAAAGCAATCTAGAAAGAGGAGCTCCAGTCTCTAGTGCCAGGAAAGAATGAAACTGAGATGCCTGCACCCACCACACCCAACCTGCTAATGCATCCAAAGGTGTGGGACTCAACGGCCCCACGCAAACCTTTTCCTTGCCTACCTTCTGTGACTACTTTTCCACCTGAGGTTCATTTTAAGATGCTTCTATTAATTCAGAATAAAGAAGACTATCAGAGGCATAACACTGTGATTTTTGTCTGACCCACACAATCCCCTTCCAAGTGTAATACACAGAGACTTGAATTAAGAGAGGATGTTGCCATGGGGAAAACTAAGGGAAGTATTTAGAGGCCAAGGCAAGACTAGTTGAAGTGTTTATGGAATAGTGAGAACCTAGTGTAGCTGAAGAGACGGGAATGAGGGAAAGAATGGCCTGAAATAACATCAGAAAAGTAGCCAAAGGTGAGATTACACGGAGGTTGGAGGCCCCGGCAGATATTTGATTTTACTCTGAAATGAAGTAGGAGGCCACGAAACGGGTCCCAAAAGGATGAGACTTTTGTTATGCTTTAATATCTTTCTGTCTGTCGCGTGCAGAGCAGACTGAGGCGAACTGAGAGTTGATGAGAGAAGGTGAGAAGCTGTGGACGGCATCCACTCTTCTGTTTTCTTGGTTTCGGTTATTAACACCCATCACACTTCCTGTTCTATATTAAAATAGCCTTGAGGTCAGGGACAATGTCATATTCATTATTTTACCCATTACAATGCTTAGTGTATCTCTTATTTCTCAAAACATTTCTTAAAAGAATAACAGCTATGAAAAAAAATTGAATTTCCACGGTTATTAATGTATTTTATTATGGCAATTTTAAATCATTGTTTTACTTCTAATTGTAACATTTTTACATTGTTTTGAACAAAAAGGCTTCTGAATTCGAGATGCGGCGTAATCAAAAGGCTTGGCAAAGCAGCACAGACTGTCACCAATGCCTTACAGAAGTAGAAAGGGAATATTTATTAAACGGCCACTCAAACACATGGGTCTGTAGAAAAATACTCTTTCATTATCCGTGGTGGCAATCTTTCATCAGCACTACATTTACATCAGGCTAACGGGATTTTGTAATGCTTCCAATGAATTAAATCTGCATATTTGACATGCATATGCTTTGTAAAAATCTGCATAGTGTTTAAATCATTACATAATCTTGCTCAGTAGGGAGGAGAGACAAGCCACACAAGCAGCCTCTCAGCTATCATTCCTTTGATCTAAAATGCACTGCCTTCCTCTGCGAAGAGGAAGAGACCCTTCCGAACTGATACGCATAATTCTGGCTGATCTGATCTTCTGACTGTAAATCTCCAAGCCATGAGAAAGGGACACTACAGAAGCCTGAGGATGACTGTAAACAGTACTAACTATCTAGAAGCTGCAGCCCTCACAGTGCCAGGGAAGGGCTGACACACTGAATATTAGATAAAGTCTAAAGAGCTCCCCGGGGAAAATGATACAATTTGGATTGTTACAATTATGTTACTGTCTGCTTTTCTTCCTCTGATTAAGTCTTCACAACACACACATAATTACATTCCTCTAAAATCTAAAAGTAAAAAGGTGGGAAGAAATTAACCAAGTGCATTTTATAATGGACACTTCAGCGGGTTTATCAGAGGCCAGACTATTTTTTATCTTTCACAGCATTATAAAAGTATCCATTGGTTGTCTAGCATTTGATCACTTTTCCCTCTTCAATGCAAAGTCCAGGAGATCGAAGTTCAATTCCCGGTCACAGCACATGCCAGGGTTGCGGCCTTGATCCCCAGCAGGGGGCGTGCAGGAGGCAGCTGACCAATGACCCCTGCACCCCCACTGGACTGAACGGACTTGCAGAGCTCATAAGCTCACCATGGGAGAAAGAATTCAGGGAGAAGATAGACATGTTCCTGAAATATAAAATGAGGGCTGCGCACATTCATGAGTTGCTCAGGCTAGTGGAGCGGGACATACAGGTTACGCCTCCACCCTCTGACTCCCACCTCATCTAAGCCACCACTCTCTTACCTCCACCATTTAACAGTCTCCAAACTGGTCACCTCTCATCTCCATTTGCCTCACCCCAATCCCTGCACCACAGGATACAGAATAGTTTTAAACAAACCTTATCAGCTCACCCTTCTGCTTAAAATCCTTCAGTGGCTCTCCAGCCGCAAGCCCACCTCTGTCCGAGCCTTGCCTCCCTTTTGCACTCGTACCTGATCCTGGGGGTATCCCAGCCTCCAGCACCCTCCCGAGGGCCTGGGCTGTTGGTGTCCCGCTCTCCAGTTGATCTGAACTCCCTTCGCTCTCTGGGGTCCACTGTTATTTTAGGCCTCACAACTCTGGGTGCGTTTACCCTTCCACCTGACATCTCCTGCCTTAATCACCTGGATACAACAGTTGGTGAGCTCCATCTCCTCCAGCATTGCCATGAGTTCCCTTGTGCCCTGTATGTCTCTTTTCCAAACACTCATCAAATCTGATAACAATTAACGGTTTCATGTCTGCCCCTACCTCTAGAATGTAAATGCCATGAAAACAGTGGCTATCTTGACTGCCACAAAGCATCTAGGACACCGCACAGCTCAAAACAAGAACTAGAGAGGTATTTTTTGAAAGACTACACGTTTAAAAACAGTTTTCAACCTGTTTTTCAATTTCTTGAGCAGTGCATTGCCAGAATTTGTCAACCTACATTTTTATATCATCATATATGCTTTTCGGTTGTTTTCTCTCCTCTTTTTAAAAACTTTATATAAATAGAAAAATAAAAACAAATCACTAGGGAAAATTCTGCCATGCTGAGAGTAATTCCACAGGTTTCCATCAATACCAAGATAAACATTACTGCTCGCTCAGGTGCAGTTTTCTTATGCATCCTGTCCTACAGTCTTATCAGCCCTTTGCTTTGGAAACGCTTCACCTCCACGGTACCTTTCCTTGTTCAGCAGAGCTGTTAACTTTTTGATCTCCAAAGTTTTTATGGACAATCGTATATTTAGGCTCTAGCGCCTCGCTCTCTGCCTGTCTCATGCACACACACTTTTTCTCCTCCCCACATCCCCTTACAATAATTACAGCTCTGAGTGTGAGCCTGTATTTTACAGCAGGATTGCAAATGAGACAGACTGAGGTGATTTTGCAACATAAAGAGAACTTTGTGATGTTTTTCAAGGGCAAAAAAGCTATTCCTTGAAAATTTCTTAGGGAAAAGGGCAAGAAATGGGCTACATATCAAAGGAGTTAAATATCAAAATATGTAAGTGTAAGTGCATTTGTGGGTGAAAACTCTTTCCTGGAGATTAGTACAAAGCAGTGCTTCAGCTAGTTGACTTCATAGCACAATATGTCAGGGCCTGTGATTATGCCCAAGGCACGGTCATTACCTCCGTGGGTGGAAAGGTCCCAAAGAGCACTCACCTGGACACTTCAGCGGGAAACTCAATTATGGGATCTGAGACTGGAAAAGCAGGTGGGCACTGCTTTCACCTGAGCAAAACCATCTATAATTTGGAGGAAGTGACCAACTCCAGGCTCAGAATGCATGAGGAGAAAACGCAACTTTATCAAATTCTTACAAGACAGGGGTTAATAGCATGTCGTATGGATTCAGAAAGTAGAATCCTTCCGTTAAATCTCCTCCCACGATCAGAGGTAAAAAACAAACAAAAAACCAAGCAAACAAAAACCAGCTGTAATGAGAGTCTTACGGTATGACCATTTGAAGTAACTAAAGTGTTTATTAAAATGACTCCAACTCTTAATAACACTCTTTTGTATTGTTGAGCGATTAGTTCCTTTGGGGGGCTAATTGTTAATAAGCAAAGTCCCATGTTAAGCTATTTATTTATGAATTGTGTGAGAGACTCTGGTTAATTCCCTTTAGTAGTTGTGGAGACCATAGTTAATTTATACTTGATAAAAGTAAATGAGAAAAATGCTTATATAAAAATTATCGGTACAAGTTAAAGGAGTTTTTAATTAATACTATAGACACAAAAGCACTTCTAATGTACCTTTTGATTTAAATAATGCATAAGATATAGAGCACAGAGATATTTGGGGATACTTTTATATATAGAAAGAGAAAAATGACTTCTGTTTTTAAACTTGTGGGTATTTTTCTAGAAACTTTTCTCAATTGAAAAAAATATTTATACCTATGAACACAGAGATAACATTTTAAACTTGTAGATTCCTTAGTAACATCTCTCTCCCGAAGATTCTGCCCCAAGATGCCAAGTATACAACCTGTGATCTGTGTTTCTACAATACCAGCTGGGTGATTCCAGAAGCCCTTAGGATAATCTCTGCTCTCCTCCAAGTAGCCTCTCTCTTTTATGCCAGGACTCCCGTAGTGGTACCATCAGCTTGATGTGGGTGAATTTCGTATCCACATTTCTAGTTTTCATTTCTCAGCAGACTCAGATCAGCAGTGTGACTCCACATTGGATTTTTTCACTTGGGTGGCCTGCTGAACCCAAGTTCATGCTCAACAACAAATCTATGAGGAGGCATTAAAAGAGACACACAGATTAAAAGAGCAGAAGTCCATGGTCAATGGATTTTCACTGTTGTTTTGGCCTTCATTTCACATCTGCTCGTTTCATCTGTGTATATAACACTCTCTAAAACCTGGCTTTTCACCTGTGTTTTTGCTGATATTTCTTTTTTTTTTTTAAATCTAATGGTGGTTTTTCAAGCTTTTCATTCTAATTTGGGCATACTCATAGAGCTGGGTTACTTTTCTTCCCCTATATTTTCTAGGCAGGTTTTAAGGATTGATATTAGACATCTGAAATTATATTTATGAAATTGAACAATATCATTATTGGAAAAATGTCAGAGTTTCCAACATTGTTTGAAGAGGGCTTTCCAAGAGTGATTAGTTTGCGTGTCAAGGGCTAATGAGGTGAGCAACTGTGACCCCTGAGGAATTCTGTCTCCAAATTATGAATAAAGGTTTACATTGCTGCCTCACAATTTCCCTTAACAATATTCTTTAATGAAAAAGATTTATGAAAACACATTGCAATGTGGATAGTATCAACCAATATAAATACCTTTATAAAATGTATCATTTGGGCTTCTCTCCAATTGTGACCTTGTCTACACTTAAGATGCTGAAATATAAATTTAGTAAATTTCCAATGTTCCTGCAAGCCAGTAATTACAACCTCCACCCCAGGAAAGCCACAAACACTGAATTAACGATTACGAAGGAGCTCTGTGCCTTCTCTCCCTATTTGTCCAGATTGCATCTATTCTTCAGGACCCATTTCAAACTCACTTTCCCTACAAAGTCTCACATTATTTCACAGCCAGATATGATATTTGTCTCTCTGAACCACACTACACAGAACTTTTGGGGGGGGGGGGCATTTATTTTATGGTGCCCCACATTACCAGCATGTAACATCTTATTCTGCTTCCTTTGAGGCATTATTTCCTTCAACATTTCAATATTTACTTCATGTAACAGGTCCTCCGCCAAGTCACATCACACATAGTCAGATACGCAAGTCATATAATAATAGACACTTAAATACAGAAGTTAGCTGAACCATTTCACCAGCACTCAAACTGTGTCGTTTCCACCCTCTTCAGTTTGGAAGCACATGACCACTGTCACTTTCAGTAGCAGAATCAATCTTAGATATATATCTTTACTTATTTCAGAAAGAGGAAGGGCGAGGGAGAGGGAGAGAGAATTCTCATCAACGATGAGAGAGTCACTGATCGGCTGCCTCCCGCACGCCCCGACTGGGGATCGAGCCCGCCCCCCGGGCCTGTGCCCTGCCCGGGATCCAGCCTCGGTCTCCTGGATCCTAGGGCGATGCTCAGCCGCTGAGCCACACCCAGCCGGGCCAGAATCAACCTTATGAGCCGAACAAGCCAGTGGTGAGAGCAGTGTTAGAAGGTAAGAGAACAGCAGTGTGGAAAAACCTTTTCTATCTTGGCCTAAAACCATAGGTCGAACTAATGTTTCATCACGCTACCTCTTTTATGGCTGCCTCTACTATTTTTTTTTTTATCTTTATCGTTGAAAGTATTACAGGTGCCCCCCTTTTCCCCCCATTGGTCCCCCCACCCAGCATCTGCTATTCTCAGAGCTGCACCGGAAACCCTTCCCGTCGGCTCCTGACTGCCGGCTGACACTGCCGCTTCGAGTACGGAGCTGAGTTCTCAGAAAGGCCGTCCAACTTGTAGCAGGATCCCTCCCCACGGGACTCTTTGTCAGCCCTGATCAAAAAACAGGGAGACTACCAATTTTTGTTCCTAAACCCTTCACCTTTTTCACCCCAAACCCGCTACCCTTTGGCAACCATCCGTCTGTTCTCTGTGTCCGTAAGTCTCTTTCTATTTTGTTCATTTATTTTGCTCTTTAGATTCCACAGACATGTGAAGTCATATGGTATTTGTCTTTCTCTGTCTGACTTATTTCACTTAGCATACTACCCCCCAGGTCCATCCGTGATGTTGCAAATGGTAAGATTTCATTCTTTTTTTATGGCCCAGTAATATCCCACTATGTATACGCACCACGCCTTTTTTACCCACTCGTCTATTGATGGGCACTTGGGTTGCTTCCAAATTTTGGCTATTGATCTAAGAATTATAGATACATATATATGACTTCATTTCATCCTTATAGTATCTCCATGTGTTAGATGCTAATATTTTCCAAATTTTATACATGAGGACATCAAAGCACAGGTTAGTTAAGGAACTTGCCCAAAGTCATAAAACTACCAAGCGAAAGAGCTTAGGTGCAATTTAAAGTTCTCGGGCTCTCAAGTCTGTGTTAGTGTTTATAACATTTTTTAAAAAGTCGTTGCAATTAATCTCCTTTACTTACTATTTCTGGGAACTATAAAAGGCATAGGTTCGGGTGGCAGAGGACCAAGGCTAGATCATGGCTTCACACTTCCTAGTTGTTGAGTAATCAGAAAGGTTTGTAACCCTTTCAGGCACATTGCCCATGCAAAATAGATAGAATCATAGGTACCTACTCTTTCTAAATTATTGTGATAATTAAATTAGAGAATTACTATGAAAACAGCAAGCCACGTATTAGACAAAAATATTCAATAAAATTGAGCTTTCTTCCTCTCTTCATCTGGAAATCTTCACAATAAAGAAAAACCTATTTTCACTTAAAGAAACCCACTCGTGGGTAAGAAATATTTTTTCTTACCTTTATATGAGAATATCATATCTATGTAATAACATAAAGCCAAATTTTCTGTGAGACTAAGTTAGGACTGTCCATTTGGATAATACTACATGCACTTCACAGAACCTTAAGATACCATTGATTGTAGAAAGCACCATTAATTTATATTAATTTAAAAGACAAAAATTGCTAATTAATCTACGACGATGTCTAATTGTCACAAAAAATAGTTATTTTACATATGAAAATTCTCTTTTAATCCGGAAAAGATTTATATCTTTCCCCCATCCATGCCGTTGGCCATCCCTCAGGCACAGAGCCCATGTAATAGCCACGGAGGGTGGGGAATCCAGAGCAACATGTGCCATCTGATCAGCTGTCCCCTGCCATCCACTTCAATCCATCATTTCCAGGAAAAGCCACTTGCTCAAAGCCACTCAGCTAAATGGGGGTAAAATGGGCCTAGATCCAATGACCCATGACTTCAAGTACACAGGCTTTCTCGTACACTCTGCAAAGGCCCCGAACCAAGCACAGAAATGTCAAAACTGAAACTTCTAAGAACTTTTTTTATGAACTGAGAAAAATTCTCACAACATAATAAGTTATATGATGTGGGGGTCATTCATTTTTTATTTCTTTTACTCCCACATCTGCTCTACTAGCAAGTTGTGCCAACTTTTTAGGGAAGTCTTCAGAGACCAAATTATTAATTATGTCAATACTCTACTCCCATCCATGAGCATCCTCCATTCTTCCTATTTTTCTACCTAGAATGTACATGACTGGCCTGTGTATTTGGTTTGTGTGTTTCATTGTCAACCCCTCCACAGCCCTAATAGAAGATAAGTCCCATGAACAGTTTTGTTGTGATAATTTTTTACTTATTTATTCAATTCCCTATACTCAGGCTGTGAATCAATGCCCTGCACATATGAGACAATCAATAAGTATTTGTTGAGTTAACAAATTATTTAATTACTCATGTTAGTTATTAAATAAGCAATACAATCTTCTTTATTTCAAATTTGTTTGGATAAAACAATTTTTTTTTTATTTTTTTTTAGGATAAAAGAACAAATAAAGTACACCAATGACTTTCCTCTCATACTTTCACAAAATTCTGTCTTTTCTTCCTCTTTAATGGTAAAATAATAATAATATCTTCTTATTCCGGAAATGGGGTAGGAGCATGTCTCAGTTTGAGCCTCTTGCTCTTTTCTTTCATATTCAAACAACCCCACCTTGTGGAGTAGAGGGTAAATTTGCTGAAGGCTCAAACATTCTGGCAGCATTTTTACAACTGAAGATATATAAGGCACACACTGTGTGCCTTTGGCTCTTTAAACTCTCTGTTGGTTTCAAAATGTGCCATCATTGCCATGGGTGGGGTGCTGGACACAGGGTGTTTACCGTCCCCGTTGATGTTTGAACAGTACATTAAAGTGATTTTCTTTTCTTTTTTCTTTTTAAAAAATATCCCTTTGTCTCAGAGTTGTGTCAGAATCTTGATGTTTGTTCTAGTTGCTTTTCCTAGAGCAGCAATACTCATTTGAATATACAGAACTCCAGTTATGGTGCTATAATTAACCGTGATGGAAAGTTTTGGATTGACTTAGGGAAGTCACCCACTATATCCTGGGGCAATTCTGATTGAACAGGAACTTTTACTAGGAAATAAGATGTTCTGGATTCTGTTGTACCCTGAGCAGTACAAGTTCCAATTTAAGCTAAAAATATTCTAAGGAAATAGCTATTGTTCCACATAGTGCTAACCACTGTGGAAGCTCCGTGGGTGCTTTCTTTGACTGATGGACCACAGTAAGTGACACATTACAAATATAACTTATATTGAAATGAATGACATCACTGTGTATTATTCATTCAAAAGTACATTTTGATTACAAACCATTTGCTTTATTTTTTGTAGACTTGCAAATGAGGAAATGTATGCCCAAGATGTTACTGTTAAATTTTTGAAACCATTCTTCCTTCATGTTTTACTTTTATATTTATATGTACATTCTCAAAAAAATAAATTTACCCAAAGTTCTTTAAAAAACCTATTCTAATTTTCCATGTTATCCCCCCATTCGTGTCATACAAAAATAATTTTTAGCTCAATGTTCATATTCAGCTTATATTTTGGATGCCCCCTTAATATTTATTGTAAATATGTTTTGACACTGTAACCAGTCTTCATATCTAAGTAATGTATCTTTAATTTTAAATATCTTATATCATAACTCCTCCATCTAAAAATCATTTCTAATTTCTCACTACTATCGTCAGTGCATGAGTTATTATCATCTTAATGACTGTATTTTTCTTTAGAAAAGTTTTTGAGTAAAGACAAAGAGAATGGAATTAAACACAATCACATTTAAATTCAGCATCCATGCATGAGAAGATCCTGGGTATAGGAGATTTGGATTTTCTGCTGACAACCCAGACTGTTCTCCCCCCTCCATGTTCTCTGCATGTCTGGAAAATAGAAAGACAGATTTCTTTTCTATGCCAGTGCTCGTGGATCAAATTAAGATTGTGAGGGCCATTACAGCAAAACTATTCTCTTCCTTCAAGATGGTTAATAGAAGAAAATCCCAAGAGTCAGGGGTCCAGAGTGGATTCGCAATACCCACCATCCCTAGAGTGGTTGTGAAACAGTTAGATCAACAGTGTCTGTAAATAGTGCTGAACTCTGCCTGGCACATAGCAAGCATTCAATAAGTGTTCACTGCTGTTATTACACTTTTACATCTAAATATATTCAAAGGTAGAACTATTCCCCTCAAATCCCTTATTCATTTTCAGAAGTTCTATATTACTCTTAGGAGATTTTGGATCAACAAGAGCTTTTGAGAAGAACATTTCCAACAAAGGCATATGTAGCTGGGACTAGATCTTAATGACAGAAACACTGTATGTCTGTTCTCTCCCCACTCACAGTTAATGAAGATGGGAAATTAATTCATTAATCCTGAACTACAATAAGTTCAAAATTGTAGAAACAGAAAGACTGTAATTGGATTTTTACATTTCAGGTAAAAATGTAAGACATAATCTTATAGTCTAGAGGCCAAAAAAGAAGAAAAACAGAAAAACATTCATATCAAATGACTGCTTAAATAAATGCAAATCTGACATTATTATAAAATAATTTCAAAGGAAATGAATTATCAGGTCTTAGTTATAAAATAGTATTAGTGTAACATTCCGAATCCATAGTTATATTTAATAGGGTTGAACATTACTCATTTCATGGTGACACCAGGCTCTTCCCCCGTGGTGAGTGAACAAACAAAGACAATAAAAGTCAGTCAGGAATCCAGGATCACAATATGGGTTCTATTAATTTACTTTCATGGTACATTTTAGTTATTTTTAGATCCTCTTAACATTTGACAATAAGCACACACGACTAGATATCACTCTGGGGTGGCAATCATATCATGGCTAAAACTACTTGGAGAAAAAGAAGAGTAAGTGGTATAAACCTTTTAATAAATGTAATTGATTAATAGGTTCACATCTAGTGTGTTTCAAAAAGCCTAAGAGAGAGTTTAGGCTTGAAAACACACATTATGTAATTACAAAATCAGCCCCCTCTTGCCACTCATTGAATAGTACTCCCACTTTCCACATCAATTTTTGGTCTGATTTTAATGACTAAAAAAAAAAAAAAAAATGCTCTTTCATTTTCAGATTGCAATTTAAGTAGCAATGCAATTACATCAGAGATTTAATAAAAAATGTCTCTCTCATTTTCTCATATGCAGCATAACTACAATATAATGGGACCACTGTGTCCTCTATCTGCTCAGAAGCCTTCACAAGGCCTTCGCAGAGGGCATTCCCAATAAGACAATGCCCTCTAACTTTCTTAGGCTACTTTGCTGAAAGTCAGTACAGTGTGGCAGATAAGAGCATGGCCTCTGGGACCCAGACCCAGAAGTTCGCTGGCCACTTCTATCATTATCCAGTTGTGTTTCCAGCTTTAATGAGGTATAATTGACAAATATATATTGTATATATTTAAGGTGTACAACGTGATGGATACACATGGTGAAATGATAACCACAACCAAGCTAATTAACATGTCTGTCACCTCATGTAGTTACCTCATGTAGAGTGTGTGTGTGTGTGAATGTGCCCGTGTATGGTGAGAACACCTAAGATCTACTTTCTGCAAATTTCAGTGGGGAAGAAACTTCAGCTCTTGATGGGAGGAGCTGTGAAGACACTGTGACCACTTTTAACCCATCATGCTACTGTTTGATGATAGGATCTATTGCCGTCTCTCCTCTGGCACTATCTTTTCTCTCTTCCAACTGTGCTTTTTAAATAGTACATGGACAAGAGCTTGTGAGTCTACCTCAGTTTCTTTGGAGTCTACCTCAGTTTCTTTCCTCAATTAGTCTGGCTAGGGCTTGGTTAGAGACTCCTCTTCCAGGTGGCACCCTAGGAATAGGCACAGGTACCCAGCTCCTAGGCCTTGCCGTAGCCTGAGATAAAGTTGAAGGAAGGTGCTTCTTTGTAGAGTTGAGAGACTCAGTTTTCCAAGACTTGAAATTCAAAAGAAAAAGGTCAACACAGAAACATCTAACAAGGGAGATAATCCAGGCTCCCTGCTCCTCTCTCCGTGGACAGTGTCCAGCAAAGACACTACTGTCAGCCTTGCCTGGCCAGTTCTTGCATTGCACAGAATAAAGGCTAAGTTTTGTCTCCTTAACCTAATTACTGGACATTCAGGACAGTTACCAGTATAAATTTTATTCATAGGTTGTCTTCAACAAATGTAATCAATATAATTGGTAAAGGGAATAGCAATCAAATGGCAATATCCCGGGAAGAAAACCAAGTACTTTGTTTAACAATAACAACATAATGTTAAGATAAGAATACTTTCACCTAGGAAAGACAAAAATTCAAACAGGTACTTTACTACACACTCTCCCTGGGTTCTTCTATATGACAGCTTTACCTATACTTATGTTTAGCAGTACTAGCTCTCACATCTGAGATCTCACTGTGCTGTTTCTCTGTGTTTTATTTGGCACTCATGACTATAGTTATATTTGGACATGTGTTACCTTTCCTATAATTGCCTGTACTCATAAAGTGACAGGCATACCTTTCAACCACTGTATTCATTGTTGTTCCTATGTTTGGTGCCCCTGAGATACTGAATAGACGTCATTTGTGTTAGACATATATTTATATATTTATAATATTAGCTTTTTCATGTTATAGTCAGTGATACTCTTTAAGAAAAGCATATAATGTAAAGATTAAGCATGCATGCTAGTCTCCGTGTTTAAATATTCACTTTTAGTTTTTAGGTTGGGAAAAGCACTCAATTTCCCTAAACTTTAATTTCTTCATCTTTAAAGTGAAATTAATAAAGTAATTATTTTACAGGGCTACAAAGATTAAGTTTCGTCTGGCCGGGCGTGGCTCAGCGGTTGAGTATCAACCTAGGATCCAGGCGATCGGGGTTCGACTCCGGGTCAGGGCACATGCGCGGTTGAGGGCTTGATCAATGACTCTCTCATCATTGATGTTTCTATCTCTCTCCCTCTCCTTTCCTCTCTCTGAAATCAATAAAGATATATTTCAAAAATAAATAAAAAATAAAACTAAGGAAGTTTTAAGTATTCTTATCATTAAGTCCAACTTAGATTTACCTTTAACAACTTCTCTAAAGGTAAAATAATATTGTAGAGACTAAAGTGATTGAGGATATTAATAATAATTGGCAGGTCTGTGGCCCTGTTTTAAAATTTGGGGATATGAAAGAAGATGATATTTTCACCTGTGTTAAAACACACTGAAAGGGAGAAAAAAAAATGCCCGCTATGTTAACTAAGACAGTGCTTTGAATATCAAAGCATTTCCTCTTCACAGCAACCAGTTAAATACCTGAACACTTGGCTAGGATATGATTAACTCTACTTCAATTATGAGAGATTATCTATAACTGGCAAAATGAAAGGTATCTTCCACAGTAGCAGAGTCAGCTTCACTGGCCTAATGCTCATCCCAGAAAAGCCAAATGAATAATGAATTTACTCTGAGCAACTTTCCAAATTTCTTGCAACAAGCTCTGTAATTTGCTTACAGATGTAATGTGCCACCAATAATTGGACTGGTTTGAATTCTGTTAGTGCAGCATCTGCTGATACCATTCCTTCCTCCTAATTATAATTATTAGAGCTCCTTTTGACTTTGTCAATTTCCAGTTCCAATGCATTGGTTGCTCAAAGCTGTTTGAGTAATTGTGATTGTTGTTCTCTGATCATGGATTAATTCTCTCAAGAATAAATTGGTAGATAATTGGGTGAGGCTAGTACTTCAAAATGAAAACTGAGGGACATTTAAGACAGAAAGTGAGGTGTGTATGTATCCACCTATCCACACACATATAACATATACTTAAATTCAAAACATATATATACACTCATGCACACCCATATATGCATATATTAACTTAACTAAAAACCTTAATTTATAATGTGCATGTACTACCTCAGCTTCTTCCTATGAAATGAGGATAATGTCAACCCAAACACCATAATTTAAATTTGGACGTTAAAGGAGAGATTGACAGCAATACAGTCACAGAAAGGGACTTTAAACTCTTCACTGACTTTACTGGATAGATCTTCTAGACAAAAAATCAACAAGGAAACAGTGACTCTAAATGACACACTAGATCACATGGATTTAATTGACATTTACAGAACATTTCACCCCAAAGCTGCAGAATATGCATTCTCCTCAAGTGCACATGGGACATTCTCAAAGACAGGCCACATGTTAGGACACAAAACAAGTCTCTACAAGTTCAAGAAGATTGAAATCATATCAAGCATCTTCTCAGACATTTATACAATGGAATACTACGCAGCTGTAAAAACGAAGGATCCCCTGCCCTCTGAGACAGCATGGTGGGACCTGGAGAGTACTATGCTAAGTGAAATAGGTCAGGCAGAGAAAGACAAGTGTCACATGATCTTACCCACATGTGGAATCTAATGAACAAAATAAACTGATGAACAAAATAGGTCCAGAGACATAGGAGCATGGAACAGACTGATGAATCTCAGCGGGAAGGCAGGGGTGGGTGGGTGGGTGGGTGGGGAGAGATTAACATAAGAATTTATATGCATATATTCATAACCCATGGACACAGACAATAGTGTGATGAAGACCTGAGGGGAGGGATAAAGGGGGGAAGGGATTGATGGGGGAAAAGGGGGGACATTTGTAATAGTTTCAACAGTAAAGATAGATTTTTTAAAAATTGTTTCCCAAAACATTATAGTAATTTATTACTTAAAATTAATGTTGAGGGTATTTTGTCCCTTTGTTCATGTTGTTATATGTTTGCCTTAGGAGGGAGCTGTTTATGTGTATTCTAAGCTAATTGATCAGTTATTATAGCAAAAGACTTCATTTTTTTTGGCTCAGCCAGTCACTTACTTGTAGTACAGCCATAAGCTGGTCTTAGACACAAGAGCTGAACTCCCACACTGTACCTTGATGGGCTCATATCAATCAGTAATGGCACTAATCAATGCTAATGGGAATGTGATAGGAGAGTCAGTATGTTGTTCTTTAAGTACAGTTGCTATGCTGCAAAATGATTCTCATAATGATTATATGTAAACTAGTTTTATTAATGAATGATACCTGGACAGAACTGTCTCCTTGGAAGACTTCTAGCTCAAAAATTGTTTAATGTAGTGAATGCAAGATTTTAAGCCAAACCAAAACAACTCTGAAACTCAGTTCCCACAACTGTACTGTGAAAGTAATAAAACCTCCCTGTATAAGTTGTTATGAGGAATAGAGTTGGCACATGATGGATGCCTTGCAGAGAGTGCTCAGCATAGAGAAGGTGCCAAAGAAATGGTAATTTTTCAGATGCTGAATTGAAACCTAGAAAGCAGTACAAAACCTTATGAACTAAATGTTACATATTGCAGGGAAAATAATAAAGCCTTTGAGAGAATTATTTAGATAAAGACTTGGAAGCTGGCTTTCCTGGCTTCATTCATAAATATCCCAACAGTTGAATATATAAATTGACTGTATAAAGTATGTTTCATTCTTACTCTGTAGGAAGATGATAAAGAAAGCATATTTAAAATGCCTCATAAGTGGGCCTCAATAAGTGCTGAAATCTACTACGGAACTGTGCTTCTTCATCCACAAATGTTATCAGGATTGCACCTAGACTTTGACGTGAAGGGGGAGAGACTGAACTCAAAGGGCTCCTCCACTGTGGAGGTATCATGTCAAAGGAAAGTGGAGAGGGGATAATTGGATTCAGAAGCCACTTAAGGGTTTATTCTTCAAATTAACATTGGCTTGATTTTTGGAGCAGTTCAGTCCAACAACAGAAAAGATATAAGCTAATATGAGCTTATATAACTTTATTAAAAGGAAGAACAGTATGATAACATGTTTCCCCACAAGAAAATGCCCAAATAAAAATAAAGGTGATTGCTTTCACTTCTGCAAGGACAGATGCAGCATTAGTGAAGTTTCTTATACTAACCCTCAACCATATGGACCAGGCAAAGGCAACTGATAGTATGTGCAAAGGGCTATGAGAGGAAAGGTTCCTACATACAGCTGGGCCTCATTAAGGTCATACCTTCCTGCAACCTTTTCCACAAGATTAAGGCTGGGAAGGCTTTGTTTGGGAAAGATGTAAATGAGGAAGGTTGGGAGCTCATCTGTGGAAACATAGAGGCAGAATATGAAAGTGGCTTGCTGCATGTCATTTCATATGCATTTAATGTTTTGATATTCTCCTGGGAAGAACTGTCAATAAAATATTTCCTATCTGCCATAAGAGAAGAAAAAAAAAATCCTCAGTCTCTTGGGTTAGGTAAGTTTTCCTCCCTTTTTGGAAAACTGTTACATATGTATTATTATATGTAATTATATTATATATATATATATATAGATAGATAGATATAAATACATATATATAATACAGATATACAGATATACAGTTATATATAAATACATATATGTGCCTGGCTGGCTTGGCTCAGCAGTTGAGCATTGATCCATGGAGGTGGGGACTCAATTCCCAGCAGGAGGTGTGCAAGAGGCAGCTGATCAATGATCTCTCTCTCCCTCTCCCTTCCTCCCTCTGAAATCAATAAAAATATATTAAAAATAATAAATAAATAAATACCTATATATAATGTAGCTTTCTAAACATTGTATGAAAACTTGAGGACCTTTCTTGTATGAGTATCAGTGAGGAGCGAGCAAGTCTTCAACCAGAGCTCTCCCTGTTTGCAGTAACCTAAGTTCCCACAATGTAGTAAAGCATATCAAACAGTACAAAGCACTACATTTGAAACTACCCCGGGCTTAAATCTATAATTATTACAATACATTTATTCTAGGTCATAACTCTTTCTGTCTTACAGATATATTACATAGAGGAAGGCATGGATAAACAAATGCTGTCTTTTAGATGGTTAAGAAAGACAGAAAAATGATTCTTTTCACTGCAATAATCATTCACAAAACTCACATAGTGATCATTTCCCTCCAATAAGGCACTCTAAAACTGATAGATCTGAGTGAGCTCCTGGGTTTTCCTTAAACTCCTGTGCAATATATGCTAAATTTCTATATGCAGTAATGTGTATTTTTCTAGAGAGAATATCCATAGCTTATATCAGGATCTCAGGTATGTGATCCCCACTAAACATAAAAATAAACAGCTACTGCATTTGAGAATATTTGCTCTGAGCTGTATCTCAAACCTAAAAATGCATTTCTATCAAAAAGAATAATTGGAGGCACCATGGAGTACAGTACAGGGATGCAACCCCTTTGCTTTCTACTTCTGATTTCAGTAAAGGTGGTGACAAAAATAACTGTACTCAGATATAAAGGTAAGTGTTCTGGGGTTTACATGAACAAACAGCCAGGGAATACAAATTTAGGCAAAGGTTTCTCAAGAGTTGTTATATACACATATTTATGCTAATTAAGAGCATCAACAATATAAGAATATTACTTTTTATGACTCAAAAATCAATACAGCTATCCCAAATATCAGTAGCCAGTGCTATGGACAGTGTACCTTCATTAAGCCATGTTATCTCAAACTCACCCTTATTTATGTCTATATTAAGTTTTACACCAAGTCTTATCTATGTGTAAATAGAACTCAACATAGCAAAGAAATTTCCCTGAAACAGTCAGGATATTTCCTCTTATCTCTTACAGTGTTATAGTATTGGATGAAAAATCTTGGTCCTTTTATTTGTGGCATTTCTTCACTGGGGGAAGAATGGATATTCCTATAGCTCCATACTCACAGTAGGTAGAGTCCTGGAGTCCTGTTAGGGCCTGTCTTAATGTGCAACCCAGAAGTTGTCTCTGGCCCTGCCAGGTCAATCTGTACCTGGGCACACTGGGGCTTTTCTCACATCCAGTCTAGAGTCATGTTAAGCATTGTCTATCCCTATAAACCCAGGCCAGGCTATGTCTGAGCTCTTTGAGTCCCTCCCTGAAATTGGCTAAGTCAATAAAGTTATATATCCCAATGTTTGGATTTGATGAGAGAGGTGCAAACCCTTCACACATCTCCAATCCAGTATAGCCAGTAATCAAGCTCATATTTTGCCCCATTAGACTCACTATTGTATAACACACTCTTATCACCTAGCACTATGAAACACAGGAAGGATGAGTGGGGCCCCAAGAAGAACTTCCAACAAAAAGCATGAACTTCTTGATGCCTGTATAATATTCTTTCTGGAAATCTAAAGAAAAAAAGGAAGAAAATAAAACAAAAGCAAAAACAGAACTTGCTGCCCATGGGAATAACTCCAAATATCTTTGATGAGTTTCTCTAAAAAAAAATTAGATTTGGAGCAAACACTGACCAAAATCCAATAGTAACAGCCTCATTAATGTAAAGTCAGGGCATATGAGCACACTTGGTACACTGGTGAGACAACAGGTCTACCAACTTTATGCAATTAATTGGTGTTAGAAACAGTTAACAAAATAATGTACAGCCCACAGCCCTCATGTTAAACTGACCAAGCAGATATTTCTCTCAAATGACCACAGAATCTAGATTAGTTACAACCCTCAGCGCAAGAATCTGAGCCAACGGTAAGTCAACTTTTACACTACCTGTACTCAGTGTCAGAGAAAACTGTTAACTCAGACTTCCCCTACTTAAGGGAGGGGAGGAGGGGGACACAAAAAAAAGAACTCTGGGTTGCTTTTTTTTAATTCAATTTTTTTAATTAACTACTGAGAGATAAAAATCAAGAGAAAATCCTGCCCCCTAAGTGGAGTATAACTATAAAAACCATCTATTCTGAAGAAATTAATGATTCATTCTGTAAAAGTTTAACTAACTGATGCATGTTAATGTTTTGGAGACCAATCACCAGCATCAAGAATGCGGTGTTCAACATGAAACATAAAGGGATATGGCTAATGAGAGGCCCACAAACTGGTGTTTTGAAACAGTTCAGTTGGTTTCAATAGATGAAACATTTATATTAATGTAGGTAACCGTATAAACCTGAAAGCTCTTTAGAACAATTATTTTTGTCCAGATTTATGTTCACTTTTTTTTGCCACTTGGAAAAAGTAACACACTCTAAATTTTTATAAAGAAACATATTATTTAAATATTGTTAAATTAAAATTGACTAGATAGTATAGATAATTAATGTTGAATGAAAGTTTCTTGATATTAAAGCCACTGGGGTAAATCAGAATGAAAAGAATCAGAGGTGCTTGAGCAAAATGAATGGAAACCTGCTTCTTAAGGGCATAGCTCAGAAATGGCATCCTGTCATCACCTTCCAAAATCCACTGGTCAGCACAAGGTCAAGCCCAACATAAATGGGATGGAGAAGTATATTCCACTCATAGTTAATCACTGCAAGAGCAGAGAGAAAAGGGAAAAATTTTAATAAATAATACAATCTATTTTAGTTACTAAGTGTAGTTTTATAAACTGAACACTATAATCCTAGGGAGTGGTCTAAATATGGCTACACAACAGAAATTCTAGAAACTTGGTCCTATTCAGATCATATAACAAAAACTGCCAGAAGAAAGGCAGGGCTTTTAAAAATACTATGGACAGGTGATAAACCCTTAAATGGAATATCTCCACATAGTTGCCAGAATGCTACAGTCTGCCACCTGCCTTCTCCCTGAAATACTCTGTCCTTTATAAATGATATTCTCCTTCGCAAAGCCCTGTTTGGCATTCTACCCTCTCTAATTTATCTTTACTTCCTGTATTTGCCCTTTATAAGAGAATGTGCATATGATTGTAACACGTTTATCATTGTAATTTATCAGAAATGTGCCATGATCCAATGGTTTATCACCATTATGGGCTCTCTGAAGGTACACACTGTATATTCACCTCCGTACACCCAAGCTTAGTTTAGTTCTGGCTGTAGGGATATTCAAACATCAGACAATTTAGTCTAAGTGATCTTTAAATTGTTTCTTACTCTAATATTATACACAAGGCTTTGGAATGTTGTTTTAATAAAGTATCAATGATTTTCCCATCTTAACAAACCTAAAAATCCTTAACAATAATCAAAGAAGTTATTTTGCTGGCTGCATTCAAGTAGCATTTGCTCCAACCTTTTAGCTCCCAGCCTTGGATTTCTTATCCTCAGGGCCCTCTTTTCATTCAATGTTCAGTTGTGTTCAGTCTTTAGATTGCTGTTCATTCTGCTGATCATTTCACAGCAATGATTTTGGCAGACAAAGCAATTCATATGCATAGCCAGGTGCTCTCGTTGGCACCCTCGCCACTGGAAGGGGTTGACTCAGATGTTTCCCACACCTGCGAATTGTCTGCCCAATCTTAGCTGGTTCCCATGAACTTAATTATCATGCTCTATTTCCAAATTTAAAAAAAAAATAATTAAGAGAGCATGCCTAAAATTCAGATGCCACTGCTTCCTGCCATCCCCAGCCATGCTCCCCATCCCCCAGCACAACACTACCATAAACAAATTAGTGTTTCTTCATCACGATTTTATTTTGATTTGTGGGATGTGGAAATAAAATACACTCATTATGTCTGAAGAGCTAATTAATTCCAATGGTGAAAGCATCTCTGTGCTTGTCCACTGGATTGTGACTAAGGTGTTTAACTTGAATTCCACTTGAGTGAGTTAAGGGTCCATGGATGACCTTGACCTCTGACATGTCTGTTTTTGAAGCATATTACACCTGATATCAAAAGATGGAATTTTATAATCAAATCAAATTGTGAATAGGCTAGACTTAAAACACTTTATCATAACTTTCCCTTTCCTGGTTCTCAGCCAATTATTTCATTTCTTCAAGAAGAATGTATTTGTATACGCTGAATAGCCATTAATTTGCTCAATAGCTTTCCTATTATTCCATTTTATATTATTCCATGTTATATTTTAGTGACTGTAATTTATTATATGTGCATTAATAATTAATTGTAATTCTTATTTCATACCTGTGTATGGGAAAAAGAGTAGTTACTGTACTTTGAGGCCTTAAACTGAAGATCTCCAAAACGACATCTTAAAAGCTCAAAGTCTCTAAGTATTTGACAAGTATTCAAAAAACAGAAGTACCATGATATATCACACAGCTTTACCTGAGTCATATGTAGGAGGATGGGAGAGTCATAACAAAAGCAATCTATGAGTCCTTTACTTAATCAAAGGACTCCTTGTTTTAATTTGTCATCCTTGTGTTAATCGAAGAACTTAAAGGGAATATCATAATTCAATTAGTCTGACCTTTAAAAAAACCTAAGGTACTGGCTTAAGAACAGGCATATAGTTCAATGGAATAGAACTGAGATTCCAGAAATAAGTTCATACTCTCATACGTGTTAAGATATGTGACTATGGGAAAACAAAGAAGAAATTCATTTCATGAAAACTTGGGAGTCGCTAGTTGGTGGCCAGACACAAAACTCCATGTTGAACTTCTTTCTGCTCAGAGGGACAAAAAGCAGACATTATTGACTTGAGCAAACTCAAGGAGCGGGTATAACTCAGCTCTCTCAATTTGAATGCCAGGTGGGTACAACATTATTGGCAACCTAACAAAATAGCAAGGTAACTGCTCAAAGTTAGAAGAATACTATGTTTACCCCTTACATTGCAAAAGAGGAGCTCACATGGACATCTTAGCAGGCTCATGGCAGTGGGCAATTACAGAAATGTTTGGCCCAAAAAACAGTGACCTCAGAAAACAAGGTCACGGGCATTTGTAAAGCCAGGAAAAAAGTATGCCCTAGATAAAGGTCCATGGAAAAGTAGGTCTTTGTGTTTAACCCCAGTACCTAGAGCAGTACCTGTGGCATCAGTAAATCACTAAGTATTCTGAGCTTCCAATGACAAAACGATCTGTTGTCATTGAAGTCCAGGTAACTGTAAAAAGAATGAATGGTGTGTATGGGTGTGTGTGTATGGGTGTGTGTTACAAGTAGACAAAAGAGTCATGTATTTAATTAGAGTTTCAAATGGGTTTTATGGCCTAAATATGGTGAAGAATTACTTGTTTAGACATTGGAATTACTACTTTAAAGCTTCCTATTTGAGACTAAGGGAGAAGGGGAGGTAGGAACAGCTGATCCCAGTTTGAAAAAGTGACCTAAGAGTTGAAGTTTTACACTACTCAATATTTGTTCCCCAGATTCAACATTATTTCTCTGTAATGTCCCTTTGCTTGGAATTCTCTTTCTCTGACCATTTGTGCGGCAGGATCTATCTCACCTTTCAGGTGAGGAGAGAGGACTTCCTAATCATGCCATATTAGTGCTTCTGCCAACCCAAATTCCACCCTATTGCATCCTCATGTGTTTTCCTCATAGCACTAGCACATTATACTAATATTTTTTTATTTGCCTTTTAAAAAAATGTTTTGGGGTGTCATTGGTTAATAAAATTACATAGGTTTCAAGCGTACAATCCCATAATACATCATCTGTATATTGTATTGTGTGTTCACCATCCAAAGCCAGGTCTCCTTCCATCACCATTTAGCCCCCCTTTACCCTCTTCAACTTCCCCCACCCCCCTTCCCTCTGTTTTCATTTGCTTTTAATCTGACTCCTCCAACTAGAATATAACCTCCATGAAGGGAGCAACCTAATCGATCTTGTGGTCTGCTAAATGCCCAGTACTCAAAGCAAAGACTGGCACATTGTAAACATTTGTGAATAAGTAAATGAATGGACTAGTGTAAGTATACTAACCTTAAAAGGAAAATTAGTCGTATTTTTTGAATACTATAAAACTGGCTGGTCACACCTGCAGAAATAATAAGGATCATATCTTGCTCCCAGGTCAGGGATTATAAAGATCCTCTCCCTGTACAACACCTTTCCTGTGGCCACTTCATTCCATTTTAACAGTTCAATAGTTTTTTAACATCTACCATGATCCAAATTTTTTATTAGGCCCTGAAGATAGAAAGATGAAATAAGGCTTTCTGCTCTTTTCCCTGCTTAGAGGTCAAGGAACGTGAAAAGAGATGAAATCTGAATCAAAAGACATCATCTCTAGGTAGTGCCTCCAACATGCTTAGTGCAGACGGGAATGATGTAAATGACTGAACCCAAGTTTGGGGATAGTCTGTGAATTTTAATTATCTCCACTATCCCCATCTCCCATTGCCATGGATAATTGAAAGCTGGCCATATTGCTAGGTAACGCTTCATTCCCTACATAACTTGGCACTTAGAGAACGTTTTGCAGGAGAAGCAATTACAGCAATTGTCTCATCTGGGGTGGGTGGAGGGTGGATATAAACTGATTCTTGATGATATTTTTGCTCTTTCACCATATTTATAGCATAGATTCTTCAATCTAGTTTTGAAAACCTTCAAATGTATATTCTCAGTGGCTATACCTACCTACCTACCAGTGTGGGGAGAGAGGGGTTTGCAAGAAATACATAGCATTCCAGGTGCATTAAATGAATAATATAGAATTGAAAACTGTGTCAATTTTCTCAGTTTCAGAGGTGTTAGGTAGCTTGCTCAAGGCACAAACTTTGTAATTTGCAGTCCTCTGGTTGACTAAGGGTTATGCGAGGTCAATGGACATGATCTTAACCACTACACAAAAATGACTCTCTAGTTTACAAACCCATACTGATTTTTTTTTTTAAAGCAGTTTTAATTGCTATTCAGGGACACTTAATTGAATAGTATAATGCAAGACAGTCATCCACATCTTGGTATGGACTCCTCAGGGAGGATTAAGAAATATCTGCAAAATGCAGCTAAGGATCAGCAAGTTCAAAAGAGCAGATTGCAAGAAGGGTGGGTGTGTAGTTGGGGGATAGGATTTAGTGAGATGTATATACATACAAACTTTCACTTAATGTTATTGTCATTTCTCAATCTATAAATAGATATGCTCTTAGTTTTTTTGTTTTGTGTTTTTTTCAAATAACAAAGGAAGAACAGGGGATCTAATCATCTAAATGCTGCCACTGAGAAATAACAATTGCCAGCATTCAGGATGCCGAGATATCTGGCAATGGTGTGAATCATTTCATCAGTATAGACAGACAGACAGAATCCAAAGACTGATATTTATAAAGATATTGCTGAACACTAATTCATATTTCTATACTTCCAAAAATAAAATATTGAGATTAATTTCAGTTAAAATTAACATATGTAAAAAAATGGCTTTTAGCTAAACTAAAATAGTTACTAAATGTAAGAAGTGTTTATTAACAATAAAAGGCATTGTTAAATATCTCTCTAGAAAGTTTAATTAAAACTCATGAGAAGTATAGAGGGTGAAATAGTTTTAACTACACTTTACAAGTTTAATCAAGTTTAAACTGAGTTAATTAACTCTACTATGAAGATTAGGAAAAACTTCATTCCCCTTCTAAATGTCGTAATTATATCGAACTTTTAAACTATCTTCTGTAATCATTGTTTTAAATTTAAAATTGGCTAAATGGTCACTTCCAGTTCTTTTCACATATATTCAGTCCTAAGTTCTTTATTATGATTTCATTCCTCTGTGGGCTAGATTTCATGATTATGAATTATTTATTTTCCAAGAAAAATGGATTGATGCTACAATTGCTGAATTCTTGCCTTTTGAGAATACTGTATCTTGGCTTTATTTAAATAATAAGGACAATTTGGCTGTGTGTCAATTAGTTGTGATAATTTCATTCAAAAGATCATGTGCATTGCTGCACAGTGTTCTGGTATTATAAACTGTTGTGGAAGAAAACTTACCTTAAGTTTTCCTCTTCATTGTTACATTGATTTATCTGCCTAGACATTGAATTTCTCCTTGAAGATCAGCATCCCCCAAATATATTTTGATTTAGATCTTTCAGTTTTATTTCCATACCATTCATGAATAGATTATATATCCTTTCGAAATGAAGAATGATTTTATTTCAGGAATATGGTCCAGGCATTATTAAACAAATGTTATGGTCACTTTTGTTTTTAAGAACTTATCGAGGTGTATTTTTAAAAAGCTGAAGTCATTTCACCGTTTCTAAGTATGGAGATAATGTATTAAAATTGCATCCAATTTTTAACATTTTTCTAGATTTTTCTACAAAAGCCAAGGTGATTTGATTAAGTCAATGACTTCATCAACTAAAAAAATAAATCATCATCCTAAGAACTAAGAATAAAAACATGCTGTCACTTATAATTATAAGGTGCTATTTATTGTTAGATGTGTTGCAATTTAATAGAGGTTAAAATGTGAAAAAAAGTAGGTCTTAGAATGGATCAAATATGAAACTATTCTCATTTGTTAGATAAAGAAATCCAATCAGGTTTAGTAAAAAGACTCCACTACTTCACTGAAGTGACTGAGTTAGTTATTGGTCAATTCAGAAGACTTTGCTCTCATATCTTCTAACTCCTCATTTTTCTTCCACCAAAACAGCTCCCTCCATTCTAATGTAGGTGGAGGTAGAGGGTAGAGCTAGAAATCTAAGCTCATAGAAAATGCTAAGTTACTTTCAAACAAAAATGTCTACTTTTATATTGATTCTGATATTAAATCATTTTAAATGAGCCACATGTAGCCCACAGTTTCTTTGTTTCAGAGATTGACTAGAAGATTATAGTCTGTTACTTTTCTTCATTTCATTTGTGGATAAAACTGAACTAATGGTCTATTGATTCCCGCCTGCCCACATTTAGAAGGCCAATTATACTGCAGTTGTACCATCACTGCCTGGAATTTTATCTTATCACTGATGGATATTCTATGACCTTTGGAATAGTGGTTTCTCACTGGCCATTTGTAGAATATTATTATTATTATATCATCTGAAATCGATTTAGTATAAAATGAATAAACTATCTTCACTGAGAGTAGTTTTTAAATTTGTTCATAAGCATCAGAAAGAAATAAAATTCTTAACAAGAATAATAAGATCAGTGGTTGTTAAGAATGAAATACATATTAAAAGGACACTAGTTAATTTTGAGTATAACTTCTCCCCAAAGGACAGCTTAAAAAATTTTAGCACCAGAAGTTTTTGGTACAGGTTGAAAATATGGTTTCATGTCCCACTTCCACTAAAAATTACTGTGTGAGATTTGGCATGTCAGTTCATCTCTCTGAGGCTAAATTTCATGACCTCTCCTAGATGCAACGTAGATAGGAA
Source organism: Miniopterus natalensis (assembly GCF_054644295.1). Lineage (NCBI taxonomy): Eukaryota > Metazoa > Chordata > Mammalia > Chiroptera > Miniopteridae > Miniopterus > Miniopterus natalensis. The sequence continues at coordinate 62,442,127 of NC_142091.1, read as the reverse complement.
AACCCATCCTCTAGCTGAGTAGTTATAAACATAGGTAAAATTGAAGTGATACTTTTACTAAAAGAAGGGTGAGAAATTTTCATATTGGCATGTAAGAAGCAGTGTCTGTCACAGAAAGCTACAAAAATTGCCTTTTATGATTAAACAAAAATGCAGAATAAATATACAAATATTTTAAATAATGCCTTATTGGTAAACACTTGTTTTTTTAATCTCATAAATTTTTAGGCAGAAAGTAATAGCTTGGTTTTGATTTGTGTGTGTGTGTGTGTGCTTACTGTTTCAAAATTATAGTACCCTAGGTGAAAGAAGAAGCTCAACCAACTTCGGTGAAATACTTGGGTCAACCAGAATTGGCACATCATTTCATTTAGGCAACTTGGGATGCAATTAGTGGCACAGGTGAGGGCATTTAAAATGCACGTTCATTTTCATACTGCCCGATTAAAATAAAGAGGCATTTTTGTTGGAGCAAGATGATTGTCTCTAAGATATTGTTCTTTCATCAAATTTCCTAATTTAACCCACTTCTGAGTTCTCAAAGGGTTTGAGTAAGGAGTATGATAATGAAATTGCTTTAGCTAATGATATCCCCTGATGGGGAGGCAAGAAACCAGAGCAAAGTTTTGAGCAGCTGAAGGTTCATTTTGGCCTGGCATGAACTCCTTTCCTGAGACATAAGAGCTGAAAGGAAAAACAAAACAAGAAATAACTTTTTAAACTAATGCACTTTTAAGTTGAATTTAAAAATGCACTTGAACGCAAATTTTATCAAAATTAATGCCTCCACAGTATGTGGTGCAAGTTTTGAGTTTTGGGTATTTTAAACAAGTTTTGCATTGTATTTGAACAAAGAATTGAGTCAGAAGGCAACCTTTCCTCTCAAAATGTCTTAATGGAGAGCCTATTCACTTCAGTGTGTCATGTACTCTAGAAGCAAGTCTTTTGAATCTATAGACCCAAATTCTAACCCAGTTCAACTATTGGTCAAAATAAAGGGGTTATTTCATTTGTTTGTTTGTTTGTTTGTTTTGTTTGTTTGTTTTTCTAAGAGTGATAGAACAGACTGGCAAATCCTTTCCCCAAAAAACAAATAATACCAAACAAATAAACCAAAAAATAAAATGAAACCCAACAAAAACAATGTCAGTGCTCTAAAAGTCAACCAAAGGCAGACAATAATCTGAAAAGCATTTACAGTTCAAAACATGCTGCACATTAAGTAGGAACAGGAGGGGTCTACAGCACTGTACCCTGGGTAGGCTCCCATCTGGTTCCCTGCTTCACCATATCAGCATGATGGTTCAGCCAGGATGGTCAGGCCCATGAGGGCTGTCAGATTCTCTGCAGCAGACAAGAGGGACTTACTTTATTTGGAGTTACAGGTGACACTCATGCCCAGCAGCAATACCAGTGGATGTGACATCTCAGAGTTAGGTGAGTGAGGGAGGTCAAAACATCACATCCTCTGCCTTGATATTGTGGGGTTAGGAGACAAGCATATGTGACTGAGACTGATCACATGCACAAGACCAGGGAGTGCCCATATACTCACACACTCCTGGTCAATTCTAAGCCGCCAGCTCGTGCATAGGAAGCTTGAAAGGATCTGGTAGTGCAGACATGAAAATGGCCTGAACCTTGAACACATGCCCTTACCTACTCACAGCCTCCTAGCTGAACTGGGCGCCTTGCAGAGTTTGAGCAAAACATCAGTACAATCACAAACACGTGGGTCACCACTAAGAAGTGAGGCTTAACAATCAAAACAAGCATATATATAAACGGAGCAGAAACATAAATGGTCATATACTAGATAGAATAAATAGAATAAAAGAATAAATAGCATGCAAAGAAACAGGGAAAAAAAGGCCCATATGAAAGGGAGAGAAGCCTTCCATAGAACTTGGCTCTGAGTACTCTCAGATACTGAATTTAGCAGAGAATGACTTCAAAACCATTATTCTAAATGTATTCAAACAACTAAAGGAAACCATGCTGAAAGAATGTTTTTTAAATGACAGCAATAAATCAACAGATCTTGAATAAAGATATATAAATTATTATAAAAATTAGAAAAGCTGAAGTTTCACAGTACAAAAACTAAATGACAAATCATTAAAGGAATTCGAGGCATAAGAAAAAAATCATTGGACTGGAAGGTAGATCAATCCAGTGTGAAGAAAAGAGGAAGGGAAAGAATGCAGGAAAACGAACCTGTGTAGCATCATGCATATATTCCTGTAACCGGACGGAAAAGCACACAAAATCTTAGATAAAACAATGACGAAAATCTTCCAAATCTGATGAAAACAATAATCTACACAACCAAGAAATGCAACAAACCTAAGTAGGATAAAAACAAAGAGACCCATACTTGGACACACTGTTTTCAAACTGCTGAAAGGCAAAGGAGGAGCTTGAAGTCAGCCAGAGAAAACGGTTCACTGGATACAGGGGACCTCCATGTGGCTGTTTCTCAGCAGATGCAGTGAGGTCAGAAACAGTGGGATGGCATATTCAAAGCAGTGGAGAAAAGCAAGTAGTCAACAAAAATTCTATACATTGCACAACAAATCTAAGAAATAAAGGTGAAATAAATAAAAGCTAAGAAATGCTGTTGCTGGCAGACCTGCCTTACATGGGAAGTATTAAAGAAAGTTCTTCGGGTGAAAAAAATGACACCAGATTGTGACTGAAATCCACAGGAACAAATTAAGGTCACAGAACATGACAAATATGGGAGTTAATATAAATACATACAATATAAATATAAATTAATTTATGTAAGTTTATATGAACATATATATTTTCCTCTTCTTTCTTAGCTTTTATAGATGACAAAAGATCCTATAAAGTGAGAAATTTAACATGGTATTGCTTGGGTTCATAATATATATATATGTATATACACACACACAATATATATGTCAGGAAGAGCAAAAAGAAAGGAAGAAGGAATAAAAGTATGTTGAAACAAGGTTTGATAATTTAACCAAAACTGAATTAGTATTCATCTGAAGTAGCTTGTGATGAATTAATATGTTTATTATAATCCTTAAAATAACCAAACCATTCAGAAAATAACTCTAAAAAATGCACTTAAAAATCAACAGAAGAGTGGAAACGTTACACACACAAAAAAATATTTACTTAGGACACAAGAATTCAGTCAAGGAAGAAGAGAGATTCAGTAAATTACAGGAAGTATCTAGAAAACAAATTACAAATGGCAAAAATGAATCCGACCATATCAGTAATTACTTTGTATGGGAATGGTCTAAACACCCCAATTAACAGCTGTAGGTTTTCAGACTATGTATGAAAAATGAATAGGAAAACACAGGTGATGTCACTCTTGCTCTAAATCCTTCCGTGTGTCCCACAGGTCCCTATCTGACAGGGCTCGCACTGCCTCTCCAGCCTTCTTCCTATCAATACCCCCCTTGATCACTGAATGAACCTGACCTTACGATTTCTCAAACTCAGAGAACATAATGCACCTTAAAGTAATTGCCCTTCCTGTTTACTTTTCTGAAAATACTCCTTCCCTAGATAGTTAAATAACTTATTCCCTCATTTCACCCACGACAAATGATACCTTCTCAAAGAGACCATTACTGAGCCATCTAACTTAGCAAACCCTGTCACTCTATGTTCCCATAGCTTACTGTATTCTTACTACTGAGTAATATATATTAAATGTCTACTTACAATTTTTGTCCCTTCTAGAATGAAAGCAACAGGAAGGGAGGCCCTTTGTATCTTTATAGTATTGATGTCTTCACCAGGACACATAAGAGTGCCAGGCACATAATAGGCTCTCAATAAATATTTGTCTAATAAATGAGTGAATGATAAATAGTAACTCCTCCATATATTTAGGTATCATGATAATTTAACAAGACTTAGGTGATTTGGCACAACACTGTCCAATAAAACCAGCACTGCAATCCATTTTTTTATTCATAATCAAGTGACTAAATTAAAATCCTCACATCTGTTTAGGGTCATTTAAAAATCAAAGCAAATAAAACTAAAACAAAAAGCACTTTCCATTCTCATTGGATAACCTATTCGCAGATCATACAAATGCTTTCACAAAAATTAAATGGAAAATAAATTCAATATTTTTCTATATAAATTCATTACTGATTTACAACTATCTTTCTACTTCTGTTTCGGCATGAAACAGTATAATTTATCTCCCTCAGGGAGCCTTATGGATATTTTAAGACCTCTGCACATAACACCACTCTCATAAGAGAATGGGAATTTGTCCCCACAAACAATTAATCATGGCTTTCTGGAAATGCTTCACAGACCCAGTCTCCCATAGATATTTATCTCCTTCCTTATAAACTGCCTTATAACACAGTTTAACTGTTTGCAACCTGAATTTTCTATATTTCATATTTACTTTGTAATGACAGTAAAACCTTTTCATAAAACTATAAATGTGATCCAAAAACTCAATTTGATAAACTGCTATGGGAGCAAGAGACAAGCCCCTGGTTGGTAGAGATCCCAGTTCTGGCTACAGGATTTAAATTCGTCTAAGATCCAGCTGACTTTCAGGGCCATTTATTGAGGGTTGGTAACTTAAATTCCCACATGATAATTCTAGGTTCCAAGGTTAGATAGAATCTCCTGGAAAGTTGTCTTTTTTATTGGTCCCATCCCAGAACTCACTGGGAGAATAGAGGGCCATGAGGACCCATGATTGACCCCTGTGTCTCTGCATGGGGCTACCTTCGTCCTTTCACCTGGCCTTGCCATCCTCTCCTCCTCCCTCTCTCACTGGCCTCCAAAGACCCTTAAGAACTATACATAAGGCGGATGGGGGGCAATCCCCAAAGGAACTATGTCTAAATTTATATTATAACATGGTTTTGCTTAAATCTCATTTAATCTAATCAAACTTTGGGGGGGAGGTGGGATTAGAGTTTGAGGAGAAGTTAAATAAATGAACTCTGCCTATAAATGTCATTTTACCTCCCACTAGCAAGTGATAGACACTAATAAAGACAACAACTTACTACCAGCAGCTTCCTACCCCTTTTTGGGGGGGAGGGGGACTGTCCCTTGGCCACCTTCAGGAATGTGTCCTTGTCGGGCTCCTCACTCACCACCTGGTGGAAATAATAAGCTTCATCTTCCGTGTCCTGAAATAATAATTCTCTCTCCCTCTCTCTCTCTCTCTGTCTCTGTCTCTGTCTCTTTCATCACCTGAGTCCAAGGTCCCTGCCCTGTAAGATGCCCCCCAATACAGGCCCATGGTCTACGCCCACCTTCTCCACAGACAACATCTTGCCTCTTGGACCTCTTTAACTACTCTGGGAAAGTGGTGTTCTTAGAAAGCTTTAGTCTGATATCTGAAGGGGGATCTAGCCCAGAGCTTTTATATGTTAACTTTAAAGAACCCACTAACATCTTGTCGGTTCTCTTTCTTTTCATGCTCTTCACCCAAGCGTCTGTGTGGGAACATCTGTGTGTCAGCGGATCCTGCCACACAACATCTTGGAATGTGGCAGCAGTGGAATTCCTTCTCCGACATATCTTGTACGATGAGCGACTATGTTACTATCACAAGTGTTCACCTGAGCATTCTCTGTATCCTGTGTTTTTGGTTTTGTTTTTCAATAAATAGATTTGGCTGCAGAGCAGCATGATTTGTTCTGTTTTGCCTTGTGATGTACAGTCACAAACTAGGTCAGACGAGCCTATAATTACTGACGGTTTGATAATTTTAATGATTCCAACTTTACTTAGTCATATTATTAAAAGCAAAAGAATGGGAGTCAGTCTAGTGTATGCAAGAAATTTTAACTGGCAGTCAGAAGACTAATAATAATGCCCAGACACCCACAGAAGATGACTGGTAAATGTATATGATGCATAAGGGGATTTTAACATAATCTAAAACATAAAGGGATTTTAATGCTATTCTGAGCTCCTATTTCTTGCTCCATAATGCACAGAAGAGCATTTGTTTAATTCACTAAGAAAATGTACATAATCCAAAGATATACAGTTGAAACAACACTTTATTATTAAAAGTTCTATATGTATATCAGTGTTTGAATTTCCTTTTATAAACTTAGCAAGAGTACCTTGGGTGGGGGGAACATGTTTTTTTCTGATTCACTAAATTACTTGTAAGCTACTGACTACTTTGAGCACATTCTTCAGTGCATTTGAAACATGTATGAAAAGTGATAGGTTTTGAGAAAGCAAAAGATGCAGACATCTTTGTATTTTACCTTTAATGGTGTTTGCCAGTTTTATCTTGCATTTCCCCATATTTCACTCGATACGTTCTATTCAAGTAATATACAATGAGATCAAGCCACAAGAACTCCAAATGTTCAGTCTATGACTGCCAGCCAGTGAATAGGTTCTCTTTCAGCTTCATTTAAATAGCAGCTCCCGAATCTTGGTATAATTTCAGGAGCCTGAAATACAAAGATTGCTCCTCTTTACATAAAACACACCTCCACACCCATTTCAGTAAAACCTGCATCTCTGAATCATTCCTTTGGTAATGATTGAATGTAACACAATTTCCAGTTACACAAAAGAGAAATTACATAAGTGTAGCTTAAGTCAATAATAGATTCAATCAAAAAATGGGCACAGTGGAAATAGCCTGGGGGTGGGCGGTGGGGCAGAGCGATCCTTTCTTATAGTGAAAGTAAATGGAAAAAGGAAAGTACATTAAAAGGGAAAAACTAAATAACTCATAAATAAATAGCCAATTTAAGACAATTTAACAATTAAATCTTTTTCCTGCAATCTCATTATATTATTGAAACTTTCCAATGACTAATTCTGTACACTCTGAACGCATCAATACCATAGTCTTTGTCAAAAGTTATATTCGTAAAAGGCTAGGGGAACATTTAGCACCAACCTGAAACTATACAATTTATGTACTTGACATGAACTATAGCAGCTCCATCTATATGTTGATTTCAACCATGACATCATGGCAGAACAGTCTATTATATGATCTATAGCTCTTTTAGAAAAAGCCCTCCCTTTTGGTTATGATCATCCTACCTACAAATATGAACTTATTGCTATCTTTATATATACTATACATGATACGTAAAATATATAAACAGAGAGGTATCAACATATATAGAAAGATATCAACATATTGTAAATATTATATATGTTCATATATATTACATTCATATATTATGTCGTATACATCATATATTATATATGTTCATAGAGTTGAGAGAATGAAGAGCATAGAAAAACTAACAAAATAAAACAAGTGAGACTTTGAGATTTAAGAGAGTGCAATTTAAAAAAAATAAAGGATGAATTGAAATATTTTCTTCCTCTTTAGATAAATAGGTACTTATGACTTGGCATAAGACATAAAAAGTGTTGTACCTTAAACAACTTCAAGGGAAACCAAATTAATGTGCCCTAAAAGCTGATGTGATAGGGAATAAAAAGTGGCTCCTATGTTGACAAAGACCTGATGTTATAGGTGCAACGGACAGTTAGAATAAATTGTGAATTATGAGAATGGAGAAAACAGAGGTTCTCCTATACTGTGTTTTTCTATTCTCATAGAGTTATCACTTTCACTCATAGGCCTTTAAATAAAGTAGATTCTATTTTTGTAAGTAGTATAAGATGGTAAGTCAGTTTTTCTAACTTTCAAGGAGCCAATTTTATAACACCATATGTGTAATACACTTTATATAGATAGTATATTATGCACCATGTCTGCATGTGTGTATACATATACATATATATACTGTGTGTGTGTAAGATAAAAAAAACCCTAAAATTATATAGCATAAAATGTTTGTTTAAATTAGTTTAAGCTGAGCTTCTTTCACTCGGATCAGAAGCAGCCTTGAACAACAGAGGTGTTATGAAGTAGTACTGACATGATACCATAATAAAGTATATATTGACTGCCATTGCTTCTCCAGACCAATTAGAAAGAAAAAACTGAGAAAATAATTAAAAGTATACCTAATATTCAGGCTTGCGATAAAATAAAGCTCAGAGAAGGACTTCACTGTCGGCACGTCTGTTTCACAAATAAGACTGAGGCTAATCAGAGCTAAGCAAGCGTCTCTGAAATTTCCCTTAGTGAGGAGAGTATCGAAGATTTATATTTCCCTCCATCAGTCTACTCTTAAACTCAGGCTTCACCCGCTAAATGAGGGGCCAGCAGACTTTCTCTCTAAAGGGCCAGATACAAGTAGGTTAAGCTTTGTGGCCCACATTGTCCCTGTTGCAACTACGCTGTTCTTACCATAGGGCAACAGGAGCCGTAGACAACATGTGAACAAATAAGCATGGTGGTATTCCAATAAAACGTTGTTTGTGAACACAATTTTAATTTTATAAAATGTTCACGTCACGGGATATTATGTCCCCTCAATTTTTTTCAACTATTTGAAATAGAACAAATATTATTTGCTTAGATGCTGTACAAAAACAAGTGGATTTGGCCCAGCGGCTGTCATTTCTCAACCTCTGCACTAAACTGTATTAAACCGAGGCAATCAGAAAGAGATTAAAGTTTGTATTTCAGCAGTGAAATGGTGCAATGAGATCATTTTACCTTAAGAATATAAATGGAAGTGATTTTATGGCATTAAAAATAGATACCCTGCAGACAGAGATGAAAAACCAGAGTTCAAGATAAGAGTTAATAATGGTAAATATTTATTTGAGAGTCATTTCCATGAGGTTACAACTCCAGCTGACATAGTAGCTGAAAGGAGGACATGGAAAAAAATCCATGGCTCCATTTAGCAACTACATAGGTGGACAATGACTTTGGAAAGAGTCAGTATAGAAAGGTGAGGGTGGGAGGAGGTGCACAGAGGCTTCGGTAGGAAGCAGGAGGAGAAGATCCTACTTCCATTAAAAATGAACTTTTGAAAGGAGTCACCACATTTAAGTTATCTAATTTATTTAAAGTTTAATAAGTGCTTCTTTTACAGAAACATTTATATTGCATAGGTAAGAACTGTCAGTCACAAACAACTGAGAGACGATGGTATTTACACACAGACCTGCTATCCCTGCAGATCTAGAAACTGGGAAGACTCACTTGTCATACTCTGGGGCCTCCACGATTTTTCACCTATTCATTAGAATTTTTGCTGTACAATTGCAGCTTTTATTTCATTGTTTTAAGGTACACGCCATATCTACAATCTGGAGCTTGTGGTGAATCTACCGCTCTCCCAACTCGAAATGTCCTGCTGATTCAAACCCTGGCCCTCTGGTCTCTTGGAGCAAGGGGTGACCTTGGATAAAATGTAGCTCCCGGGTTGATATTTTCAGGCGAAGAGAAGTTAGAATGAAAATATGGAATGTGGAAATACACCCCCTCCAGAGGGTAGCAAGCTTTCAATGGAAAATAAAACCTATGTATATAGGGGTAAACTTAGGGTCCCAGAAGGAAATATAAGGTAAATATGGAAAAGATGTTAACTTAAGGAATAATTACTGAGGTGTCGGGAAGATTAAGAGAACACCCGAGGCACGGTAGCAAAAGCAAGAAGCTGTTCTTACACTGAGGACTGAAAGGGCAAGTGGGCAAAAGAGTTTCCAGAATTCAGTGAGGCTGGAGGCTCGGAGGAGGCTCAGGGTCCGGGGGCTTCAATGGAGGAGGGACGCAGATACTGCTGGTGAGTCCGCCTTCCAGAAAAAGTGTGGCAGCCTGAGATTTAGCAGTTCTAAAGCATTTCACAAAATGGCCGTAGACAAGATCTTTGCTTGTAAAATATTGGCAGATGTTGCATTTTCAGATACCGGAAAATATTTTCACTTAATGGCCTACTAATTTGATTAAAGTACATTTGAGCATTCTGTGATAAAGACGTATCACTTGCTATTCTCTGAATTAAGATACATACTGAATTTATTTCATAAAATACTAGTCGCTCCTTCTATAATCGTCAGCCACCAAAATTCCCTGCTACCTACATCGCATATTTATAACCAATTTAATATCTTAATTGACTCAGTGTAAAAATATTACCCCCAATTACATTTGTGCCATATTGCTTGAAATGAAAAACAAAACTGTACTCAATTGAACCAATTTATATTTATTTTTCTCCTTCTATATTGTCTCCATTTAACTACCTTGGATAAGATTAATTCATTGAACCACTGTCTATTTCTATGTGCACTATAGTATTTTCCTAAGCACCATGAAAGGTATTAATTAGAAAGCAACATCTTAGCATATGATGCCTACAATTAGTCTGTACGAAATAAAGTCATCTAGAAGTAGATATATTAGAATTCAGAAAAGAGGAAAACTGGGGGAAAGAGATAAAGTGACAACATAGTGAAAGCCGTGACATCTGAGCTCAGCATTTAAGAATGAAATATGCAGAGTAACAGGATATTTTCCAATTACAGGGAGCCGAGAGGATGCCTCTCTCCAACTGTGATAACTGAAAATAAGCAGGCCCTGGGTAGAGCCACCACCACTGTAAATGACAAATCAGCAGTGAGGCCGTCCTTGGGATGGATTGCTCTCTGGGGAAATACCATTCTATCTAGCAGATTCGATAATAATGGGCAAAGTAACAATATCAAACTTTTAATAATGCAGAGTAAGCACTTTGCCCTAATATGCTGTGACCACAGAATTTGCAGCAAATCATAAAACACACTTCGTGATCATGTCCCCAATAAATTCTTTCTAAACCTTTTGAACTCGACACATTTTTATCCAGTTTGGAATAGCAACAGTATGTTTTATTCTCCTGGCATCTTGAGAAAATAGAATAAGAGAATGTACGTTGAAAATTAAGGTGCACATTCTTATAAACAGCTGCAAACTTAGGTGTCACAAGTCAGTCCTTAAATTGCTAAAAGGAGGACTGATATCTGAAAAAAAGAAATAGAAAAAAGCAATAGAACTTTGAAAAAGGTACTTTGCAAACCTGGTTAAATGATGCTGTTTCCTTAACACTCAGCTAACTCGTTTCCTTACCACTGTGGAAGTAAGGTTTCTAAATATATATTTGGAGTTAAGAATATATACTCGGTATTTATTAGCTCTTATTTGCATTATTTTATTTTGTATTTACTATTCTAACAACTTCATCATGTTTGGCAACAATGTAGACCTAGTATGATACAGCCCATCACAGGAAAATTCTGAATATCCATTGCTGTTCCCAAATCCCCAGGAGATTGAGGCCTCTATTGAAGGAGCATCATGGGCCAACTTATTTCATTGCCCAGACCTACTTCTCTATCCCTGAAGAATTGTTCTGAAGAGCACTCACCAATAAAATTTGTGGGTGCCAATATCAGTGTGTCAGAGCCCATATCACAGAGATCCTAACCTAGGACAGATGTCCATTTTCTCCCAGTTTATCTGTAGGTTCAATACAACCCTAATAAAATTCAAATATTTTTTTTTTATGAAATTGATGAGTTGACTCTAAAACTCTGTATGAAAACGCCTAGGATTAGAATAGTCGATTTGGGGAAGAAAAAGTTGGAGACCTTATACTATTTGATTTCAGGATTTATTCCATAAACGAAAGTAACCAAGATACGGTGGTATTGGAGTAAGAACAGACACATAGATTAATTGAATGGAACTGAGAGACTAGAAATAGACTCACACACAGAGTGAAATGATTTTTGACCAAAGCAATTCAGGAGAAAGGAAAGTCCTTCCAACAAAGAGAGTCTGGACCCATAGAGGCTAGATTAGAAGAAACATGAAGTTACACATTCCCCAAACAGATCACTAGGAGTGATGACAAATGAGGCTACTACTACTTCCATGCTTTGGTCACTGAACCCATGTATTCTACTTATTTGGGAAACACACCATATAAGGCCATGGAATTAGGGTGCGTATTGCTTCCTGGTCAGATGGAGCATTCTTACAGCATAAGATTTAAAAGTGGGAACCTCAACTGTGCCTTCAAAAGACCATTCCATCGCTCCATCAGTGTGGATCTATACTTCTGTGGACTATTGCGAGTGACAGGACCAATGAACCCCATGGTCATGTGCCCACTGCCTCACCATATTGGCTCTTATGCAGGCCAGCCTGCAAGATATCGTCCATCGATTTTTATTTCCATGTATTCATCCACTTCCGTAGTCTTCTCTCACACTGAACGGGGCTAGCCTGTACAGCCAATAGCATATTGTGAAATGATAGCCTGTGACTTCCAGAGCTATTCCATTTAACATGCTTCTTCCACTTTGCTCCCTCCTAGATCATTTGCTCTGGGGAAAACATTTGTCAAGTTCTAAAGAAGCTCAAGCAGCCTCACACAGGGTCCGTGTGGCAAGGAATTGTATAAAATTGAGGTTCCCAGAGTCTTGTTTAGTTTTTGTCCAGAGGGATATATTTGTAAAGTATTTAGAGCAAAGACTAAAACGACTTGATTTGCTCAAGTGTTGATTCCAATCGTTGCCTCTCTCTTGCCAACTCCCCCCCTGCAAACTCCTGCCCATATGTGCGTGTTTAACTCTTATGGACAGTTGCACATGACCTAATGTAACAATGAATTGCGGGAGCTGATTTAAACACAAAATAATTTACTGGGGTACAAACGTAGGTAGGTGTACCAACACTTTAAGATCTCAGCGAACTGAGAGGTTAGGCATGGATCTCAAATAGGAACCTATCCCCGTGAACACTTTAATGCAGAAATGAACTTAAGCTGAGGTTTGAAAGGAAGGGCTGGAATGGCAGGTGTTGGACAATATTAAAGGCGCTCAATAAAGTTGTTCACTGAATTAGGTGACACATAAGAGAGTGAGACGGATGTTAGTTCTCTGGATTTTAAATGTCTGCCTACTGTTGTGACACTGAGGAGATTATGAGTGGGGACCTGCTGCTCTCTGACCTCAGCCAGCCCGTAGGCTCCTGCATTGCTCCACACGCTCTAACTCTGTGGGTCAGACACAGCAAAGGAGTTTAGCTTCGCCAACAACATTTGGCAGCACTGCCTGGGCATTGTGCAAAGATGGCATTTTCTGCTCCAGCTGCCTCTTGATTCTGTCTAAACGCATATCACGGTCAATTAGTGATGCTGCCATAGGTGCCGCGGCGAGAAGTGATGGCATTTACGGTATGTATCTGCCGCTCGTGTCTGAGGATACGCAGATGTGCTGACTGGTAGCTATTCCCATCATTACATTACATCAATGTATCAAGGCATATCCTACAGTGTATCTTGGCATTTTTATGAAGACATTTTGTACAATAATCTGAAGGAAATCCGACATGCCTACGTTTTGTGTATTCATCTTAAAACATGTGCAAAATCAGCAGCACATCACGGCCAACAATGATTGGAATGGAAATAACTGAATAGGGCTCTTTCCCCGTTTCCAATTCCTCAGCCCCAATGAATAAAATGTAACGCAATGTATTATTTATCAATGGCAGTGCAGCGCTGCCTGCAAATGTCACTCAATGAGATTACCATATATATGGCTGTACATAAAATGTTTCTCTGCGGCGTGCGATTATCCAGCATTATGGAAATGTGGGTAACAAGAGTTAAGGCAAATAAGAAACTTTCAGTCCAACAGTGGAAAGGGAAGAGACATTTCCCCATAACAAATGTGCAAAAAAGAGCCCCCGGGAGGAGAAAAGGCTTCTTGTAGCTGCCACACCTGGGCTGACAGAGACCCTGGCAGTCTGAGCTGGCAAACCCGTATCACAGCCAAGCTCCGCAGAGGCCACGGCCTCCTACTGTGACGTTAGCCACACGCACACTTGAATAGCTGCTTCATGGCGTCAAGTCAGGGCCACAGCAGACTTATGAGATACACTCCTGAGACCAGAGGGAGCTCCATGTTTTCCCTCTTCCAGTTAATGGGATTATTTTTTGCCTTTGTTCATTTATTGCAGTTTATAATCACTTAAGAGGGGTGAATGAAACTAATGTATCTAAGACCTACCATGCTTCAGGCACTGGGCTGAGTACTTTATACATATTAATTCACTTACTCATATATCTACTTTCTGAATACCTTTATTTCAATCTATATTTTACAGATGAAGAAACTGTGGATCAGAAAGCTAGCTTCCCTAAGGTTCCCAGAATTTGAACCTAGAGCCCTCTAGCTTCTATTCCTTTTTTCTACCTTATTACTCCAACTCATGATAAAAATTTGCATTTTTCCCAACCATATGATGTGTTTTCTTTAATCTCCCTGAACCTCCTCAACTATCCACTTTCTACCACCTCCTAGAAAAGTGAAACCATTCTTTGGAAATATGACCTATTTTGAAATGAAATATGAAATATGGTCTTATTTCATATTCAATATTTTCCAAATATTGTCCTCTCTAAGCTTGCAGTGTGATTAGAAATAGTAATGTTTCAAGACTGGCTGATCTGTCTGCTCCCCTAAGGCTGTGGTCATTCCCTGTGACTATCTGAGGAACACTAACCTAGAATCTCACTTACCTTGCAGAAGTTGAACACATAACAGCTCTTAGCATGCTAGGCCTCACCTTCTACTCAAAGATTTCTTCCTCTGCTTATTGCTTTCCATTGCCAAGGGCTGGTCTACACACATCCTCTAAGCTCTGACCATAGCCTTTCTCCTTTCAAATCTTTCCCTGACTCCTGCTCAGTGAATCGCAATGTCACACAGAGGTAATCTTACATCTTTAAACTCCACTATCGCACCAGATATATATCTAACCTTCACTTTCAATGGAGGTTGCAAATAAAAATAGCCCATCTCTATAGAATACTCATACTGTGCCAGTCATTATTTTAAGTGTCCTGCATGATTAGAATAATTTAATCCTCACAACACTTTAATATAGGTATTAAAGTTACTTCCATTTCAGAAAGTGAAAGGTACCTGGCTTGCAAAATAACCACATGCACGGTTGCATAGCTTGCTCAAGGTGTCGTGTGTTAGTAAGTGCCAGGGCTAAGATTTAACACTGGATCAAAAAGCTCTGGTACATTTACATAATGGAATACTACTCAGCCATAAAAAAGAAGGAACTCTTACCCTTTGACACAGCATGGATGGACCTGGACATGATTATGCTAAGTGAAAGAAGCTAGTCAGAGGAAGACAAGTACCATACAATCTCACTAATATGTGGAATCTAATGAACAACATAAAAGGATGAACAAAATAGAAACAGAGGCATGGATACGTGGGACAGACTGACAACTATCAGAGCTTTGGGGGGCTGGATGAAAGAAAGTGAAGGGCTTAAGCAAAACACGGACACACACACACACACACACACACACATTATATAAAACACATAGACATGGACAACAGTGTGGTGGTAGCCAGAGGGAAAGGGGGGCAGGGGTAGGTAGAGGTGGGCAAAAGGGGGGTAAATGGGGACTGAAAGAGACTTTGCTTTGGGTCACGGGCACACAATGCAGTGTGCAGATGCTGTTTTGCCTAATTGTACACTTGAAACCTGTATGTTTTTTTTGAACCAATGTGACCCCAATAAATTCAATAAAATAGATAAATAAGTAAATCCAGTCAGTCATTCTGGCTATGAGCCCAGTAAGCTTAACCATTACATCACATAGCATGTATTGCATAGCAACCACTTCTTTGGAATTACTTAATAAACCACCACACTTCCTGGGAGGTAAGTATACCTACTAGCTTTGTTCATCTGTATTATTCAGATATAGAATCTGAGGCTCCGAGTTTATCTAAGCTCTCAGTCACTGAGCAGAGTAATGAAAATTTCCAGCAGATTTCAGTTCACTTCTGACCTGTTCTCCCTCTTGATCACCAGAAAGTAACCGGGCCAGCCGGTGCTGTGTGTTACATTGGAAGCTCTCTTCCAGAGAATGAGCAGTGTGTTCTCACAGGGAGATGTTCAGAACTATCCCAGGAGGACAAGTATTTTGAATGAACCCACAGTTCCAGAGGGCTAAGCAGCTTGTTCTAAAAATCATGTCTTCAAAATTGGAAACACACACACACACAACTAGATTGTAGTTTGTAATTAGTTATCATTTAAAAAAAGAAAAGAACTTAAACTTGCCAAAACACTTGGTTGAATTTTCAGGCTTTAATATTCCTATTAGGAAAACAAGTTCAAGTAAAAACTTTGGTAGAAACGACATGGACCCCAGGAATTTTCCATTCTTGATCTCTAAACTATCTCTATGTTTTTGTTAAATAGTGTTATTTTTATTTTTTGACTGTTTTATTTAGACACCTCATATAAGACACTCTACTGTCTAACAAGGCCCTTACTGTACCATTCCTGTGTACCCTGAGCTTTGCCCACGCCTAGCTCCCCAGGCCACCTTGAATTATTCATTTTAGTGCCTTGTCATATCTGCGGTACAAGGATTTTTCCTGTGCAGCAAGGTGGCATTGAAAATGATATATGGCGTCACAAAGACTCATGTTTCTATCATATATAGAGGTTTGATCTTAAGCAAGTTACATGTTTTCAATCCCAATTTCCTCACCACTAAAATGTGATAATAATGCCTCTATTTCAGGGCTGTTTTCAATTAAGTGAAATGCTTAATGGGTATTAGTTTTCTCCTTCCTACTTCAGTATCCAAGTCAAGGTTATAGTGTGTCAAAGTAAGGAGACTCGCCTCAAACTAGTTTAAGCATAAAATGAAAGTAATTGGAAAGACGTTGGGCAAACTCAAGTATGAGACAATCAACCAGGTTTCAGGCAGGAAGGGCACACAACAAGCTATTGGGAACCTAAGCAGATATTTTAAAATCGTGTCTGTCTGCTGCCCAAAGGGTTCTCAACCTCTTCTCTTTGTCTGTCTACTTCACTTCCCTTTATCTATAGATCTGACGTGCCTGTTTTTCTGTACATGTGTCTGGCACAAATTTTATAATTAATATCCTCTCAAAACCCATACATTAAATCTGATTCCAAATTCCAGGAGAGACAATCTGATTTTCCACTGTGGGGACATAATTTCATGTGAAGTATTGGAGGAGCCAGGAACTATCCCTGTGCTGAGCAATGCAAACCAATGAGTTCAGAGCAGGGATTATGTTTGATATTATGTTTTATAAATAAGTGTTCATCATCTTTTGTTTTTGTATTCTTCACCTGACACAGAATTATATACATAATGAATGTTTTCACTTTGTTTGTTTTTGGGATTTTTTTTCTCTAATCCTACAGAAGTCCATCAATATGTATTGAGTACTTAGTAGGAAATTCACATATTGTCCTTTAGCCACAGAAAAAAACTTATGGAGCTAATATTACCACCCTAATATTTTTGCACATTTTCATATGGAGTCACAGAAATACTGAATGGCTTTCCCACACTGCCAGCAACCCACTGAAGGACCATGAGATAGATGTGGGACGGATTTAAGAGACCCTGCGATTCTTTTCAGCTCTACATTTAGTATAGTTGGTGACCGAATGTCTCTGTGTTTCAATTTCCTCATTTGTAAGAGGGAGACAATAGTAGTTTTTACCTTATAGAATTGTGAGGATTCAGGGACACAATCAAGGGTCTGGCATACAGTGGTACCCACAGCGAACAATATTGAACTTCTGCTCTGTGACAGGTATGCTTTTCTTGGTTAATACTCTTAATACAAAGACCCCATGTTACAAATTTTATACAAGAGAAAAACAAAAGAGAGAAGTTTCCTGCTCAATTTCCCATAGCTAGAAAGTAAATGGGCAGCATTCAAGCACAGGAAATCTGCTTTCTCCAAACCAGGGCTGTTTATTATGGCATGATACTGCCGACCAGTAAATAAAGAGTAAGGTTTCCCCAATACTAGTTGGTCTTCTAATTTGTTCTATGATGGTCCCCATCCCTTTAATGGTCTTTCACAAAGTAATTATATAATAAGAGGCATTGTTATCTATAACACTTCCTTGTAAAGTATGCAATTTTTTTTGCAATTTTTTTAACACAGATGGCTGTACCCACTGAGTCTTGACCTTCCAAGGGTGGTGCCAAAACAGGTTTGTAATTTTTGTTAAGGTGCACAGTTGATTCCCATTTAAGAACCAATGTGTTTGGGGAACAGTGATCATTGCAGAAGGGCACCCTGACTATCTACATGAGACTCAACTTTAGTGCCTGTGAATTGCAATGTCCAAGGATAAGACTGAGAAATTTAACAAATTCCCCAGGATAATTTTTTGCACAACAAAATTTGAGACTCATTGTCCGAGGGTTAAGACTCAAATGATCAGGAAAGTTTATTTACCAATAAGGCAGCAAGAGACACAGACAGAAGTGCTGGTGCTGTGTCCCAGTTCACTAACCCACCATGGGGGGGAGCAGATCATCTCACCACAGAGCAGGTGAGTTGCTTTGGAATCTTCCAGGTGAGAGGAAAGGCTGCCCAAGCTCAATGAACTGTTATGCATTTGGATTGCCTTTGGGCATGACAGCACCTGCAGGCCTTCAGTGTTTCCTCAGTCAACCTTCGGGGAGAAAACGTAGACTAGGAGGTTTTAAAGAATGTTTCCAAGAGTCAGCCACATGGCTTGCAATTCTGATTTGCTGTGATTTATAAATTGCTGCTGTTATGAATTCTGTTGTTGCTGCCACACCCTGCTGCTATATAAGGCAGCCGCCTTCTGTAGGTGAGGTGCGCCTGCATCCATTAATGGATGTCTTGGTCACAGACGCAAGTTCATAACAGATGTCATTTACCTAGACTGACACTGCATATGGAAATCCCTGCTGTCTTCCTTTTGCACAGCGGTGAGAAGAAGCTGTTTCCTTGCTGCATTTGAAGCTGTATCACTGTCAGCTAATGATTCAAAATGCAATAGCTGCCTCTTTAAAAAATTCCACCGGGAGGTATTTCTCAGTGTGGCAAAAATCACCATCTTTGCATCACGTTTCTTGTGAAGCAGACAAAGAAACTTGGTATAGTAACAAGAAGGGGAGGAGGGATCATACACAAATAGTTGTACATCTGAAGCCCGAGCCCGGTATGGGCTTACCACTTCACAAGAAGTATTGTGGTGAAAAGGTTTTCATTCCCTTTCATTTTACACTCATTTTTCCAACTCACATTTTTTTAAAATTCAAGAACATCAAAGTTTCAAGCTACACCAACCATTTATTAGCAGCTTTTCAGGAACCAAAATGTTTAAATGAAGAAATATATATCTTATTTACATTCAGCTGATTATAAAATATAACACAGACTAAGAAATATTAAAATGTTAAAATTTAAAACAGCCTTTAAATAAAGCAAATATGTATAATGATTATGCTATTCTTCAAACCCTTAAAAAAAAATTCTCGGTTGCCAGGAATCAATTTATAATTGGGTTAATAGCCCCGAGGATAATATTTTTTATCAAAAATTAAATTTGACCTGCGTGGGCTCCAATTTGACATGCTGTGTGCCATGTGCTCTCTTATACTTTTCTTCTTTAAGGAAAATACAACTTGTGAGAAAACAGAGCTGCTCATTGCTATCATGAACAGCTAACACTTGGCTACGCGACTGGTACTTTCCAAGCACAATCTCGTTAAATACACACAAACCCCTCTGGAATAGTCACTATCATTATCCCTGGGAGCAGTAATTAGTGCCTGTTCACCAAATGTTTCTCGCTATGCACCTCCTGGGCAATCAGTACGATTCCGCTCCCCAGATTGCCCACACCCTTTGAGAGGAGGCTTGGGTACCAGCCTGAGTGACTGTAACGAGCAGAGGGCCCCGTCAGCCCCCCTTGGACATGAGAGAGAAATACATTTGGCTTTGTTAATCCACTGAGAAGTGGAGGTCATTTGTTACCAGCACATAACCTGTCACATCCTAACTGATATACCCAATTTTCTATTAAGAGAACTGAAGGTTAGGAGGGTAAGAGACCCTGAAGCTATAATGTGTTCCCTGCTCTTTTTACAGGCTCCATTCTTAGTTTTCCCTGAAAATACACTTGCTAGCTTCTCTTTTTCTACAGTTTGTTTAAATTCCTACTAGTCTCTTTAATTTTATGGCATAATTTTCTCATCTCTTCTAAGGACCTTCTTTGCAGCTCTCTGGAGTCTTTGATATTTGATGGAAACCATCACCCTAAAATGAGGATGGGATAAAAGGGGTTTAAAAGTTTCCAAGAAAATCTATTCTATCACCAATCTACCGAAAGATACAGCGATCAATTTATGGGCCAGTCTTCAGACAGACCTCTTCATTTTACTCCATAGCTTGGGAAGTTTGAGTAGGCTCATGGCCTTTCAAATATCATGGTCAACTTTTATTTTGTATCAAGTTTTTAATGCTAAATAACCTGTTGAAATGGTCCTAAAAGATTCTTTACCTAACAGTAAGTCGTTACAGTCACTGAAGGTCAAAATAGAATTAAGCAAGTTTACCCTAACATTTGCTTACATTTAAAAAGCTAAACTTTGCCCTAGAGGTGTGGCTCAGTTGGTTGAGCATTGACCTCTGAACCAAAAGGTCACTGGTTTGATTCCTGGTCAGGGCACATGAGGACAGGGTTGTGGTTCGATCTTCAGTAGGGGGCGTGCAGGAGGCAGCCAATTGCCATTTCTCTCTCATCATCAGTGTTTCTATCTCTCTCTCTCTCTCCTTTTCACTCTCTCTAAAATCAATAAAAACATATTTTTAAATAAATAAATAAAAATAAAGCCCGGCCGGGCATGGCTCAGCAGTTGAGCTTCGACCTAGGATCCAGGAGATCGAGGTTCGATTCCCGGTCAGGGCACATGCCCGGCTTGAGGGCTCGATCTCCAATGACCCTCTCATCGTTGGTGTTTCTATCTCTCTCTCCCTCTTCTTTCCTCTCTCTGAAACTAATAAAGATATATATTAAAAAAATAAAAAGCTAAACTGCCATTTCCTTGACTTTTGGCAATTTACATAATCATAATGTCTCGGTTCCTTCATATGTAAAGTGGGAATTGTAATGGAATATGCATTTTTAAGGTGATTGGAAATATTAAATGAGTTCATACATCTAAAAAGCTTAGGGTAGTTCCTGAACACATCCTAAATGCACAATAAAAGTTAGTTATTATCACTAATTCCCCAAAATGTGACAGGCTGCAGGAGCTCCTAAAATGAATAGAGCCGAGTCTTTGCTTCCAGGATGCTCATAGAAGAGGAAGGGAAACACACACATTATCTCAATGCAGTGCGATAATTTGATAATGGCTGTAGATAGAAAGGCATATGAGCACAGAGAAAAGAGACTTTAATCTTGGCCAAGGGAGCCAGTCAAGGCAATATTAGGGCAGAAATCTGAAAATTGAATACATGGACAAGAAACTGTCTGGCAAGAGACACAGAAAACCCATGGAGATATGCTTAACATAGCAGGAGTCAGGGTGATGAGGAGCTGGATAATTAACCAACGGTAGTTTGACGTGTGTGTGTGTGTGTGTGTGTGTGTGTGTGTGTGTGTGTGTGTGTGTGTTTGGGCTTTAGCTGTTTATGTCTTGTCTTGTGATTTTTATCAAAAGCTACTCCAAATCTTTTTTTTCAAGGATGTGAGGTACAAAGACAGACGGTTGTAGACAATAGTGCTAACCCCTGAACCCCTTTGTGGCGGTTGACAGCCAGCTGATTTTTGGCATTGACTCTTATGCCCTCAATTTTGGATAGCAAAATAGGATAAATTTCTTCCCTCCAAGTAGGAGAAATGTTTTTCTCTCCAAATTCAATAAGAATAAATTACTCATTAGGGGAACACTACCCTACAAATTAGTTCTTAAGGAAAGGCCTGGGGAAAAGTTACCATATCTTTCCCAAATGAATGCGTTTCTCTAGCTTTTGTTTTTTTTAGCTCAAGGAAGAACTCCATGGTATACTTCCAACAGTAGATACACCCTACTCAATATTTTCCCCCATGTTTCTGTCACTTTCTGGGGTCCCTATAAAAACAGTTCTATTTTCCATTTCTGTTAGTCGATTCTCACCCTCACTCTGCTGCAGATTCAGTGACTGACAATTTTGATGAGGTTTTTACCACAGGGAAATGTCTTTGCATCACTCTTTTCAATGACTTTTATAACTCAGACCATCTGCTCTTTTTTGCCCCCTTTCCTGTTGTGCCAAACATTTTTGAAATACGGTGCCTAAAAGCCACGCGACGCGGAGCTGCTGTCCTGTGTCGCCCGCACCTTGTTTTCAGGACGCTTTGCTCTGCAGCAGACGTTTCGTCGGTGCCTCGAGGGCCTGACTCTGCTTTTTTCTTAATCATAACTAATTAGAGAAACTGCCACATGTTGTTTTGGATAGTGTTTAAGTTCAGAAATGCTTGGGAAAGGGACATGTACAGCCAGATTAAAAATATCTGAAGGCAAATTAGGATCTTCAGAGCTCAAATGGGTTGATTTGCTACTTCGCCCCCTGCTCCCACACCTGGCATCGCATAAAACTGAAGGCTCAGCCTAGGAAAATGTGTAATGAAACACAGAAAGGAAATCGTGGTTCAGTCTCAGTCTCTGCTGTGTAGTTAACCTGCTAGACAGGAAGGGACTGTGTGCAGGGGGAGGCTTGCCATTGAGGCCCCTCCGTAAAAGCCCTTCCTCCCTCTGCCGCAGCAACCAAAGTGCAGCTCTAGGAATTATTCCTTAGGGTCTGGAAAGCATCTTAATTACTAAAAACCTACTTTTATATTATAAATATCTTCCTTAGATGATATTTCTGCAGGGGTGTTTTGTTTAATTTTCTAAACATGTCTGCTAGCCAGAAGGGAAACTGTGTTGAAAAATAGGCTTAAATAGGTTCTTTGGGTTGGGGCAGCAGGAGCCACAAGATAAAGGACAGGAGAGCAGAAGGGATAACAGTGAGTCACCACATACCCTAGGTAGACTCTTAGAATCCTATCGAGGAAGGGAAATTAAACACGATGGATAACCACTTACATGCCTTATGCATGCAACAGGTGGCTACCTAGCTTACAGTCTTTCCTGAGGCAATTAATGACAAAGAACCTATTGAGAGGAGCCTTTTTCCCCCTGCCCAGCAGTAACCACTACATCTAGACTCAATGTGTCTAACCAGAGAAGCCCTTTAGGATTCCCATGGAATGAAGGAAATTTCCACTAACCTGCCAATCATGCACCAGAACACTCCCCAGGAGTTCTAGGCTCAGTCCCAGCTGAGCCACATGGTTAGAAAAGAGAGAATCTAAGAATGAAGAGGGGGTTGATTGATTGGGGCGGAGGGGGTCAGGACACACTTCTCCAAAACATGGCTCATCAACATATTGAATATTTTAAGCTGAAGGAGTTTGCGAAAACAGAAGCATGAAGAGAGAGAGAGAGAGAGAGCTCCCCGCTAGTAAAGAGGAACATTTCTGAGACAAGCGCTTTTATTCACGTTTATGCCCACATGCAAGCATACTCTGTAAGAGTATAGTAAATAGAAAAGCATTTTTAACAAAAGGTTCTACAAACCAAATATGCGTGAAAAGCCCCCAGATTAGGTTACCTAAAGGCCCTTTCTCATTCTCGAGCTGTGGACTTCATGCAAAATCTCAATTCCGTATGAACATGTCCATTTATGCAGCCGTGGCTATGGTAACGCCCAGAACGCAATGCTCTTGCAGGAACTGCCTAACATGAAACTTGCTGCTGATGCTATTTGGTGATGGCCCTTGAGTAAAATAAGTAACCAAAATTACTTCTTGTTCCTGGTAATAACCTCGATGAGATCGCACAGCTAGCAGGACACTGCAAATATCCCTGGTTCAGCTCGGACCTCACCTTCTCACCTGAACTGCTAGACTCTGCAAAGTTTCTGCTCTCAAGTATTCTCTACAGTCCCCGGGGGAAGCTGCACATATGGCCATGATGAATCTATGCCATCTGGGGACTTCAGTGTCCTGCCAGGTCCCCCGCTGTAGTCGCTCTACCCATCCATCCTCTCAGTGCTTCTGGAGCAGCTGCAGTTTTCTGCCAGGATTCTGCTGAGTCGGCCACTCCAACTAATAGCCCAGGAAAGCAGGGCTCGGCCCCGGGTGGTGACTCTTGGTGCTCCCCAGGGGGCCAAACCAGCTCTGTTTTCCTCAGAACCCTTTACGAGACAACTTTCTTTAGTTTCTGATTCTACCCTTCTGCTTGGAGGGACTGCACATAATTCCTGGGTCCAGGTAAAGGGAACAAGGTATGTCTTCCCTCCTCTCGGTCTCTTTTTTCCTGTTTTGTGCATAATTTCCCATCCAAAAATAATAACATATCCCCTTGGTTGGCAAAAATAGACAAATAGACAATAACAATAGCCACAACTACAACAATGCCAGAATAACAAATAAAAAAAATAGTTACCTACCCATGCTAATCGACACACAGATACTCCAAAGGTCAACAGTTAGGAGGGAACCCAAGTTCTGAACTCGAGCTTTGACTCAGCAGGGACTCCTATCTACAGAATCGACCTCTGTCCTCAAAGAACTCTCTATTTACAAACATGCTCAAGCTTCATGGTTGGGTTAGTTTTACTGGCATTTGTAAAACTCATTTTGCTCTATATATCTTATATACCCAGAATAACCCGGTGCTGTTGATGCCATTACCCCTCTACATTTGCCTTTCAAAGTTAAGTCTGAGAGTAACTTTAGTTTGATTTTACCTATTACAGTTGCAAACAAGAAGTTGATCCCCTAAGTTCATGTGTAGCAGTCAGACCCTTCCACAGAAATACATTTTTATGTGCTTTTACAGTGACTCTGCACTGTGACCTCCAAATCCAAAATAAGGAGAATGAAGTCATACATTTTTGGTTTTTCCACGTATGTTCATATTGCTCAACTCAACCTGGTTTTGACTTTGGCAGGAGGGGGAAAACAGGCATTATTTGTGCTTGCAATTAATATAAGTAACACCAACAGAATTAGACATGGAGTGACTGATTAAACTATTGATTACCTCCACTGCTTAAACTGACATGCCAGTTTGAAGCACAGAAGTCACATTTAGAAAATTAGGTAGCAAACCTGCTTCTATACCCAGAGGAACACAGAAATATAAAGGGGGGGGGGGGCTGGAATCCACTGTAGCAGGCAGCCCAGGCAAGGTCATTCAACCCGATAAAATTCTCCCAGGACTTAGCTGAAGAACAGGGCCACAGACAAGGCCAAGTGCACTCATGTGACAAGAATGTCCTTTGCTGCTTTAATCCCTGGGTTTGTATGAGCATGTTTTATTAGAATAAGTCATGGGGATAGAAGAGTTCTATTAACCTCCACCCCACGCCCCCAGAAACTGGAGTCATCAAATCTAGGTCAAGGAAGGGAAGATTTAAAAGAAAGTTGAGCCCGTCTCAGGGAGCAGTAATAAAGAAAGCATTTGCTGAGGACAGAGGTAGGAGCCTGAATGAAAAGTGAACCAGCCTTAACTGTGGAATAGGACTTGAAAAGGAAAAGATTATGGGAGGAGAGACAAGAAGGATAGATCCATTTGACTCAGATATGTGACCGCCAGTTTAGGAATATTTCTCTAGACACTTGGAGGAAATCCCAGCTCTTTACACTGATCCCCTATATTATTGGCAGACCAATTCTTGCTCCATTTCCCCCTGAATTTATCACAGTGTTAACTAGTTCATTTCTTTAAAACAACACCTTTTACACCTTTCCCCCAATCCCCTGACACTCACCGTATAGCCCTAACCTTCTCTCTCCAGCCCTCCTGCAGTTTCTCTGTTGGTAAATTCCCTTTTCAAAGTTAAGTGTCAAATCAAAGTGGCCTGGATCCTATTACAATTATGGCCTCTCTGCCCTTCACATAGGTCAGGGTAGGAATGGAAGAGGGAAGCGAACACAAAGCCACAGCGACCTCTGCCATCCACCTCTCATCTCCCTCAAACGACGCTCACTTTAATTAACAGTTAAAATAGTGCAGCCAAAGTCAGCTTACGAGATTTTTAAAGCACAGGGTCCAGGGACTGCCTGTTCGTTTTAATGGCACTCATTAAACTGCTTCACCTACTTTCACTTTTGGTAGCAAAGACTCAGCTGAAGACGGAACCAGGCACAGCACCCGTGAACCAAGGAGCCGCTCTTCACATCAGAGGTGGGAAACCGGGCAATAAAATTAACCTGATGAGGCTTGGCCTGTTGAGTTTCCCATTAAGATGCTTCCGACTTTTTTCCACTATGTTGTTTTAAAAAAAAAGAAAGTCTCCAGATTTTACACTTTACTGATTCAGATTTATTCAGGAATAATCATTGCACCTGGCAGCATACATAACAGGGTCTGGAGTTGGAAGCACTGTGTTTAGTAAACAAAATTTTATTCAACGATATGGAAATATATATATATATATATATGCTTAGTAACAAGGGACTATATATTTCTCAGTATAGCATGGGGGTGGGGAAAGCGATAAATACGATTATACTGGGCAAGGAGAGTACTACCAACTGAGCTCACTTTCCTTTTGGGTAGTAACTTTTTATTCACATTCTTGAGACACAAGGGATATAAACCATTTTAAATTGAAATTCTTCATTTTAAAAATATTGTGATAAAATGTGGGAAGTGAGAAAAATAAACACCCCTGGGTAGGGAAACGTGAAATTTGGAGGGTGTACGCTTATTGGTAATTATCCTTTCTATTGGTAATTATCCTTTCTATCAGTGTCTAAGCTTCTAACTTTTCAAAAGCCACAGGAATGGGAGTTGACAATTTTGTGACATGTCAAGATAAGAAAGAACCTTAAGGATGGTGTAGATGTAGCATATAACATATAATAGTATTTCTGGCAATTAATTAAAAGTCAACAAAAGCATGCAAGCTTGAAAAATAATGAGTTCACAAGTTATCAGGAATGATCACTTCCAACAGGAATTCAGGGCTAAAGGGTCAGGGGATTTTGAAACAGTCTACATGAAATTCAACTTTGGAGCTGGGTTGTGAAAAAAATGCATCAAAGATAACTCATTTCCCTGATAATGATTTTTGGTGTTACATGATGCCTCATGAAATGACAGAGCATGTGACATCTAATTAGTGTGGTTTTCGAGACCTGGGAACCAGGACTGTAACTGGAAGGAAATATAAGTGGAGGTTGGAAACCTCCCCCACCTGCTACTAAAGTAAAAGTGGCTCCTGTAAAAAGTGAATTCTTTTCCTTAGACTTGGGCTAAACTATCAACTTTTAAACAAAGAAGAGCTCCCCAGTTCTCATATTTCTAAGGAGAGCTAGGGTATCTCCTATGTCAGGTCCATATGAAAATGTAAAAAAAAAGTGACTCATATCATGTTCAAGAGACCATCAGGAAGCAGAAGAAAGCGGAACATCCCAGAATTTCTTTTTTTTTTTTTTGATGTTTTCATTGATTTTATTTTTTTAATTTATATTTATTGTTGAAAGCATTACAGATGTCCTCTTTTTTCCCCTCTTTTCAGATATATCACAGGCAAATATGTTCTCCCATAAGGTGGGCTCCCTTTCCGTTTTGCTGATGGTTTCTTTTGCTGTGCAGAAGCTCCTTATTTTGATGCAGTCCCATTTGTTTATTTTCTCCTTTGTTTCCCTGGCCCTAGGAGAGGTATCGGCAAACATATCGCTACAAGAGATGTCTGAGATTTTGCTGCCTATGGTTTCTTCTAGGATGTTTATGGTTTCATGTCTTACATTTAAGTCTTTCATCCATTTTTAGTTTAATCTTGTGCATGGTGTAAGTTGGTGGTCTAGTTTCATTTTTTTGCATGTACCCATCCAATTTTCCCATCAGGCAATCACTCACTAGTGAAGATACAAAATTATTGGGCTTAACCACATGGATTTAGTACTAGGCTGTACCATTTGTTAGTCCTGTGAAGTTGCACAAAAGATGACTCAAACACAAGAAGTCAAGCTTAAATTTGACACATACCAATGAAAAGTAATGTACATGACAATTTTTTATTATACTTTTCAAAACAAGGATCATGTCTTGTTTAATTTGTTTCTTTTTTCCTTCCTTTTTTTTTTTTTTTTTTTTACAGGATGGAAAAGCAATGTGTCCAAATATTTAATTTAATTGTTTATAATTACCAAATAATTCATATACATTTTATTTTTAGATTTATTCCCAAGTACTGTTGCCCGAAAGCAAGATACACTTTATTTTGATACACATTTTATGAAAGAAGAAACAAAGAAGTTTTAAAATGTTAAAACGATCTCAAAAAGAAAACAAAACCCTCTCAGGCTTCTACAAAAAGGGTGGATTGAGAAAAAGTGTTTTAATTCTATCTCTGCTAAATCCTTATTATTACTCCCTTGATACGCATTATACTACATATTATATTGAAGTTATAGAAGGATAGTCTATCCTATAATAAACTAAGAGGCTCTCAAGTTTAGCAAACGGTAAATTCATGTTCACTATTTCACACAGTTAAGCCTCAAACCTGCTAAATAGGTAGCTGCTAAATAAATATCTCTTGAAAACAACTAAATTCTTTGGCTTAAAATGGGGGAAGAAAAAACCCTCTTTTGCTTTCATCATGTGAACACTTGTTTAGTTTGGGCATACTTAATATTTAAATAACTTTATTTTCTCTACTCTGCTATTTTAATCAGGGTGGTAGTTTTCATATCCAGCATAAATACCTCTTTGGGGATGCAACTCCTCATTTCAGAAAGACATTGCAAAGGGCATTGATCATAAAAGGTTTACTACATCAGGCCTCATCCTTTGCAAATTTTTATCGCTAAGCAATTTCTTTTTTTGACATGCCTACAGAAGAAGCTGTAATATATTTCCCAGGCAACCAGCCACTTCCACAGCTGAGATTATTAAAATAAACCGAGGATTTATTCTATGTATAAAAAAGTAGATTTAAATTACCCTGCAGATCAATATCATCTCATGAACAGTAGATAGGTCTTTCTTTCTACAATGACTTTACCTACCTGCTTATTCTGGCTTGAATTTCTTAGGGCTGATGATCCATTTATTTGGTGACTAGAAATGGAGCTAAAAAATGCTTCAACTATTCAATCTCTCTGACTTTATCAAAATGAACCCAGAATTTATTCTATGTTTTAAAAATAGCTTTAGATTATTATAAGATCAATACAGTATCATGTATAACATATGGCTTTCTGTTCCTACAATGATCTTGCCTACCTGCTTGCTCTTGCTTAAAATCTCTTTGAGTGGGGACAGGAGTGGAGACTTATTGCACAGTCAGAAAGGAGGCTGATAATGCTTCATGGACTCCAATTCACACCATGGTGTAAGTGATTTGTTTTAGACAATTTCCTGCAGCAGACTTTGAGGGAGATAGAGACCTTGGGTGACTTAGAGGAAAAATAGTTCCTATGACTGGGGGTAAGGAAGGTATCTCTAGTAATAACATATACTTTCCTCAAGATCCCTGGAGACCATTAACATAAATAGCTTTTTCATGATCAGTGTTAGGAGATTAATCTGGGAACTCGAATTATTCAGGTAGTTGTTCCTCAGATATAAAGGTTGGGTCTGGATGCACACAGTTCGAATTAAACACTCAAAACCTAATTCGTGATTTTTCCCTTAAAATTGGTCTCTCTTCTATTTTTTTTTCTCAGAGACCAGCATCATCATTAACTCAGTTGCACAAGCCAAGAATCTAGGTGACCTCTTTAACAGTGAACTCTTCCTTGCCACCTACATTTAAGTGACCACCAAATTTATTACCTAATAAATACCTCTTAAAAACTCCTCTCCTTCCTCCACTACCCACACCACCAGCACCCTAGTCCAAGCTACCATCATGCATTTGTAACTTCCCATCCCAAGTTGCGACAACTCGGGAATCCAATCCATTTTCATACTGCATTCATTCATTCAACAAGTATATTTGAGCACCTTACTCAGGACCAAGCATTATTGAGACACCCAGAAAATATCAGTGAATGAAACAAAGTACCTGCACTCATGAAGCTAAATGTTTTAGTGGTGGGAGACAGGCCATAAACAAAGGGTTATATAGAGTTACATAAACAGAGTTATTTAGACAAAGGTTGGGAGTGCTATGAAAAAAAAATACATCAGGGGGAAGGAACAGAGCATACAGAGGAAAGCTTTTTTTATACAATAGGAAAATATTCTCGAATTAGGTGATATTTGAGCAGCGACCTAACGACATTGATGGAACAAGATTTACAGATACCCGGGGGCAGAGCATTCCAGGGAGAGGGAAAGACAAGTGCAAAAGCACTGAATATGTTTATTCTGTTGAGGAACAGCAGGAAGGTAGTGTGCTGGAATATCATGAGTGAAGGAGTGGTAAGACACTAAATCAGCGAGACATTAAATCAGAAAGGCCACGTTCCCGTCTTAGAAATGTGTTGTGAGTGAGATGGGAATCCCCTAAAGGAATCGGAGCAGAGGAGTTAGTTAACCTCTTTAAACTTTTGGAAGGTCACTCTGGCAGTTGTGTGGCGTAGACTCTATAGGGATATTAAGGGTGAAAGAAGAGTGACCAGTTATGGGTCTATTGAATTAGTCCAGAAAAAGTCACTTGCAACTTGAGTGGTCATGGTAGAGAGATCAAGGAGAGCAGGCTTTGGATCTATATTAAAAGATGGAGCTGACAGGATATGCTGATATATGACATGCACTGTGTTAGCAAATCAAGGGACCAGAAATAACCACTAGATATTTGACCTCAGCAGCTGAGGATGACCCTGTTGGTTGGAGACTGGGGAAGGATCAGAGGGTGTGTGTGTGTGTGTGTGTGTGTGTGTTATTGTTGCCTGTATTTGGAGATGGTGCCGGGGGAGAGACCTCTTTGGGTATATGCTAAGTTTTTAAGTACTAAATAGTCTGCCGTGGGATAGGTTCAAGTGACCATTTAGACGAACAAGTCTGGAGTTTGGAGGAGGGCTTGAACCTGAAGACATCTATGTGGTCAGTATACAGATGATATCATGAGATTGGAGGAGATACCCTCGAGAAAAAATGTACAAAAAGAAGACTATAGATCTGAGGTCAGAGCCTTAGGGCACTTGGAGGTCAGGATGATAAGAAGAAACTCATAAAGAGAACTGAGAAGGAGCAGTAATGAGGTAGAAGAAAATCAGGAGACCAGTGATCTCACTAAGCTGAGAGATGATCACGATATCTACATTCAGTAGTGCCCACTCGCCTTCCGTTTTACACTCTCTCTTCTCTACTATTTTGCACCCCTGGGGCTAAACACCAACAAACTACATACCAGGCTCCCTAGACATCTGGGTTTTTTGCTGGATTCTTCTTATGAGAGGCACCGGAAAGAGAACAGAAGGTAATTAAAGTAAAGTAGGAGCTGTCTGAGTCTCATTCTGGGCCGCTTGCAGCAGCAGCAGAGAGACTGTGCAATGGCCGAGACAACAGGCTCCAGCGGTGGCCATGGAGTTTCAGAAGTTCAGCAGCACAGAGTCTATACTTTCGCTCATCAGCAATAGTATGTTTCCAAGTAGCATCATTGGTGGCAACTTTTCTAGAAATGCCCTTCATTTTCCTATCTAGGAGGGTCACAGCTTCTAGATCTCCGGGTAACAATATTCTCCCAATTGTCACTCCATCCCTTCCAGCTCCTTTCTGATCATTTCCCACATTTACTCCCTTTCTGCTTGAAATATCATAGATAGTGGCTTACTCTTCTTGACAGCTCCATGACCACACATATAGTACGTGGTACCATGAGAGGTCCCTCAGAGGTGGAAGTCAGGAGTTGAGTATGAAATGTGACTGTGCTCACTGCCAGTATAAACGGAGCGTGGGTAGCCCATGGGTAATAGTTTAGAGCATGACTTTTCTCATTGTTGCATCCTTAGCACTGTCCCTGTGCCTCAGACTTAGTAGGTGCTAAATACTTACTTCTTTCATTTTATTTTTGAGTTACAATTGACATTCAATACTATTTTGTATTAGTATCAGGTGTACAGCAGAGTGGTTAGACAATCATATAATTTACAAACTGATCCCCCCAATTGTTCAAGTACCCACCTGGCACCATACATAGTTATTACAATAGTATTGACTGTATTCCCTATGCTGTACTTCACATCCCAATGACTATTCTGTAACTGTCGATTTGTACTTCTCAATCCCCTCACCTTTTTCACCCAGCCTCCCAACCCTCCTCCCCTGTGGCAACCATCAGTCTACCTACTTCTTAGATAAGTGAATGGATACAGCAGAAAAAAGCCAACTCTTTCCTCTCCACTGGCTCTTATATTTAATTAAGAGTAGTCAAGCCCTATTAATATGAGATGTTATTTCTCTCCCATCTGTCTTCTCTCCATTACCACTGTTATCATGTGGGTTCTTATAGCCCCACATCATTACAGTGACCTCAATGTTCTCTGCCACATGTAATGCATTCTGCTCCTACAGCCATAGTAACATGTCAGCTCCTATTCAAAGGCCTCCAAGGGTGATTAAAAAGTTAGCTAAAGATAATGTTTTATTTCCTAAAATCACTCCCTGCTATATATTTTAATTTACCAGTATTTTAATTTTCATGCCCATAGTTCTAATGTCAGGAACACGCAGGAGCTATCCTTCACTAGAACAGATGATCTTAAGCCTATGAAATTAGAATCCCAAACAAAACTGTCCGCAGGACCCATCAGGACTCCCCTCACATTCATAAAACATTTGCATTTTCAGTTCCCTGCTCAGGATGCAGTTGTCTTTCTCATGTTGCAGGAATGAAGGCCTGCTCAGTATTTCCCTGCGGTGGATTAGCCTAAACCAATCCAGAACAAACTTTTTCTTTGTGAAGGCTCACATGACTTATTCACTTGATTCCACTGAGAGGTGGCTCATTTTTCTCTCCCAAGTAAGTAGCTCTCTTTCGGTAGCCTCTGTAGCATGTATGGCAGGCTTGCATGCCAAACACCAAACAGGCCGAAAGAGTCAGAGATGGGGAGCAGGCAGATCACCTCCCCAGAACTCCCTTATGCAGTGAAATGATTTCACTGCTTTGTTAGTTATGTCATCAGAATGCATTTCCAATGCCTCTTCTCTTCATTCATGAGTGTTTAAACATTTTAATGGATATGTTATTTACTGTAATAAAGTCAGAGTCTGCTATTAAATTAATAGAGCAGGGCAATCAAGAGTCCCATAATAGCAATCTAACCTTGCTCAGTATTACTGAGTTCTAAACACAAGATTCCTGGCCAATTGAATCCTCTGCTAGTCTATAGATGTTGCATAAATACTCTTTAGCTACAAATGATTGTCAATTTCAAGTGTATGTGTACATCTATGTATATGTCTGTGTATATTATGCTTCAGCATAGTGGTTAGAATCAGTGAACCCTGGAGAGAAGCAACCTAGACTCAAACCCTGACTCTACTAGTTAGGTACCCTTAGGCAAGTTACATGCTCTCTGCACCGCCATTTTCCCACCTGTAAAATGGAAAGAATAGTGGTGTCTTGGGGTTATTCAGATAAGATATATTAGATATTATGCCCAAAGTATGATGCCTGACACATGTTAAGGCTATGAATATTAGTGTTGTGATTGTAAAATGTAAGAGATAATGATGCTTACCACCAACCCATTCGAAGCTTTCTGAAAATAGGAAAAAGTACTCCTTTCAGGGGAAGCAATCCTGCACCAAAATGTAGAAATTCCATGATTGGAACATGAACTTAATCTCAGCCCCCAGTCACCCTCCTAGCTCAGCAAGCCTGCAGAGTAAAACTTGTCCAACCAAATGCATTGGCCATGGAGTTGACTTTGCTTTCTTCCTCTCCGACTCAGTCACACTCCTTCCTTCCTTCCTTCCTTCCTTCCTTCCTTCCTTCCTTCCTTCCTTCCTTCCTTCCTTCCTTCCTTCCTTCCTTCTTCATCTTTAACATTTTGGAATAGGTTGGGTTTCACACAATCAATCAAAAAATGGTCTCTAGAAGAAAAGAATTTCCATTTTTTCTTTGCAGTAGGTCTCTCAAAGTAAGGATTTTCCCCTTTTATCCCTGACTGTGGAGTACCTACTCCTGGACTAATCCTATAATGGAAATTCAATAAAAGATTGTTGAGGGAATGAATAAATGAATTAATAACAAAGAATACATGCTAGTTTATTGACTTAAAATTCAAGGTAGGCTTAAATGGATAAATCCTATCGGCCAGAATTTCACTTGAAACATCTCTAATACCAGGACAACACAAATGTTTGAAGTAGATCTGCAGAATTGTGCTGTCTGGTAAAAATCATCACAAGCGCATGTGATTGGGAGGAGAAATCAAATCACATGAAAAATTAAGTTCTTAACAGACAGTGACTTCAAGATAGGAACTGACCCTAATTTAGGAAACAATTTTTAGCTTAGAAGTTACTTGAGAGCAGTCTTGCTGTTTCTTGATCAGGCCTGAATTCATGACAACACCAGCCAAGCTAGGGTAGGAAAGATACTGAAATGTCCAAACAGCTGACTTGCCTCCTGCTGCTAGTTCACTGAATTAGCCAGTTTTCTGAGATCTACTCATCTGGTTACTCAGGTAACCACTGAGTATAAAACCCATGTTTTTCCCTACAGAGTCGTTGAAATATTTATTTCTAAACCATCTCACATTCAAACATTGTGGCAAGAACAAAACACAAATACAGAAGCATAACTCTGGCTCAGTCAATCCAAGAGAGCAGTGCAGAACCCAAAGGATGCTGAGTGTGTGTAAGGCAAGGAATGGCCACAGTTACAGCCACACTTACATAAAAACCTTAATATGAAGGCAGAGTTTGTATCAAGTCAAAGAGGAAAAAATGTATTTCTAGCAGTTCAGTGTCACAACCTCAAAAAAAAATCCAACTATTTGAAACAAAATAATCTTTCAAAACAATAGTCTAGTCAACAAGTCCTGCCTTGACGGCTCTGGTTAAAATCACAAATTATTTACCCATCCCACCTCTGGCATTCCTGACCTTCCTTATCTGGCTCTGAATTTTATCTCATTGAAAGAATTCATCACTTTCTGATACATCACAAGATTTCATTATCAATTATACCTATTGTTTCTCATCTGTCTCTACTCCTTGCCAGCCCTCCCCCCTACCCCCCACACACGTACAAACTGGGATAGAAGCTCATGTCCAACACGGTAAAAATATGCGTGTGTTTTATCTGACTAGTGTATACCAAAGACCTAAACTCTCCCAGTCACATATTAAGGTTCTCAATAAATATCTGTTGAATGAATAATGTTACTCTTTTGGTAAAAATATTTTATTAGCTTCTGTTACATATAAATTAAAATCTATACTATTGATGAACATTGGATACCTTCCTCGCTCTCCATTTTGTATCTCTTTCCTCTTGCCTACATCACTAAGAACCTATGAACTCCAGTGAAGTGATAAATATGCCAAATTATTTCCTCTATCGTGTCCTTCTCACGCATTGTCCCCTCTACCTGGAACACACTCCGCTCTGCTTCCTCCTCATACCAGTCCCCTGGTCTTTCACTAGGCATGTTCTTAATCTTTAAATCTCTTTCTAAAGGTTATTTTTCTAGGTGCATTTCCCCTCTTACCCTAAGTAAGCATCTCTTTGCCTCCTCCATACACACAACTCTTTTTTTACCTCCATCTCAGTACTAAACACAATTTAAAATTGTATATTTGTTCCCTTGGGTGTCTTCTTTCCCCCTCTGTTCTTCCACTAGACTTTGTGTCGTGAGAATACAATATTCCTATTTTCCCAGCGGTGTCCTAGGCTAGCGCATAACAGCCACTCGATCAATGGTTGATGAGGAAATGAGTTAAACAATTCGCTTATAACAAATCCCTTAATTTTTTTTCAGGGGGTTTCTTAAAAAGAATATACCATACTTAACCTTGCTTTGCTTGATTCTCTATCCCAGGTTTTAGATTTCTGCTTCTAATTTTAAGTCAACAGTAATTAAGTAATATGTTCATTCTTCATTAAGTGGAGCATGGCCATGCAAAGCTATACCTGCAGGTGTTCAGAAGGGTCCAGATGTCTAGTGTCATGACTGAAACTGACAAGATGTTTGGGCTTCTTTTCACCATATTACTTGTGAGTGTGCATGTGAGAGAGAAGACTCATTGGAAATGATTTACAGGAGTTAACCAGCGATGTGTCCATACAGGTATATTTTACCATTATCTGAATCAATGTGCTATTCGGATTGGCCTTAAATCCTCTCCGCTTTTATTACACATAAATTTATGACTCCTCACTCAGTGAGGTAAAGTTTAATTAAAGTCAGTGGCTGCATTTTGATTACTCTAATTACTTGACACACAGCTTGTGAGCACTTACAATGCGAAGCACTAAGCAGGTTCCTCCTCTTTTATTAAATTTTTTTTTAAAGACTGCTATCTATAGAAAAGACATTTTGCTGGTCATCAGAGAGTGAGTGATTAGTTAGTGACGTAATTGGACATGCCCGAACTTCTAATTTAGCTGTTGGATTTGTTATTATGGTTGATTTGTTTATTTATCTGTTTGCATGTCTTCAATCTCACTTCTCCCTGAATGTGACCCTGATTACCACACATTCCTTTCATCTCCATTCTACAAAACGTACATCTGTTACCACAGCATTGTTGTTCATTTATATATTCCCTAATATTATTTTTCATAAGTTTCATTGATTAATATCTTGTTTTCATGGAATGTAGGCATCTTCATGACAAGAACTATACAATACAATTGCTTTTCTCTCAGTAGTACGGGGCTATAAAAAAAATAAAAAATTTTTTTATACTTGAAAAACAATGGAACTAAAAAATAACTATAGTTTTACTCTTTAAAGTTTATTTAAAATAAAAAATAAAAGTTTCTTCCTCTAATCTCAAACTTCTCTTTGTCCCTAACCCCACTATCACCTTTACTCCCAGATGTAGCTGTTTTTTTAAAATATGTTTTTGTTGACTTCAGAGAGAGAAGAAGGGAAAGGGAGAGAGAGAAAAACATTGATGATCTTTTGCTCCCACTCATGGACCGAACTGCACCCTGGGCATGTATCCTGACCAGGAATCGAACCGGTGACCTCTCAGTGCATGGGAAGATGCTCAACCAACTGAGCCACACCAGCCAGGCCCCCAGATGTAGCTATTATAAAGCATTTGGTACCAAGTTTCTTTTACCTTTTTCCTGCTCTGAAAGTTTTTAAGAAAGTTGAACGAGCAAGAAGGTCTTTCAGACATACCTGAATTGCAATAGGAACGACATGCTGGGAGGTAAAGAATAGGTGGAGGGGACCTCTCCCTCCCATATTAACTCAGAGAACTACACATGTTTTGTAGTCTGAAATTGTATTTATGTGACTTGCAGAACAATTGAAAATCTCACTGTAACTTTGATTTTGAGAACAGAGTCAAAAGAAAAATAAAAAAGATGAATAATTTCTGAGGATCTCTGACTCTGGTTTTGCAGCTCAAAAGGAATAATTTTTTGTCATTATAGAGGGTGAAGAAAGATTAAAGGAAAGCTGATTAGTCCCCATGACAGTGAAATTATAGCATTTTAGAGCTGGAAATATCTTTATGAACCCTTTTAAGGAACACAGCCACATTTGTGACCATGCTGAAACTCAGTCGTACAATATTTTGTTTATCTATTAAAACGGGGACCTTTGCTTCAGTCATTGTCATATGTCTCAAGGAAAGAAGGCTCATGCTGGGGTACAAGATATGTCAGGATATTAATAATGCAGCTAACCCTGGCTTCCCATTCAATAAACAAACTGATCACATCAGAAATTTATTAGAAGAAAGAGAAATGTACTACCTTCTAATGGCCCCCTGCCTGTCTAATTACTGCTTGGTTATGGAGTCATGAAATTAGCCTAGATATAGGTCATACCTCAAGGCATAAATATTATGCTCCATCACATATTCTTAATATGGATATAATTGTCAAAGTAGATTTACCATGCTGGGCTCTCTTTAAACTCTGGGAATTATATATAAAGACTCTCACTAAGATTTTATGCATGCTACAAAGCATGGTTTATTTCCTAAACTGACATGGCTCAAAGACACTTGTCTCCATTCATTCATTAATAAAACACGTACTAAACACTACATGCAAAGCACTGTATTAAGTATGATAAAGAATGCAAAGATGAATAAAATATTATTCTGCACTTAATAAGCTTAGAATATGGTTCAGAGATTCATGAAAATGTATTCAACTGAATTCTTAAGTTTTTAAAAACTGGAAACATCTGGCTTGACACAGCAGGAGGATGTCGGGGGAGCAAGATGAAGGAGCTCATGTTCACTTCAAATTGTCTTCCTGGTATCCATATATATAGTCCTTTTTGTAACCTATTTTAAAGTTCATGAGTAAGTTTTCTGTCTGATAAAAAGGGTTTTGGGGTTTTGCGGGGGTTTTGCTTTAATAAAAGTTTTAAAATCTGTGGTTTAGCTTGAAAAAGTTGGTAAACTTCTGTGGTTTATTCATTTATTCAACTCTCAACAAATAATTACTGAGTGTTTACTAATCCTACAGATATTAGAAAAACATAAGAAAATACTGTGTATCACTTTATATCAATAAATCTGACAGTTTACATGAGAATGTACAAATTCTTAGAAAAACATGAGTTACCAAAAACTGACCAAAGAAGAAATAGAAAATCCAAATGCTCCTTTAAAAAAAAAAAAAAAATTGAATTTGTAATTAAAATTTTTCACACACAAAAAAAATATTCTGGCCTGATTATCTTTTTCAGAGAATTCTGTTGAATGTTTAAGAAAGAAATAATTCCCATTATATGAAAACTCTCAGAAAAAAAAATAGAGACTAATTTTTCCCTAGATCTCTGATATCATAACTTGGCAAATACATAAATACGTTACAAGAATAGAAAATCGCATGCTAATATTCCTCATGACCATACACATAAACTTCTTAATGAAATATAGCCAATGAATCTAGCAATTTGTACCAAAAAACCCCACACGTCATGACCATGTAGATCTTATTTCAGCAATACAAGATGTGTCTGTCCATTGAAAACTAATGTCATTTCCATAGTAATAGAATAAGGCAGATAAGCCAAATGATCATTTCAATAGATACAGTAATAGCATTTGAAACAATTCAAAATCTATTCATGGAAACAATTCTCAGCACACTAGTAATAGAAAAAAATGTCCTTAAACTGATGAAGGGCATCTATGAAAACCTAAAACTAACATCATACTTAAGGATGAAGCATTGAAAGCCTTTACCCAAACACTGAAAACAAGGTAAATATTTCTACTCCAATATTCAAAATTGTACTAAGTATTTTTAAAAAAATGAAGAACCCTGAGAAATATGAACAAACACATTTCTCTCAAATATGTTATATGCTTTGGTGCAATGAGTAATAAAATATGACTTTTAATAAAAGTACTATAACTTACCTAGTTATTTTAGTTAAGATCCACCTGGATTACTTATTACCATTTGACTTAAGTGCAAGTATACCACAAATTAATACAACAGGCTCATTTCATGGCCACATCATTACAAGTGTGAACTGAAAAATATTTAATAGTTAGGATCTATGCCATGATCCCAAGCTTTCTAGATTACCCTATGCAATTGAAGTAAAAAAGAACCTTTCCTTTTTTTCTGAACCTATTGTTCTTTGAAACCACGTATCACTTCATATATGAGGATAATAAAGTGCATGCACACATCAACTCTACAAAGAATGGGAAGGCTATTCAAACTCTAAGCTTTTAGAAAATATGCACATGCACGATGCGGTGTGAGTGAGGTGCAAAGCTCCAATTACCACACAGTACAATCAAGCCTGTGCTTACTTGGTTTATACCTCTCCCAGGCTGCGCGAGGAGCGTTGTTTGGAATCTAATTGGCGTTCAAGGCAGGATGAACTATGCACAACAAATTGAGTGTGAAACAATGTTCATTTAGATTATCCCCACTCCACAAAAGTACTGTTTGGGAAGTTTTTTGAAAACACCTGGGGGTTTGAAGGCTTTCTTTAATTGACTCTTTGTGCAGTCTCTTGGCTGACTTTGTTGGAAGCTGTTTGGTTATGATTTGATGATTTTACTTACAATGCTACTCTTGGGAATAATCCTCTTTCATATCCTGAGAGCATGGCATTACAGTCAAGGCTGCACAGAAAGATGATACATTAGTCTTCTGCAAACTGGGGTCATTCAAATCAGGTTATCTCATTAAGCTTGGATACAAATTACAGTGGAATATCAGCAGGTGCTTTGAAGCAAAACCTGCATTAACTATATTCCATTTACCCAGAAACGCTGCACAAAGAAATCTGGTTTGATAGAGAATCAATAGTAATTCTCATCTATTGTTAAATATTATTGTTTAAAAAGTAATGTCCTCCAGGACGAAATTCTATAGTCCTTATACTCTGAATGGACTTTTTTCTCTCCTCTGGCTTTTGACCACAAATCACTTATTTCAATTGTTTGTTTGCCTGGTTCTTGCTCCTGAGAACTTCAAGCTCCTTAAGGAAACGGCATAGCCATCCTTTTAAGCACTACTCCTGATAAAGGCCCTGCCTTACAGTGTGCTCTCAATATAGCATTGTCAAGAGGAGGAGGGATGGGAGGAAGGGGGGAAGGCAGAATGGAAGGGTCAGATTAAGGTTTAAACAGCTTGGCATGATAATAAAAATGTTGAGTTCAAAAAAGAGTCTACTACAATGTTTCTAAACTTGACTGCTCATGACAATCCCTTCGGGGTGCTTATTAAAATGATAACTTTTATCTGTATGAGATCACTCCCATCAGCATACAAGCATGCTGTTATACTTCTCATATTGAAACAGAAGAAAACTGGCTTCCTTCCTCTCCCTCTTGTCTATGTTATCGAATCAAAGAAGTTCCATGACTTCCCCAAAGGCCACACAAGGATGAAGGTGAAGAGTGAACACCAGAACTGGGTCTCCTTATACTCAAGCTCTCTTACTACTCTAAGAGCAGAATGAACAACACACCAGGATACGACTACACAGTAAGATCACCTCTCTGCAGCTCACCCTCACTTCTTCCTGCAAGGCTTATTCTGACCACGCTTCCTGACTGGACTAGAAATTGAAATACTCCATTTTGCAATTATCTTCCTCCATTCCTGTCTTCTACGTGGTAAGATTTTATGAATCAACAGCTATTCTTCTCTAAAAGAAGAGGTCAGCTTTCCCCTCAGCTAGGATGTGTTCTTTGTGCAGCTTTGGGAATAAAGGGCCTTGGCTCTCCAGGACTATTGGAAAGAGCACCCACTTCGGAGCTTGGCTGTGGAGACTCCTCTTGGTCAAGTATCAAGCTGTAGCTCTTCTTCAGCTTCCAAACTAATGCCTTGTGTCTGCCCCTTCTTCCAGTAACAACTCCTTCTTTGACTCATCTATTTACACACTGTCCCATCACCAGGCCTCGGTCCTTATTGCCCTGACATTAGCATATATCCAAAATGGTC
The DNA here is from genome assembly GCF_054644295.1 of Miniopterus natalensis. Lineage (NCBI taxonomy): Eukaryota > Metazoa > Chordata > Mammalia > Chiroptera > Miniopteridae > Miniopterus > Miniopterus natalensis. The sequence goes on along the minus strand of NC_142091.1, from coordinate 62,400,763 downwards.
TCCTCCAATCTCTACAGGAATCTAAGGTGTGCTCATGCTTCCATTCCCAATGCTTTTCTACACCTCTGAGCCCTGAGAGACAGCACACTCAAGGATCCCTCTGTAGTCACAGATTACACCTACAACTTCAGCTTCATTGTGCATGGGAAAGGGGGTTTTGAGGGGGAATGAGGGCCTTCCCATGTCTTCATGTCTTCTCTGTATTCCTGAAGGCATCTGGCACAGAGGTTTTTACTGAATTCATCATGTATCTTTCCATACATTCACCAAACATTACCGAGTGTGACCAGGCACTATAAATGTTTTCTTATAATCCTATCAACTGCTGCCTAACTTCTTAAAACTAACTTATTCTGGCTTCCACCACCACTTGACACTGCTCTGTTGAGGTCCCTAAAGACTTTCATGTTGTGACATCCAATGCAAAACACCAGTCTTTTTGCATTTTTTGACCTATCACCATCATGTGATGCAGCTGAGAACTCTCTCAATGTATTTCATTCAGTTTGTTTCCAGGACACCATACCCTTTTCTTGGTTTCCTTCCTATCTCATGGATCATTCATTTCTGGAGTCCACTGGGGTTGCTTCTCTTTTGCCTGATCCTTAATGTTAAAATATCTTATATTCCATCGTGTGTTACAGAAACAAAAATGCAATAATCAATTCAAACAAGACCCAGTTTTAAGATAAGTAAGGTAACAAATTAGGTAGACTATTATGTTTTATTTTGAGTGACATCCAATGACCCATTTACCATCATAGGTCTCTCTGATTGAGGTTTGTTTTGTTTTGTTCTGTGTATCAATGCCTCATCTATAGAAGCCACCTGCAATCACCTTTTTCAACTTCTCATTCAATCTCTGATCCTTCTCTGCAGGATTCCAGATGCTATCCAGCCTTATGAAAGCATACACTTTTCTTGAAAGCAGTAAGTGCAACTGGTATGATGAAAGGTGGGCTTTATTTGCACCATATCTAGGCTCAAATACCCCCTTGGATCATTGTGAACAGTGAATGACGGTGGAAAAAAACAAAACAAAAACAGACTTCACTAGCTGTAAAGTTAACCTCTATGAACCTCACTTTCCTCAAACATAAAGTGAAGGCAAAATTGCTCTGCATAGAAGGTTAGGCAGGATGCAATACAGCATACTATGTACTCCTGATGCACAGAAGCAGCAGAAATCAGTATTACTCATTTCTGTACCTCTCTCACAGCTCTCCTTGTACAACTGAGAACTGTTTCCTTGTTATTACTTAAGGAGCCCAAGACCACAGTGCTGCCTATTAGAAATCTACCTCCTACTCTATTTGCCTTTCTTAAACAATTGTGTTTCTGCTTCCCATTTACTATATAACTCATCTCAGTTGATGAATCTCCCTGAACTACCCAAAACTGGAGAAGTTTTAAGGACAATCAATTGCAATTATATGACTCCTATAGTTACTTCATTTGTTTTTCTATACTTGTAAACTACAATGCTAACAAAAACTCTTTTTGTTGTTTTTAGTCAACCATTGTAAACCCTTTCTGAAAGTGTTGGGATGTAGTAAATAATATTAGAATCTTAAGTGGTTTCCCCAAAAGTGGAGAATCATTACTTTAGACTCAAAAGGATAATTGACTCCTGGTTAGATGGGGCTTATCTTTGCGTTCTCCCTAACAAAGCTCATCGTGGGAGGCAGGAAAGGGCAAAATGATGATGATATAAGTTATATTGCCAGCTTTCTTGTCCTTTATAAGCGTTTCATATGCCAGCTACAAATGCCTCATTTGATTAAAGCAGGATCTCTCAAAGACACATACTTGATAATATTTTGCAATCTACTTTGAGTTATAATAGTACTTGAAATACTGCAGGATTATTTTCTTAAAGGCTCATGCCAAGCAGTTTCATTTTCACAAATTCATTGCCTGTTTGCTGCCAATTAATGATATTAGGTCACAGACACGACGGTTACATTAAGAGGGTTTATTTTTCCTATATGCCTCCAAAAACTTTTGGCTCTTGCATATATCCCAAATGTTATTTTGACAGTTCTAACTGCAGTTTAGTTTGTGTAGTATTTATTAACAGATCAAAGATGTGCTCCTCCTGTTAGGTAAAAACTGAATTCCCTTCATCCATCATTAAAGATTGTTTATCAAGATGCTACAGATGAATTAGCGTAAGCCTTAGCATCCAAAGTAGCCCAGCTGGATACCTGAGCTGGAATGAGTTCTTGAAATTAAGAAGCTTAGTGATGATAAGAAAAGACGTGTTCATTATTTTTTCCTTTAGATTACAGAAAAACAACACCCTCCCCCAACCCCCCAAAAAACCAAGAGTCCTGAGAAACAAATATCCAAGAAGGGGATTCTTATACTGTAGTTGGTGCAGCAATTATCAACCTTGGCAAAGGCAACTATTATACATGAACCTTATTTTCTGTTATGGCCTGCTCCATACTAGGATGGGACATACTCATTTCTGTTAGGTTATATTGCTTTGAGTATTGATAGTCCTTCAGATAACACCATTACAAAGAAATCTCTTCAGGTAGGTGTTGCTCCAATAGTAACTATTATAAAATGCACAAACAACTACAAAACAGAAAGCTTAATTTCCCAGGGGTCTTAAATAGGAACTTAGTTTGTTTACAGAGACAACGGAATAAACATTCAATGACTTCAAAAGCATTGATGACAGATTTGTCAAGAGATCAATTGCCCAGGTATATGTGCACAAGAGACAGTGCCCATATGTCAAAACAAAGATGCGAAACTAGAATAGGAGAGGAAGAATTTCAGGGCAGTAATGCAATAGATGTCTGTAAATTATTTCTTTTTGAGAACAGTACAAGGAATTGATATTCACATAATATTTTTCATCTTAATTCAGAAGAAAAGAGCTAAAATAATTTACACATTTGCTTTCTTCTCTTTACCTGAAAAATGAATGAATCACATGTGAGGCTCTCATTTTTCTCTTTTGATACTGAAATTTGTTTGCTACCTGAAATGAGTTATAGAATTCTAGTCAGACTAATCAATTTTCTCATTCCTGTATTTAAAAAAAAAAAAAAAATCCAGAATAATATGAGAAGCTATGGAACTCTGGAATGTTTTATTATAATTATTTGTTTTTAATTACACTCCAACCTAAATTGAATTTAAGAAAGACATATATTAGGAAATATTCTTAAACACTTCCTTCAAAATTTCTGTAAGAAATACGCCTGACCTGGAGCAAGTTAGTCATTACTTCACGCAGCATCACATTTAGTTCAAAACTTCTTTGCAAATGAGGGGAAGCAAGAAATTAGCTGTTTCAGTTCTCAGTGTCCAATAAAATGATTTATGTACCTTCTTCTGACACCAAAATTCAGAATAAACGTATAAATAAGTTATTCCTTATATGAAACTGTGAGTAACACACTGAACTATTTATTTAAGTCAAACCATCCATATTAAAGTATTTAAGTTCTGGATTTTTTTCCTGCTTAATTCAAGTACTTTATTTTTTTATCTCTAGCTTTATTGTTTCTTCTTATGAACACTTTTCCCTCTTGGTAATTTGGCTGACTTATATACATTCCATCACTATCCCTTACACACACACACACACACATACACCATATCTTCCATAATACAGAGAAGTTCCCTTCTTCTGAACTCTTATAGCAACCTCTCCTACCTCTAGCATAGACCTTACTGTCTGTGTTATAAATCTTTATTTCCTCCAAAACACAGAAAGTTCTAAAACGTGAGGAATTGTGTTTTATTCCACATTACCTATTAAATACTTATAAAAGTGCCTGCTCTATGGTAGGTGCTCCATCAAAGAACAGAGAGAAAGTGCACTAATGCATCCCAAAGACAGTCTAATTCAAATTACGAGAGGCTTAGGCAAGGTTTCAACAATAATATAGTCTGGGTAATGCATGGATGGGCTTGCACACAAATCCCTAAACACCTTGTATTCCATATTTCTGATTTCCTAAAGAGAAAGGATCCTATATTGCTAATCAAAAAGCACCTTATGTGCTTTAGATACCACATTTAACATTGGCAGAACTATATCTAGTTGTGAAATTTTGTCCTGATATAAACCTAACCTACTTGTTGGTGGCTGTGGGATGCAGAGGTGCCTATGAATCATGCCACTGCCTTATTTCTCAATCAAGAGTTCTGAATTTGCTCTACTCTCTTGGCAAACATTCATCTGAGATGATATATTCATGTGCCATAAAATTGGAAGATATAATTTACGCCTAACTAAAAATGTTAAGGCATGCCCTCAAAAAGCCAATTTGTCTATGGGTAAAACTAAATATGATTCCTCTAGATTGTGTGATTTTGAGAACTATGTTTATTTATGGGCCTAATTGATGTTCAAAGTTTATTATAAGCTCCTTGAAGAGAGGCATAACGCCTTAATTACCATCTCCTAGCAAACAGTAAGAAATCAATCGGCACTGAGATATCTCCTTTCATGACCTCAAAGGAGGAATATCAGCAACACTAAAAGAGAAACACGTATGCATGCAACTATAACTAAATAAGACCACGATCTGAAACCAGAGATAACACACTAAGAACTGGCAGTACTGATGTGCATCTTCTTAGCCACCTGAACTACTGGAACTCATCTAGGTTAATAAACTTTAGTCTAAACTTCTCAGAAAGACAAAAGTTTTGGCAGACTCTTCTTTGATAAACAGCTTTTTATTGTATAGAAATGCCAGAGAGACATCTTAGGTTTCACCACGTCTTCTGAGCACAGAGGATTACACTTCCCTGAACCTATGCACTTGGGGCTGTATGACTATTTCTAGCGGATGGCATGTAAATAAACATGATGTGTGTCAGTTTCAGGTCAAATATTTAATTTCAGTGAGAGATGCTCAAGGGCTTTCTTCCCTGCTTTATCAAGGAGTTCCCCAGCTCTGGAAGGTAGAACTATGTGATGGTGAGATTCTGTTAGTCTGCATGCTGATGGATGCCATGTGCACAATACCTATAGAGGACTTGGGGGAAAAAATAAACCATTTGTTGTCATAAGTCTGTGAGATTTGGAGATTCTCTGTTACCACAGCATAGCCTAAAATACTCAGGTTAATATAACAAAAATTCAATTTCCAAAAATATTTAAATATTCCAAAAGCACTAATAAACATAGGAAGAAAGTTTCAGAAATATGAAAGAATTTTAGCTTCACCCTTCTGGGCCTACACTGACTGAAGTGTCTTGGTCTGCAAAAGATCTCTGCTTGAGAATACCATGACTCAATATCTATATAAGCCTTTAATTACCTTGATATATAACAGATGCAGTAGAGAAGTTAATGTAGACAATGAAGATAGTCTTAAACAGTCACTCAGGGAAGAACAAAATTGGTTGCTAGTAGAGTAGTAGAGGTGACCTTTAACTAATGAAAGAATGTCATAGCGGTGGTCACCTTAGGGAATTAATGGGGTTGTTTAAGAAGAGATGTTGCCTGTTGAAGGTGGCCTTTGGCAGCTACTGCTGTATTTATTCTGCCAGGGATTCAGCCACCTTGGCTTTATGTTCCAAGAAAGTACACCAAGATAAAATGAACGCCTCTATTCTCACTAAAGAAAATTAGAAAATGCTATGGTCAGTGGTTTAAAATTTCAGACTGAAAGAAATCGTAAATATCATTTCTTTTATTCCCAGATTAGAAAGCTATGATCCAAAGAGTCCCTTGTCAGAGGTAGACCCAAGATGAGAACCCATGGCTCCAAATTCCCAGGCCACTGTATTCCCATAGATACATAAGAATGACTGAGAATTATTTATAAATTTTGATTTTTAAAAATTTTGAGTCATAAAATCCTGGCCTTATTTTTTGTTTTTTGATTCATATGGGAGTTGAAACTTACCTGGCAAAAGATCACTATCCTTCTACCATCAACATCCTAACCAAGGCTGAAAAGGTTGCATTATTCCTGGTATAAACATAATAAGGCTGATAGCTCTTGAGGAAATAACAACACATTAGGCCCAAATAGGAATACCAAATGAGAATGCAAGTCTGGAATGGTCTACTTAACACATACTCATCCTTCAGATCTAAAGTGAGGTTAACACTGCCTCCCTTGTCCTGTGCAGTATGCAGAGCTGGTCCTACATACTGTGCCTTCCCTTGTCCTGCACAGTACATAGAGCTGGTTTTATGGGCATGCAAATTGTGCATTTGCAGAGTCTTGCGCTTGCTCTGCTGTCACTATCTTCAAATTCTTAATAATATTTCAATAAGTTTCCCTGGTGCCCTGCATTTTCATTTTTCACAGGACCCTGCAAATTATATATTCCATTCTGGTACTTTGCTAATCCACTCTGGTGTTTGCACTCATAATACCTGTATTTCTCCTCCATATCATGGCTGTAATTATATAAGCATTTGCTCTCGTTTCAGTTTTTAATAGTGTAAGTGCACAAAAATGGGCATCTGGTTTTATTTTTTTTCGCTGTTTTTATCCACAGTGCTTAGTGGAGATGCTGGATTGAAAAAGATGCTTTGATGAGTATACGGATGAATAAATCAATAATAAATTAATTAATTTTGAGTATGTAAAGGAATAAAAGAAACCTGGAATAGACTTTAGCTTTGAACAGAATGACAGACAGCCTGGAGTTTTTTTGGGTGCAGGAAAAACTGAGATAAATATATAGAGTGGGAGTAAAGTACAGTGAGTCCTGAAAGCCAAGCCAAAAATTTGACACTTGTCACATAAGGAAATACAGGAGTTGTCATTGGCTTTTGAGGCACAAAATGATACATATTTATTGCTTGTGTTTCTACATTGTGTGTTACATCCTTAAACACTGTGTAACCTTTGCTTCCTAGTAATGTGAAAGAGAAAACCACAGGCCCAAAATGGCATCAGTCATGCTAAAGCCCAGGATAACCAACCTATATTTAATACCAAACTAAATTGCAGTTTCAACCCCTCCCAAAAACATAATCTTAATCAACCAGTCTGGAATTTTCTGGTATCAATGAGGTAATCCATCACATGGGCTCTCTCTATTCCCCCAAAGGAAGGAGAGGAAATCTGCATGATAAACACCCTTGCTGATCCTTCCCAGGAAAGAAGAGGTCATGGCCTGAAACAATTCTTTCTTTACTTTTGCTAAATCACCTCCTTGTCCCACCCTTCTGCCTACAAAAACTTTTCATTTTGTACAATCCCTCAGGATGCCCTTCTAATTGCTAGATGTTGCCTGATTCATTAATCTTTTAATGAAGCCAATTAGATCTTCAATTTTACTCGGTGGAATTTTGTTTTTAACAGGACTCAGATGTCATGGCATATTTTAATATATGGTAACATATTCATTTGCCATCAACTATGTCACATACTTTATTTAATTTAATCCTTACAAAACCCTGCAATACTGGTTTTCAGTTGTTAAAAAACAAAACCGCAGGCCCGAAATAGCATCACTGGTGCTAACAGCCCATGATACCAAACCTAGATTTAATAACTGATCTATTTGCAGTTTCGACTTCTCCCAGAAATGTAATTTTAATCAACCAGTCTGGAATTTTCAAGCACAAGTTAAGGTCATCTGTCACTGTGGGTCCCCTTTATTCTCCGTAGAAAAAGAGAGGTAATTGCAAAACATTTCCCTTCTCTTCCCCCAAAGAAAAGATGTTTGGGCCCAAAAATAATCCATCCTTTTTAAAAAAAAAAAAAAAAATTATTGATTGATTTTTAGAAAGAGAGAGAGAAACATCAACTTCTTGTTCCACTTATTTATGCATTCATTGGTTGATTCTTGTATTTGCCCTAACAGGGGATTTAACCCACAACCTTGGACTATTGGGATGACACTCTAACCAACTGAGCTACAGAGGCCAGGGCCTATTTTCTTTTATTAATATCTCCCTTGCTGTACCCTTCCTCCTATAAAAATCTTCCATTATGCATAACCCCTCAGAGCACCATTTTAGCTACTTATGGGATGTTGCTCAATTTGTGAATTGAATAATAAATAAATTAGATCTTCAAATTTGCTCAGCTAAATTTTGTTTTTTATCACCATTTTTCACATAGGAAATTGAGGATCCAAAAGGTGAAATAATCTCCCCAAGGTAACATCAGAAAACAAAGTTATGGGGTTTGAAAAGGCGTCCTTGAGAAAAATTCTCCAAATCTTACCAATATTTAAAGATGCAGCCTTAGTTTTGATAGAGTAGGCAAACTAGCATGAGCAGAGCAGGAACAATAGGACAGGTATGGACTGTCACCAGGGCGTAAAGTCCCAGATGCCTAGCAATGGGAGAAAACAACTCTTAGATGCTAGGACCACCCTCTCAGGGTGACCTTTCCTCCCCTAGCATGTCATTAGTCATGAGGGTTAGAACCCTTAGAGGAGGAACAAGGGGGCTGGAGAATAACCTCATAAGACTCTCCTATAAGCCCTTGCATGACCACTCCCTTAAGCATTAAACCCTCAGGACAATGAGGTTCTGACCCACATCAAATAATCTTAGGAACAAAGCCTCAGGTCTGTTGACCACAGAGACAGAGTTTGGTCAAAAGAGAGATAACATCTAGGCCTCAGTTATGTTTCAGCCTCAGGCCCAGAAAAGCAGGTAAACCAAATGAAGCAATGCCACTGCTGACATCGGGACCAAATGCAATGACTAACGACCTCTTACCCTAGCACCAACCAATCAGTAGAGACCACGACCATGAAAGGACACACCTGGAAAGCTGATGAATATTCTATTATGATGCTCCCTGAGACCTCTCCTAAAATTTCCCCCTTTGGAAAACAGATAAAAATCCTTAAGATGAAGGACCCAGTGCCCACTCTCTCTAGAGCAGCCTGCTCCTCCTCCATCTTCTTTCCTTAGGAACGTATCCTTTGCTTTATTTCTCCTAAGCTCCAAAGGCCCTTCTTTTGCCTTTGTAAGTTGTTTCCTGAGTTCGTGTATCCCAGATGGCTCACTTGTTCCACCTCTGTGGCTTCCTAAATAAACTTTCTCTTTCATTAGAGTTCTTGACTCTGAATTCTTTCTTAGCTGAACTCAAGAACTGAGGTTCAACACCACCATCAACAGTTTAAGCATCTATGAGCACTTAGGTTGCTCCCATATCTTGGCTATTATAAATAACAAGGAATGCATATATTTTTAAGAATTAATGTTTTTTAATTCTTCAAGTAAGTATCCAGAAGTGGAATAGCTGGGTCATATGGTAGTTCTATTCTTAATTTTTTGAGAAATTTCTATACCATTTTCCACAGTGGCTGCACAAATTTACATTCCCACCAACAGCGTATGAGAGTTCCCTTTTCTCCACAGACTTTCCATCACTGGTTAAATTTTGTCTTTTTGATAACAGCCATTCTAACAGGTGATGTCTTTGTGGTTTTGATCTGCATTTCCCTGATAGTGATACTGAATATCTTTTCACGTGCCTCTTGTCTTCTTTGAAAAGTGTCTACTTGATCCTCAAAATCTATTTTGTCATTTTTATATTAAATTCACTATTGATAGTCAAAGCAATGAACATGCACATAACTTTGTGTCATTTTATATTCTTGCTACAAAAGATTTTTAGAATTGGTTCAATTACAATTCTTTTGTATAAGCTGAAATGTCAGTTATAAAATTGCAATTATATAGAGAGCTCCCTCTAGGATAAAGAGAAGAGATTCCACAAATAACACACTTTTTTAATTTTTAGATTAGTTTAGTTTCCAACCTTCACATTTACATATTTATTTACTGTTACTCATAACTTCCTCTTGTACATTACTATGTGCTGATGGAGTTAGCTGCTTAAATATGACTATAGCTAGAAGTTAGATTTTTCAAGCATATCTGATAAACAGTGCTTAGCATTGAAGTAGCTGATTTAGGCATTTTACTGTTAGGAGACTTTCTCTGTAAATGTAGTAAATTGTGTAAGGCCTAAATATTTGGCAAAAGTGATTTCTAAGATGATTTAGAAAAATAACAGAAAATATATCATATTGACAACTAATCAATTACTTTTTGGGGAGAGGGAAGGCAAAGAGCAATTGCATCCAATCAGCAGCACTGATTGTGTTAGAGCTAACAGTCCAGAGAAGCAAACTGACTTTTGATTGTAGAAAATAGAAAGAATTGCATTTGACATCTAAATGTGTAGTTAACATTATAAAAATTAGTTCAAGTGGATGGTGAATGGTTATTACTAATCCAAATACACTCTCTCTTGACATCCCTGCTCCCTCAAGAATACCAATACATGACTGATGTGATAGCAATGTGTTTTGTTTCGATGAGGGTGAGAAAGCATGGATTTACATCTTGTCTTATTATCTCGCAACCACACTAAATTGATAACTCTTTGGCAAAAGAGTGTTCATACTTTCTTACTTGATCTCCCATAAGACCGCTCCTGTAACTGCCTTGATGAACTTATCTCCAGATTGCTACAAAATTTTAGAAAATTTCTGAACTTGAACTTGGCAATCCTTCATTCACATTCTGTAAATTCTGACTTTCTTTTTCACCTATACAAGTCCCTAATTATTTCTTTACCTCCCATAAGATGTATCTTCTCTCATGGCAGTGGTAATGTTAAACTAGTTCAACGAATACAGTAACTTAGATTGTTATTCTTTGTCTTGCCTGGGATTCTGCTGTCTAAATAAAAGGCTGGCATGAACATACTGTATGCAGAGTAGAGGGACAAAGATGAACACAATTAGAAAAGCAGATGAGCCCAGCTGGGCGTGGCTCAGCGGTTGAGCATTGACCTAGGATCCAGGAGATTGCAGTTCGATTCCAGGTCAGGGCACATGCTTGGGCTGTGGGCTCGATCCTCAGCAGGGGGCCTTGCAGGAGGCAGCCAATCAGTGACTCTCATCATTGATGTTTTTATCTCTCTCTCCCTCTCCCTTCCTCTCTCTGAAATCAGTTAATATATTTAAAAAATAAAAAAGAAAGAAAGAAAAGCAGATGATGTAACTAGGGATTGAGGACCTATATGTGTGTGTTTTGCAGAAAAAATATTTCCTGAAATGAAGAATTTATTAAGCACATGAAAAGAGCATGTGATAAAACAATTTTTTTAAATGTTGATCATGAGCAACACTGTGATACACACCAGGTAAATTATCAAACTTGGTAAATAAATGACAAAATACTCTAAGTGTGTGGGCAAGGAAAACAAATCACTAACAAAAAGAAAATCAGACTGGCCTCAGACTTTGCTGCAACCACATTCAATGATATAAACGAAGAGAGTCATGGACCCAAACTTCTGAAAGAAGGACAGTCTCCCTCAGGAACATATGACCCATTCAACTTCTCATTCAAATATAATGACAGGAAACAGGCATGATAGAAATCCAGAAATATAGTGCCCAGGAACTCATAAAAAAAAAAAACACAAAAAACAAACAAACAGACAAAAAAAAACACCTGATGAGATCCAGCAAACAGAACAATAAAAATAAAAAGTGAAATTGTATAATTAAAGGACTGGTGCTGAACATTAAATCCAGTAAATGTTTTGCTATGACTGAACAGCTGGGGAACTGTGGCTGCAAAACAGATGGTAAATTTGATAAATGCTAACAGTTTAAAATATTATAACTAACAAATACTGGAAGACATGGGCGGATAAAGTGTAAGAATGCTAATCACCTTTCCTTTAAAGCAGGGAACACAATGATGCTACTTAAAGCCAAAAGATGTGGTTAAAAATCACATAGTGATTCCAACCACTTGATATTCTTTTCTTATTCAGATAAAAAATTTACAGGGATAAGTTTTTTATGAAGGAAACATTAATCTGAGCTTTATTAAATTATCCACTTCAAATGGCTTTTTTTCCAAATTCAAGTAAACTTCTCATTTTAATTAAAAATATTTCTACCTATATCTATCTATACACATATGAATGTATCTATATGCATATATACAAGTAACATGACTGGGTGGGTTAAAATAAATATTAATACAAATGGTATCTTGGACAATTTATTGCTTTCTAATTTTGTATATGGCTTGACTTTTCTCTTATGAAGACCCCATGTCATTTTCATTGGAGGAAAAAACACACAAAAAACTACACAAGATTATAGTGACATATGAAATCAATTTGTAGGTTGGTGGAAATGTCCCAAGCCTAAAATTCCCAAATACTGTGTTTTCTTCCCCTAAGTACTATAGAAAGATTGAGAGAAAATGATAGCATTTGTTTCACTCAGGGAAATATCTTGTTCTCATTGTAGCATCCTCACTAGAACAAAGAATGAAAGGCAGTGTAGAATGGTAGCAGAGCACTGAAATGACAGGCGTGAGAAAGGTTCCTAACCTAGATCATCCAAAAATCAACCGCCTGGCCATTCTCAACATCCCCATTCACACTCTGGAGCCTGTTGCTTAATAAATACCCATCGAGTTGTTCTGCACAATAAGTTGTAGGTCTTTGCCTTAAAGACAGGTTACTAGGCACAGTTGGCTAAATACAATACACATTTATAAGAGGTGAACTCTGTTCTAGGTGCTATTTTACTCTAAAAATGTTACAAACAAAATGTGCAACTATCCAACAAAGAAACTGCATGATTGGAGGCAGGTAGTAGGGGCTCCGTGCCATGTGGAATAAGAAGCAATATGCAATCCCTACCTTTTATTTATTTATTTATTTTTGGCACAATGACATATCTCCAGCATTTCAAAGGCTTTCTTTAATTTTATGTGTTGTTTTTTTTACAAGTGAACAAAATTGAGGCTAAAATCGACTACATTTATCATGCTAAGTATTTTCCTTTTATTTTAATTAGACTTCATTAATATTAGCTGTTTGATGACCTTTTCCATTGCCCTCCCACTTCTAATAAAATAAGATGTAATAAATACGAATAAAATTTAAACAACACAGCTGAAACCAAACAACTGATTCTTAGCTAGTGCATCTTGCATAAACCAATAACCTAACAGGTAGTGAAATAGTTTGAGAAAACACTCACTCTAAATTCAATCTGAAACAGAGGAATAACAGGACTCCTTCTATGAATGAAACACAGGAAAATTTAAATAAATTATTTAGTCCCTGGAAAATATGCCTATAGGAGTTGCAAGAGTGCTTGAGCGAGAAAATTTGATACATATTTTCTCTACTCTGCACAACCATCCTTCTTTAAATATTAGGATAAACACAACCTTCCTTTCTTTAAATATTAGAATACTATCAGAAATGTTTCTTGTGTTGTTAACAACCTGAAGAAATTATCCTGTTTGGAACTTCACAGTTGTGGAAATCATTGTCTTCAAAAGAGAAAAGTAATAAATATTCACCTCAAAAGAAACCTTATTTTTATGCAAATACCCCTAGCAAAATAACAGGAGGAAGAGACAGTATTGGGAATGTGGTAAGTACACATAGTCAGTTGTCTGGAAATATAAAGTGTCTGTCAAAGACAATCCATATTCTGAAAATTCGTGTTTCATGGCAAGAAATATAAGGGAAATGAAATGCTTATGCACAGATTTGCTAATTATTTGGCACAACCAGGAGCTCTTCTGATAGTAGACCTTTTATTTTATTGCATTTGAAGTATTTTAACTGTCTAGTGCTAATCAGAAGACATTATTTTGCAATTTGATTCATGGTGTTTATCATATGCTTAAATTCAGACCACTTGAGATTAAATCATTGGGAAATACTTGGGAATTTAGGCCTTGGGAAAATTACCTAAAGCTTTGTGCCTGTTTCCTCACTTATACAATGGGAATAGGAACAGTATAAGTAGAAAACACTTAGAACGAAGCTCAGCACATATGCTTAATAAAGATCAGCTATTATTAGGATTGATTTCCTCATCATCCACCAAACAATAGGGCCAACAGTCAACTAGCACCTAGCACCGATGTGCTACACAGAGATCTAAGTGCTTATTAACTCACTTAATCCTTCCATAGTCGATCAGAGGGGCTCGATTATTTTCTCCACTTTACAGAAGAGGGAATTGGGTAACAGAAGGGTTAAGTGGATTGCCAAGAGATTGTTCATAAGTGTCTCGTGATGCTCAACTTCAGCTGCACCATTAGAACCACCCGAGGAGCTTATAGCACCCCGACCCAATTAAATCACAATCTCTAGAAAGGGCCTCAGTAGTTTGCAGCTCTCCCCAAATCAAGGCGCTAGTCTGTTCTGCATTAGCACCTGCATTGCAGAGTGAAAACGCAGAAAGACACAAAGTGAGAGGAGAATCCCTGCAGGCTCATCTCACAGCTCTGCCAGCTTCTTGTTACAACAGCTAAACCCAAAAGTCCAGCATGTCCCAACAGGAAATGAAGAAAGTAAAGCAGCAGCAACTGCTCGCTAAACCAATGAGAGACATGCCTCTGTTATGACCCAGGGCCTCCGTAGGAAAGAACACTGAGCAGTCCCATAAATCAATGTTCTGTTCTTTCTTGCTCCACAGACAATAACCATAGGGTAGCTTAAGAAATAACATGCTCTTGTCAACCTGCAATCCTGATTTCTTATTATGTAAGGCGAAATCATTTGAAACAAAAAGTAACATTTATCCACAGCTACATATCACATAAGGCAGAACACATCTGAATGAATTGATAGCATCAAAAAAGGCTAGCAAACTCATCTCTGATTAATAGAATTACTAATTTTCTCTCTTCACTTATATTCCCATTCATTCATTCATTTGTTCAGCAAATATTTGTTGAGCATCTGTTATATTCCAGACATTCAGCTAGAGGCTCACATTGACAAAAGTAACCAATAAGTTCGCAATGCCCAGATCACACAATCTACCATTTACCAAGAAGGCAGGATTTTATACAGCCAGTGCCTAGCAATTACAGTCTTGATTTGTCCTCATTTCCAATCAATATAGCAACTGTTTGTCCATGGTTTTAACATCAAATGATAAACTTAAATTAATTAAACAAGGTGTTCATTAGGTTGTAGTGACTCTAAGTCTTTGGTGCCCTAAGTTAGCAAACCAAAACATAAGTCTGCAAATCGCTCCAGGTAAAGAAACCAAAGCGTAAGGTAACCAGTCACAAACAGCCAACTAGTCTTTTCCAAATAAGGCAAATGTTGAGGACAACCGATCACAAACAGATAACTTGGCATTAAAATATCTATAGCTAATCAAACAACGTCCTCTTTGCTGCCATAGTTCTGCTTACACACCGTTCCCCTCGCTCAGGTAGGCAGCGTGCTCTTATCAGTTTGGTGCTACTTGGTTCGAATGTGTTTCTGCTCAAACTCTTCACATTTTTTAGATACTTCAGTTTTTCTGTTAAAGAAACTTTCCAAAAGTTCTTTCTAGCTTAAAAACAGAGTGAAACAAAATCTAAGGAGATATCGTGCCCTACAAGTGGTATGAATCTGGAAAGAAAAAACAAAAAATTTTGTCTCAATAAAATACTAAGAGAGAATATCTGATAAAATTCAGAGAATGAAGTGGGTTAGTGAGAACAAATTAGTTCCTCAACTTGAAAAAAAAAAAAAAAAATCGCACTTGCAAGATTATTCACCAAAGATCAAACCCAAAGCACACAATAAATGAGGTATATAACTAGTTCCTAGGTCCAGAACATCCCTACTTTCTCAAGAGAAAACATCTTCATACATGATCCAAAATACCTTCCGTAATTTGATAGAATTCCAATCATTTACAATCCAGTTTTAAACCTTTACATAATTTTTACCAAAATATTTCTCAACTAATTCATTTATTCCATTTATGTGTGTCTTTCAGAAAATGAAGATTAGAACCGCCTGTGGTAATGTACTCAGGTGACCGGAAATGGGGATTCCTTTTCCTTTCTCTCATACCAAGCTGGGTAAGGGTAAAGGCAGTTCCTGTAACATCACCAAGCTGTCCTCACTCATTTATGTCTTTCCTGTATCTTCTGGGCGTTTCTACAAATACGTTAAAATGTTATGGGGTATGCCACTAGGGAGGAGAGAACATCTATGTGAAAATATTAGTTTAAGTCGTAAATAAAGCATCTTTTTTATGTAACACAGACGTATGGGTAACAACATGCACAGACTTGTAATTACTGCCAAAGCTCCCCCTAAGAGTCGAGCGAGGGGCGATGAAGGAAAAACAAACCCCATTTCAAAAGGAGAAATATTTCTTTCAAGTGAAGTTTTATATCCAAATGTCCCTTCCTACTCTTCCTCGCCTCAGACCTTCCTTAATACGCAAGGACTCTTTTAATGAGGGAGAATTGTCATACAAACTTAAATTATAGATGAAATAAAACTTAAATTATAGACGAAATAATTCTGTGAGATCTACTTAATTTCACAGATTCCAACTGCTGAAAGCTATGGATGGTTGGAGATAGAAGTGAAATAGGATATATAGCTCCAAGTGTCTATCGAGTGCCATCTGGTTTTTATTCAGAATGTGTTGATCATGCAGGACCGCACACCTGCTATACTTCCTTAACACTCGAGTCCGGGCTGAAAGGGAAGGGAGAAAATGTCATTTCTCTGCCACCCTTCTCTTTGTCTCTTACCTCTTCCCTGAAGTTACTTTCCACACAGTGTTTATGACACAGCACAATGTCTAACTTCTGGAATTCTGTTTTATTTAGTAAGATCTGTTACCTGAAATATGTTTTGTTGTTGCTGTTGTTGTTGTTTTATTGTTGAAAATATTACAGAGGTGCCCTTTTTCCCTTTGGCCCCTTCCACCCGCACCCACTCCCCACCCCAGGCCTTCACTACACTGTTGTCTGAGTTTGTTTTTTACGAGTTGCTCCTAATTAGAGGTCATTGGAGAGATCAGCAGAAAGAAATCTTTTCTGAATTTCCCTTATCTGAGTAAAGCAGAGCCTCCTGAAAATACAACTGCCATTAACCCCTCTCCCAGGGAAGTTCTGTTCAGGAGATCGATCCTTAGCAGAAGTACGGATGGACTGAGCTGCCCTGAACCTCCTTCCACTCCAAGGAAGCTTCCGGCCAGGAAGGAGACTGTTCATTAGCATCCAGCCCGATAGAACCTTCCATGCTTTCCCACTGAGTCCTAACCAGCACTACCTTTTTTGTTAAGTTGAGACATAAACCCTCACCTCTATTCTGCATCACTCATTACTGAGTACTCCCATCTGGGTAATAAGCCTTATCCTGCTCATTAGCCTATTGTCAGTTAATTCACGGGGCCCCAGACTGCCTTTAAACTGGTAGAAGAAAGGTTTCTTCCCAATCCCACACTTATCCTCGGTACCCACAGATGTTTCTGGAGAAAAGAAATCAGGGACAAGTAGATGATTTCTTCAAGAATTTTCTAAGCACAATACAGAGCCTATGAGTTCCCCCTAAATACTTGAATCCTCTGTATCATGTAAACAGTCTATAGCTCAGATGATGAAATTTACATTTAGCAAATCCTAGTAGGATTTGGTATTTTTTCACTGCCTCAACTGACAAGTCACAAAGAACAGGAGGAAAGATAGAAGAGAACATTATTGTTGAACTCATCAGCTTGCCTTGGAGAGTGGAAACATACTCCTTAAAAGTGCAGGATTCACAGGTGACAGCGATGACATGTTTAAAATAGCCCAAGTCTAGCCCTGGCCAGGTGGTTTAGTTGCTTGGAGCATCACCCTGTACAGCAAAAAGTGGTGGGTTCCATCCCAGGTTGGGGTGCATACAGGAGTTAACCAATCAGTGTTTCCCTCTCTCTGTCCCTTCCTCTCTCTCTGAAAATCATTTTTTTAAATATCCTCAAATGAGGATTAAAAAATAATAATAAAATTTAAAAAAAAAAAGCCCAAATTCTAATCTTGGCTAAAGATAATTAAGATTGAGTCAGATAAAATTATTTTAAGCCAACTAATACAATCAATTCATTTCAAGTAGCTGTTACAAATTATATAATCTTTCCCAAATATTGCATAGGACATACTAATCCTGAGGGAGAAAATCACTGTTTATCTGACAGTCCATTTTACCAGGGCATCCTGCATTTTATCCAGCAGTCTTATTTTTTGAGCTCTCTGGAGCATTATAATGGGGAGATAGGATTAAAATGACTATGACACAGTAAGTGTCTACACTCATTAATAACCTCCTTTTTTTCTTGTGTTGTTCAGTTATTCTTCTTTGGGGACAACAGTGAACAGCAGAGCATAAATAAACCTTAAGTAACAGTCCTTTACTGAGGCAAAATTGAAAATCTGTATCTAACTGCATCATAAATCACGACGGAATTAAGAAAACTTCAAGGACTCAAAGCATGAACTGAACTGAAGCGCAGCCCCACCTCCAGTGCCTGCGTAACAATTAGCCATCGGCCTAGGCTCCGAGGCAGTGGGCTATGCAACGGCTGGAACGAAATTAAAAAGGAGGGGCAGGAGAATGCTAAATCTTGCCACTCAAAGTGTGGCGCCTGGAACAGCATGATCAGTATCACTGGGAGCTTATTAGAAATGCAGATTCTCAGGACACGTTCAGACGCACTAAATTAGAATTGTTGTTTTAAAACAAGATCTCTAAGGGAATGATATACACATTCATTTGGGGAGAACTACTCTAGATAAGGAATTCTACAAAGGGTAAATATGGGCACCAAGGGTCACCAAAAAGAAGTACGAAGACTCAAAATAATGTAGCAAAGCCTTTCAAATGCAGATTTCCACCCCCACCCCCCACCGTGGTCAATTTCTATAAGCAACAGGTAGCCCCTAGTGCCTGTGAACAGATGAGTTGTTTAGGGGAAAGGGCTTGCTTAGTCTGTACAACAAACATTTAGTGCTCACAGTTCTGGAGTCTGGCAGTCCAAGACCAAGGTGATGGCAGACTGGGTGTCTGGGGAGATCTTCCTGGTTCACAGACTGGCATCTTCTCACTGTTTCCTAACAAGGTGGAAGGACACAAAGAGCTCTCTAGCATCTCTTTTATAAGGGCACTAATCCCAGTTAGGAGGGCTCCACACTCACAACATGACCTAATCACCTCCTGAAGGCCCCACCTGCACGTACCATCACATTGGGGATTAGGTCTCCACATATGAATTCTAGGGGACACAGACATTCAGTCTATAACAACATCCCTTGACGCACCCGACTCAACAAGCCTAACTAGGTGAATTAACTAAGGCCAGCTCACTGCCATTTATATACTTACTCCTGGAAAGAACACACAGGGTATAGCCAAGCACGTATGAAAGAGGGAAATCCGGCATTTTTTAATGAAATTTAAACCTTTTATAAACAAGTAGATGTGATTATTTCAAGTATAGCAGCAAAATCTGCAGCAAGAATGCCAGGTCAATCTTATTTTAAGTGCATACACACTGATAAAAATCTGATCTTAACTAGATTTATTTCAGAAACATCTGTACTTTGATATATGATATCCATGAGAATGTCAAGGACATATATATATTTAATAGGGTTTATAATCTCATCCCCTTCAAATTACTTTGGGGAACACTGCCATTTTCCACCAAGGACAAGAAATGCCAATATGTATAGTAGAATTGAATCATATTTTATTTAGATACATTCTTGTTCAGTATTTTGAACATGGTAGCAGTCTTTCCTAAGCAATTCTGTCAACTATTAAAGATATATCTAATTGTGAATCCCACCCAGCAAAGGAGGTACAGAGGTTTTAAAAAACAGGTTAATTAAGTCAATATATTTGAATAACTGTCCCATTTATCGGAAGTGAGGGACAATGGGGGAATTGTTTGGGTCAATTGCAAAATGGAATTTTCTAATTAGCTGATTTGTGATGGTTAATATGACTTAACCTTTCTCTCTATTGCTATCAACTCAGGAAAAAGGGACAAGTAAGTGTATGAGTGGATTAAAGCAGGGCATGCTCTGGCAGGATTGTACTCCTGTGTTTTCTGGGACAGCACAAGTGTGTAACAAAAGGGCGACAAGCATGCTTCTCGATTTCAGTGGCAAGTGATAAGCATTTATCAAAGGAAATTGAACCCAGGCTGTTGCCACAGAATCAGAGAGGAATTAGATTAATATGATCTCTACCAAGTAGGAAAAAACCCTGTAAAACAAGCAAACACATCAATTATCTCCATCTCCCGTTGTTCCTTGCAGGCAGAATCAGTTCCTTAAGAGCAGTTTCTTCCCATATGGCCACTAATGAGGAAAGAAGCTTGGCCTCAGCCTGGGGACCGAATGTCCATGTGAAGCAAGATAGTTTATTTTCCCTTGCCAGTGACTGGCTGAGCAATAGGCATGGGATACCATGCTAAACAATACAGACTTCTATTCCTATCTCTGGATGAAATTATTTGCACAAGGCATTTGGAAATCCAACAAGCCATTTTAGGGGCATGAAAGAAGTAAACCTAAAAAACAAAACAAAACCAACATTCTAAAGTTGGCAGAGAGAAAAAACTGAAAAGAACCTGGGCCCTAGATCATGTAATCAAGCTGTTCGATCTGGAATCACCTAATTTGTTATATAAGATAATAAATCTATTTTAATTTGGTTTCTCTTCATTGTAGCCAAACTTTCTTAACCACTGAAAAAAAAAACAGAGATTCTATTACTCATATCCAATCTATTTTAAAAAGACACATCAGGCTTAACTCACACAGGTCATCACAGAGATGCGTGATGACTCATGAAATGTGTCTCTGCCCAACAAGAGAAAATAGCCTGCAAACTTAGGCAATGTGTTATTTCATTCAGTGCCAGGGTAGATCATTAATGTTTCCTCTATAATGTGAAGCCATCTGCACCCCATGCTACTTCAACTTATATACTTATAACCAATCAGAATTTAAAATGTCAGGATGGTTTTCACCTAATCTGTGATCTCCACTGAGGCTGGCCCTCCCTATTGACTGATTTCTTGCTCTTCGTATATATTTCTTCAGATTGCCCATCATTATCATGAAGGATGCTATGCTGCAAGTAAAAGCCTCAACTCAGATTGACTAGAAAAATAAAAAGGACCCATTGGCTTACAATATTTAGTTGCTCGAGTTATATCAGCAAGGCGCCTGGCTTCTGTCTAATTCTCTGTTCTGCTGTCTGAGGGTGCTGGCTTCATCCTCACGGTCTACAAACATTCCCTTCCA
The DNA here is from genome assembly GCF_054644295.1 of Miniopterus natalensis. Taxonomy (NCBI): domain Eukaryota; kingdom Metazoa; phylum Chordata; class Mammalia; order Chiroptera; family Miniopteridae; genus Miniopterus; species Miniopterus natalensis. The sequence goes on along the minus strand of NC_142091.1, from coordinate 62,379,690 downwards.
ACCAAACCAGCATCAGTACAGCTGTCCACACTCTTGATTCATGGGAGAAAACAGACTAGAGCCGTTCTCAACCTCAAATCCTAACCCCACAGTACCTAGGAAAACAGAGTTCCTCTTTCTCAGAAGATTTGACAAACATCTCACAAGTCATTGGCTCTGATGTGTATGTAACAATTGGCTAGATTAAAGTTGTGTGGAGATGCATATATGCATAACTCACGGACACAGACAATAGTCCATGGGGAGGGGGGGCGTCACTGCACTATTACCACTGTGTTATATCATTCATCTTATTGTAAACTTTCTGCTCTTTTGAAAAAAGGGGAACATCTGTAATACTTTCAACAATAAAGATAATTTTTTTTAAAAAAGTGGTGTGGGCTAGTCAATGCCAACTCCTGCAACCTGGCTGGGGTTAGATCCATCTAAACAAGCTGGCTGATGAAGAAAGAATGGTAACCAAAAGGAAAACCATGGTGCCCTTGGTGAGGTACATTGGGAGAAAGGGATGTCATGGAGGCAAAAAAATAAATATCCATTACACCGTGGAGAAATTAGCATGGATTATTTAAAGAGACCATGCATGCAAATGAGTGAAATTTTATTTCAATTTATTATTCTTAAATCCTGCTATATTCTAGATCTGATTTGTACCCAATGGGTTTAGGGATAAAGGTCATAGATTGGCCCATGAGGAAACAGACAAACAACACCATAGGAAAATCACAGGCGCTCCTGTATAACTCAAGTTCTAAGGCTTGTATTTGGCAGGCTGATTGTTCATTGCATATTTTTTATTTCCTTTCTAACATTAAATACCAACTGTCTCCACAACCCCCACAATATCTGTCACTTGTTTTATTTTGAAAGCACCAAGGAAATAACCCACAAGGGAAATTTCAAAGAAAGTTTAAATGCACTTTTGTCTATGATTAGATCTTGCGCACAACCCTGCCCCGCTCCACTTTGTTTCTCTCCAATAAATACCTCTACCTGGCTGATTACTACCTGACTGGGGAGTAGAAAAAGGATGGGGACTTTTAAATAGAAATATTAGTTTTTAATGTTCACAATTTCCACATAATAAATTGTCCTCATATTAAATGCTTGCACAGTGTATTCGGCTATGCCTCATTTAGCAACACGTTATACAGTTTTTAGCTAATTGTATGCTGTTTCCTATACCAGATTACTACTGTGTTATGTCATTCATTTTATTGTAAGCTTTCTGCTCTTCTCCACAAAGGAGAGTAGAAACCAGCACAGAAGGCAGGATATGACTCTCATTATCATTACTATACAGTACTTTAGGCGTTTTAATGAGGTAGGGCTTATTCATAATAAAGAATATGCAATTTTCAACACTGCAATTTGAAAAGTAGTTTAGTATCTGCTCAATTTACCCAATTATTTCAAATGTGCATCATATTATAACCTTCAGGCAAAAATTCTAGCTATCAATATCAATATCATGATAAAATCATCACCTGATGCACTTACGAAGAATTTTGAAGACCCAGTCAACGTATCGTATTGTAACGGAGCTGTCCTTCACTTAATTATACATTCATTCACTTATGCATGCAAGAATTCAGGCATATTCTAAGTTAAGCAATATATATACAAAATATAATAAGACATACACCTCTAAAAAGTTCACTGTTTAACTTATCCTTGCCCTAAGGCGATTTATTAAATTAGGTGAATTTTCAACCTCTCTGCACTTCAACTTCCTCATCTATCCAGTGCAGATAGTATTAGTAACTACCTTGTAGGCCTGTTGTGACATTGAAATAAGAAAATACACACAAAGTGCTAAGAACAGCTCTAGCAACCCAATATGTGTTCATTATATGTTAGCTATTACTGTTAATGTGATATAAGAGAAGAAAGATCACAAAAATAATTAATTTGTTCAATATATTCTGTTCAAAATTAATGTGATTAATTTGTTCAGTATATTCTGAGTGCTTACTAAGTTCCAATCTGTATAAGTCCCTGAGAACATAGCAAAGAATAAGGCAGATTCTTTGCCCTCACAGGGTATCCACTCTAACTCAGTATGAAAACAGTCATAGTAATAGTCAAAGGAAAGTGTACAATGTTACGTGACAATATAAAATAAGTTGAATATCTAGTAGGTTCCAAACTTTGTGCAAGTAACTTTCAAGGAATAACCTCATTTTATTGTCCCATGAAGCAAAGGAAGGTCACACATTTTTCTAAAGGTAAAGCCAAGATCAATATACAGGTGTATTTTCTAAACTGTCTGCTGTAATGACCGCCTAACCCATGGAGAGCATTAGGGTAGTTGAGGAAGTCTTCACCAGAAAAACAAAGAGCTTTGAAATGTTTCTCTGAAAGACAGATCCGAACTAACTAACTTAGGTTAATATATCCCAATGTGTGTTCTGTGGAACACTATTTGCACAAGATACTGGTAAGTCAGTCAACATTGAGAGCATAGCAGTGGTAGGATAGTTTTTTTAATCTTCTTGAATCACATCATAATCAAGGCAACTAGAAAAACAAAACAAATCTATATTAAAAACAAAAATCAAAGTAGCCCCATGGCAATAATATCAAGAAGTAAAAAACCACCACTAAGCATAATACCCGAATGATTCAGCATCCATGCGGGACAAAAGAGAGGAAAGTAACTGAGTGTCTAATGAACTAGAGAATAGGAAAACCTTAAAGTTGTCACTAGATTCTCAACAGTGGTCCACATTTCTGAACTGCAGAGTGGTTTTACACGTTCATCAGCAATTGGACAGTTTGTGGTCAAATCTAAAGGGCTGAAGCAGTCTAGGCTTTACACACTCTCTAAATCCATCTGCCAAAGTCCCTGACAAACAGCAGCCACAGAGAAACTTTTGGAAATTGATTTGAAACTGGGACAAAACAGAGGTAGCAGAAGAAGAAAAACAGAATGTCTGATAAAACTGGGAATGGAGAAACAAAGTAAGGAAACCTTGCAAGTATGAGAAGACTTCACATGATTTAAGACTTCACAAAATAACAGAAGAGGTATTTACAGACAGAAGATGTTAAAAACAGCTCTTATGACCAACTTCTTCCTTCTAAAAAAATTGGGATAGCAAATTTCATTTTAAAAACACAGTAAAATTACATTAAAATATAACAAAAGAGACTAAGGAATAGAATAACATCCCTACAAATCACTCATGCCAGCAAGATCTGCCTAAAATTAATAAAAACTCAAACCAAATGTTTCCAAATATATATATAGAAATATATAAGGAAAAAACATCCAAAATAGGGTAGCACACCATAAATAGTAAATAAGAAAAATCAGAAATGAGATTTTAAGATCAATAAAAAACTGATATTAAAAAATGAAATCTAAACCAAAAGGAACACAAGAACAAATGAACACACACACACACACACACAAATGCTTGAAGGGAAATAGAAGCTGAAAAAAAATTTTAACAGTAAAAAATTAACTAATGATTTTAAATAATCTGAGAAAAATAAGAAAGAGGTAAAAACAGAAGATACAACAAATGTATAATTGATGTTCCCAAAGAAGAGAACCCAAGCAATGCATCAGAACAAATATTAAAAAACTAAAATATCAGAAAAATTATCTGAAAAATACATATGAAACTACATGTTAAAAAGTATATATTTCCCAGCCAGGTGTGGCTCAGGGGTTGAGCGTTGACCTAAAATCCAGGTGATCAGAGTTCGATTCCCAGTCAGGGTACATGCCTGGGTTGTGGGCTCGATCCCCAGTCGGGGGCCTGCATGAGGCAACCGATCAATGACTCTCTCATCACTGATGTTTCTATCTCTCTCCCTCTCCCTTCCTCTCACTGAATCAATAAAGATATATATATTTTTAATAATAATAAAATAAAGTATATATTTATGAAACTTTATGTAGAAATATATTTGTATCTTATATATAGTTATACTCATATATATGAACATGCAAATCTGTATAAATATGATTATATTTATATTTTATGTAAATTAAATATATATTTATATGTATGAAACTACATAATTCACATACATATAACACTACATATATCAAATGATGAATTATGGTATGTAGCATAGTTTTATATACTTGCATTAAAAACAAAATTGTAATTTCTAATTTGATAAATCCAATACAACCTCCCAGCAACCCTACAACTAAAAAGCTACTACAGCAAAAAATTTCAAAACGAATCTTCCTTTTAATTCATTTATTGTTTTAAGAAGAACTATTACTCTTAAATGTGTAATTTTTCTTATACCTGTTTTAAAATATAAACAAAAATGCTATTTTTTGTTGTTTACAAAGTCAAATAGACTCATTAATCCCTCTTCCTTTGAACTAGAGAAGCTATAAAAAAAAATTCAGTGTCTTTCTGGATTACATGTTGATGAAAATCATGTACCCATATTATAGTCTATAAAGTTGTAAGTATAAATTAAGATCAGGTCCTCATTGTGTCTGATCTGACATTGCACACTTAACTCCTGAACCCTACCAATTTCACAAGAATGGCACCAAAACGCTGTATGTGCAGAATGCTTTAACCAGTTCCAATTATTCTATGCAATGCCATTGAGCTATTTTGACCATTATTTCCTTCAATCTTAACTTTTCTAGAATGTGTCTTCTGTTATTTACCCTAATCCTCCCCCCCTGGATAAGGCTCTGTGAGCTGGTCACCCCAAATCTCTTCTTTAGTCACGAAGTTATACTTATCCTCTGGCTCACTCTATTCCTGGCAGCTCTACGTAACAACAGTGCTTGCTTCTCTCCTACAGCCCATGAGATCTTCATCATTAACTCTCTGGGATGGTTCTCCCTCGAGGAGGAGCTTCAATGGTGACCAAGCAAGTCACCCAATCGGGCAGAATGAAGAGGGGCCAGTAATGCCCTATTCTGCCGTATCTTTCCAAAAGATCTGGGAATGATACAATCAAGATTTTGTTCTGCTTGCAAAATGGATCATTTTGTGATTACCCTGCCGTTTCCTGTGGCTATTCATTACCCCTACTCTAATTTTTCTTTACATTCCATTCGAGGGGTAAGTTTAAGCTTGGACTTGCTCATATTGAACACTATTATCTACATGTGTAAATCATTATTTATAGAATGTATACCATCCAGCAATATATTTTTTCCTTTCATGTCAAGTCTACACACCAACAAAGACTTTATCTGTACAAAGGTACTCTGATAATTTTCTTTTCAATGAAGTGATTTAGATCTTGTAATGCTAAAGTACAGTAAATGTTGTCTTTGATTTGCTAATACGGCTGTGTAGACACTGAGGAAAAGGCCTAGTCACTTTCATCATTCTAGACCAATTAGATAATAATATCGGGAAGCACTGAATAATAATGAAAAGAGCCCAGGATTAAGCCTGTCAATCATTAATTTCTTATTTTCAGCAGTTGCCTTAGAAATAGAAGCCTGCTTAAGTGATTTGTTTAGTTGGAAAGGTTACTGACTATTGCTTAACAAAAGTTCAAATTACCAGATGAACTATTTTCAAGCGTTGTTTTTGCTGTTGTTGATCTGATTCAACTTAAGTGAGAAATAACAGAAATATAATTGTTATATTGCCAAGGTAATTTCTTTTTCTATTAAATTTACTGGGGTTACATTGGTTAATAAAGTTATCTATGTTTCAGGTATACAATTCTATAGCACATCATCTGTATATTGGATTGTGTGTTCACCACCCTGAGTTAAGTCTCCATCCATCACCATTTATCTCCCTATTACCCTCTTCTATCTCCCCCACCCCCCTTTCCCTCTGGCAAGAGCCATATTGTTGTCTGTGTCAGTAAGGTGTTTTTTTCTTTGCTTAATCCCTTCATCTTTTTCACCCAGCTCCCAACCCCCTTCCCCTCTGACAGCTGTCAGTCCTTTCTCTGTATCTGTCTGTTTCTATTTTGTTTTTTGTTTATTTTGTTTATTAGATTCCACATATAAATGAGATAAAATAGTACTTGTCTTTCTCTAACAGGCTTATCGTTGGTGCTATAGTGGTGAGCCCAGCTGCCTTCCAAGGTAATTTCCAAGAGTCTTAAGACTGAACCATCACTTTGTCCAATTACCTTACTCTGATATTTTCAAATGAGTGCACTTCTATTTTTAAGAAGCCAAGCCTTTCAGACAGTTTAGAGAACTAAGACTAAAATTGTGAGAGGTGTGGCAGCTGACAGAGAGAACGACATCAATGGCACCTAAAAACATTTACAGAGAGTAATTAGCAGCAGAAAAGCAGGAAAGGAACCCCAAACTCCAATTAATCCTGGTCAGTCTGCTCCAGCTCCATGGGCTCATGCTATAGAAGTGTGAATTTCCTCTAATCTGTGAGTTCAAGGAGTTTAAGAACTCTAATTAATGCTATATATTTTGCTTCGTATTCTTCTGGTAACCCCATATACAGAGGCTGAGACAAAATTGCTGTTAAATAAAGCATTTTTGAGACTCCCTTAAACAATAAAGGCTAACACCGCATGAGTATTTATTATGTGTCAGGCACACTGTTACGTAGTTTTCACCTGTGTGTAATGGCTAATTTATGTATCAACGTGGGGGTGGCCATGGTGCCCAGACATATGGTCAAATATTATTCTGCATGTATTTGTGAAGGTATTTTAAAAATGAGATTTAACATTTAGATCAGTAGACTTCAGGTAAAGTGGTTACCCTCCATAATTTAGTGGGTCTCATTCAATTAGTTGAAGCTTTAATAGAAGCAAGACTGACCTCCCCTGAGCAAGAAGAAATTCTGCCAGCAGACTGTCCTTGGACTCAAGCTACACCTCTTCCCTGGGCCTCCAGCCTGCCAGCCTACCCTGCAGGTCTTGTTCTTGCCAAGCCCCCATAATCACATGAGCCAGTTCCTTAAAATAAATCTCTCCTTGCACACACACATCCTGACTCATACAATGTGTTATCTTAGTACTACAACAACTCTATAAGGTAAATACTGTTGATATTCTGGTTTTGCCAAGAGACAAACCAAATCAAGGTCACTATGTTTCAATTTAGTCTGTCTACCTCCAAACCCTGAGCTTCAGATGCTATATTATTTTTCAAATTAAACAAGTATGTATGTGAACATATGTGTACATGTGCATGCCTATGTATGTGTATTCACATGTTTGAGCTAGTTTAATTGTGTGTGTGTGTGTGTGTGTGTGTGTGTGTGTGTGTGTGTGTGTGTGTGTGTGTGGGGAGGTGGCAGCCATACAGCAACTTAGATAAAGACAATTTCCTTCTGCATATTTGTAGACTCCCTGTTTGAAACTGATTTTCCCTGAGGCATTTCTTAAACGGTTGCCTTATGTTTTTTAAGTTAATATAAGCATTATCAGAAGCTCTATCTCCTTATAAGAAAGTCCTTTCTTCTTAGATCTGGAGAATAATCTTTGGTCACTCTCATGCTAATAAAAAAAAAAAATTATGTTTAGAAGACATGCACAGGACAAGTGTCAAGTTATTTTGGTTTATATCCCACAGAGTGAACTTAATATCTAAACCTTCAGCATGCCGACATGGAGCTGGTCTAACATCTACCACATTGTCAAGTTACGTATTTAAAATTCTTCCTGTATATACATATATCTGTGTTTCAGGGACAAAATCTGCTCTTAATATCTCCCATACTTATGTGACAGATAGTGACTCATCTCCTTGTTATGAAAGGACAAACATATTTCTTTCCCATGTTTATTTATTCCCCCAAAGCAAACCTGCTCTTGATCCAGAGATATCAATGAGCTAATATACCTCCCAGAGTACCCAACTCATGATTAACACAGTCAGGTCACCAAGGAACCACTTAGCAGTCCTGGAAGAAGGTCTAGCTTGCTGCCTGGTGGTGGCTCCGCTGCCCCAGGAATTTGGCTCGATGTCTTTTGCAGGAGCTCTGGGAAGCACACTAAATCACACTCATCACGGTTTCTGCCAACAGTGATGCTGAACGGGTTCCACAATTGTTCTAAAGCCTTTCCAGAGACACCTCCTGTGTGCTTTAGGATGGAAACAAGCAATATCAAAGCAGTGAGGACTTAGAGATCATAAATCAGCACCTAGCTTTACAGATACCGAAACCCAGCCTCAAAGAAAGAAAGCAGTGCTCAGTGTACCAAGTGGCTACTTGCAGGGTCTGCTTTTCTACAAATGGCTGGTTTTGTGCTATATCTGCCACCGCATGTCTCCTAACAAGACGTGCTTGCCGGCAAGTTCAGGCTATAATAGTTCCATCGAAACCGGAGGGCTCTGCCTTCTGTCTATTCCATTGTTTCTTTTCCTGGTACCTTCCCCAAGAAATCATGATTTCCCTGCCTTTGAGGGTACTGGAAGCAGCCATGCCTGAGTGATCCTCAGTGTTATTAACAAAAATGAAAACACTTTTCTCTGATGTAGAAGGCAGAAGGCTGCAGTTCCTACAGCAGTGCCCTGAGCCTGGCACCTCCAGGACTGGCAGGCATTTTCACCTTTCAATGTCCTTGCTACAACAAACCCTACTGCTCAGATTTTCCAAACAGCGGGGGGTTTGCAGTGTTTCTGCCACCAACAGCAAACCAAAAATGGGCCAGAAGAGTGAAACTCGGCAGCCTGGAGCAGAACCACACAGGCCGAGGAGATTCAGAGACATGCAGAGAGACATAGTTTTTAGTGAGGTCAAAATGGACATCTTTTCCTGAGCGTTGATGTATTTTACACCATTTAGAGAAAGAAAGTAGGAAATGTAGCTAGGATTTACTGAGTGCTTTCTCTCTGCCAGACACAGTTCTTGGTGCTTCACGTATGTGAAGTCCCCTATGGCTCTACGAGTGAATATTACTTATGGTTTACAGATGAACAAATAGAGACTTGACATCCAGGTAGAAAGAGGCAGAATCAGGAGCTTGACTCTGGGGTCCTTGTTCAGCACCTTGTGCTTGACTGGCAGGCACATTCCATTGGGCAAAAATGCTAAATAGAGAAACAATGACCTTCTAAATGTTAAATAAAACCCACCTAGTTCCTCAGAATGACTGCAACCTAGGCTTTTCTGAATAATATTGATAAAAATGGGGAAACCAGAGACTTTTTAAATCCTAAACCAAAAAAATAGAATATTCAAATCAATCCAGTCAAATAACCAGCAATTCAATTAATTTACATTTGAAAAAATAAGCAAAAATTTATTCATTTCACCAAAAGGAAGGGAAGTTTACCTGGAACAATTAATCAGTTCCATCAAAACAGACAATTCAGTAGCCCGGTGTGGGCACTGCAACCTCCTGGGAAACAGTAGAGTAATCTGATACAAACAGCGTGGGTTTCCATCACCGCCACGGTAAACAGTGAGGCCGCAAGGATGCTAGAATATCGAGCAAAAATTGCTAAATCAATAAGGTAGTGAAAAAAAACCAAAACAGCTGAGGTAATGAATAAAAGCAAAAGTAAAGAAAAAAACTGGAGAGTAGAAACTGGCGTGGGCCAGAGTCTTGAGAGCATTTCTCTGAACAGGCAGGAACCTTGCAGCTTGAACTTGAAGGGCCTACAGATCAAATTAACAGAAGTGAAATTTGGAAGGTCACCAGTGCGTCAATGAGATCTCCAGTCATAGTGCAAACTGAAACGACACTGAGCGGGATTGCCATTAGTTATGTAAATGTGGGTGTCTGCAGTGACAGCCTGATTGATGCAGGTTCAGAAGAGTAAACAGGACCCAATTCAGACGCCACCAGCTCAGAAACAAGAGCAGGTCTCCGTGCAGGTAGCAAAGAGCATGGGACAGAGATGAATTATCTTGTAAGAAATTGAACTCAAGAAATCCTGGTTTTGCTTGTCAGATAACTTGTCAGGAAATTAAGTTCCAGTAAGCAGTGGTCAGAGCACGGTACTGTGGTAGTCGCTGTGAGAGCAAGTGAATGTAATCTCTAACCTTCCGACCTGTGATAAGACATAGCAACCCGAGTACCAAGCTAAGTCCACCAGTCTCAAATGGCTAGCCATCCCCAATGCAGGCTCTCTCAGCTTCTTAGCAAAATACTAATAAAAGGGTGGGGGGAAATAGGGGGAAATTGGGGACATCTATAATAATGTCAACAATAAAAGATAAACTTAAAAAATAAATTGATATTCCTCCCAATAGCAAGTGTCATAAATGTTGTCTTAAGCCACTAAGATTTTGGGTGGCTTATTTCACAGCCTATGTGATAGATCACCCAAAGGACTCCTTACTAGGCATGCAGATCCCTAATAAGGATTTATGACTGGAATCAGAGCATAATATTAGCAGATGTTCAGCAGGGCATCCTAACATGTTTGGGGCTGGCAATGTTTTAATTTTCTTTGCATTAAAGCCACACTCTCTTTATTTTTCTTAGCAGAATTTGTGTTTATATGCTATGGAAGCCAAGCTGTCTCCTCTTACAAGGAAATTATGGAACAAGATGACAAGGTGAGACTAAAAAAAAAAATGTAAGAAAGCTAAAATTGCAATGGCTGAATTAAAGTACGTTCTGGATGCTAAATAAAGCCAAACTGACCTTTACAAAATATATCCAGTGACATGAAAGGTAAAACCAAGACATCCTGCTGGGATGCTGAAGAAAAGAGCCAAAAAATACTAAAATATCTAAATTTTGTATAAAGATTCCAAACCCATAATAACTAAAACTGTCCGAGAAACTAGAATATATACTGAAAGACAAGCTGACCGATGGCACACAGTGGAGGGTCCCAGCATCCATCCCACTTTCCCACGTGGGAATGAACACTTGAACTCTGACAGAGCCGGCCTCCGCAGAAGGTGAAGTCTAGATATTTTATGTGCACGCAAGGATAAACATATGAAAAAACTTTAACAAAAGGCAAAAAACATACACAAAATTCAGAGATTCATTAGGGTGTTAAAGGTAATGGCAAAATTTTTCTATTTCATAAACTGGGTGGTAGGTGTCCACAAAATTATCATTATGTTAACTTACACATATATTTTATCATTACCCTATTATCTAAGCACTTTTTAATGCATTGTCTTTTAAAATAGACATTCTAGAATAAAAATTGAAAAAACAAAAAGATAAAAAAATCAAGTGAATATTTATATTTTTTTCGGACATCTGCTTTTAATTTAAAATTTTAACTCTTGCCTGGCCAGGCGTGGCTCAGTGGTTGAGTGTTGACCTGGGATCCAGGAGATCAGGGTTCGATTTCTGGTCAGGGCACATGCCCGGGTTGTGGGCTCCATCCCCAGTCGGGGGCGTGCGGGGGGCAGCTGATCAATGACTTTCTCATCATTGATGTTTCTGTCTCTCTCTCTCCCTCTCCTTTCCTCTCTCTGAAATCAATAAAGAGATATTAAAAAAAAAAAAAAACTTTAAAATTTTAACTCTTTATAAAGGTCTATAAATCCATATAAAAGTTAGAAACAGCAATAAATGTGTTAGCTCTTATTCTGGTCTGAAGTTCAATACATCAATTTTGTTTTAATAAGTTTGTATTATATCCTAATCCTCAGAATCAGGTATCAATATATTATGGTACATTGATTGATTGATTGGTTGGTTGGTTGATTTCAGAGAGAGGAAGAGAGAGAGACAAAAAAAACACCCATCAATGTGAAACACTGACTGGTTGTCTCCCACATGTGCCCCAACTAGGGATCGAACCAGCAACCTGGTAGGTAGGCACTTGACTGGAAATGAAACCCACCAACTTTTGGTGCAAGGGCGATGCTTTAACCAACTGAGCCACACTGACCAAGGCATCTTATGCTATATTTAATAAGGTCCATTTAGTAATATTATTGTGCCTAACCTGTAGTCCAGCAGTCATAAATCAGGTTAGAGGGGCAGGTATTTAGTTTAAGTATAAAGTCTCCATCTCAGCCATAAAGTTATTAGAAAGGGCCACTGAATTCCTCCTATTAAAAATGTTATTCCAGGAATACTAAGCTGATTATACTTCTAATTCTACATCCTGTGGTGTTTCCTTTTTCACCTTTGTCTACGCAGTTTCCTCTCCTTGCACTTATTTCTGTCACCCTCCCATCCACCGCTCCAACACTCACAGACCCCCACTCAGCCGCAGGTAAATTTATTCGTTACTCAAGGCTCTGCTAAAATGTCCTTTGCTCTAAGAAGCCTCAACAGCCCTCCCACTAGCCTTGCACTCTCAAAACATTCTCATCGTTCTCTACGCTTCTCTATTTCCAGGCAATGTCCACGGATATTGAAAAGATCTATTTATATGTTTATTCCTCTCTTAACAGAGAAATGCTAATGAATAAAATAATACAGAAGTAAAAATATGATAGTTTATTACTTTTTATCTCCCTGATTTCACTCATGAAATAATTTTTAATGACATTAAAATGCTCTTAAAGTGTAACACAAATAAAATAAAGTAATAAACTGTGTGCGGTATAGAGGTACTGTTTGTAATATCTGGGATATAGAAGCTATAACATCAGTGTATGTTTTATCTCCTGACATTACCTGATTTATTAGCTCATTTAGAAAAAACAGTATCAAGAAAACAAAGTCATGAGAACACGTGAATGAAATAAATTATATACTCCCCCAAACAAAGAAGTTTAGACAAAAGTGAGGAGTGAAGATTTTAAATCTCCTTTAAGTAAAAAAGCAACTATTCTTTTTGAAATGCCATCATTGGGCTAATAATTTTTACCTTCCTATTTATTTTATTAATAGACCTTCTTTTCCACCCAAATCACTTACACTTGTTAGTTATATATTCTTAGGAAAGAGTAAACCTTCCTTAATGCATGGACGAGTTCTGTTTGTCAATTTAAAGAGCCATACCCAATCAGTATTCAAGAAACAGCTTCAGTCTGTTCTTGCACAGATGGTGAATGCTCAGTGGGTACTTATTTTATATACATCACGATACCTTACGGTGTTTTATAATACACAAATACCTGCATATACATTAACTTACTTGAGCTCACAGCAATCCTAGGAGGTCAGTATTAACATTTTTTTCCATTTTTGCAGATGAGAAAATTAATGCAAGTGGCAAATCTGGCCTCCAACCCAAGACTTTTTAATATTTCTATCATGCTACATCCACACCTCGCCCAATCCTAATAGCATATGCAATAACCTCATTCACAGTACACATCTTAATACAAAATCTTAAGTACACACAGAACATTCATGATTTGTAATTGTTACTCACTCATATAAAATAGTAACATTCACAAATTCAATAAATGTGTACAAATACATTGTATAGCGTGAAACAAATTCATGTCTGGGGAAGGTTGACTAAAATAAACAAAGATAATACTACACAGAGTTGTAGCTTACAGTTTATTTTTTATTTGCTTGATTATTTTCAATAACATGGAAGTTATAATACTATTTATCTACTTATTAAATTTCACTTTTTTAAAGCACTGAAGTAATTTTGCTTGTTTGATTTGAGTTTATTGGCTAGTGAATTCATTTGACAGGTTAAACCATATGGAACTGCCAGCATTCAAATATTTTTGACCTGCAATAACAGTAATTTCATATGATTCCATTTAATGTGTGTGTAAATTCGGATAGAACAGTAATATTTTCTATCTCTCCTGTCAGCAAACAGATTACATCAAATTTGATGAGATGCCATCCAGCCTAAGACAGACTGGCAATTTCCTAAAATAGGCAGCATTTCAGTAATGAATCTCACATTTAGGGAAAATCCTGAGCCTTTTGGCAAGGACTTACCTATATTTACCATCACCTGAACATGGTATCATGACAGAGATAGAGCACGAATGTGTCAAATGTGTTAAGAACGAAGCAGTATTTTGGACTTGTTTCAAATCGCATCAGCCAATGGCAGTAACTCATGTTTTCAACTATTTGTGGAGTTTATAATCACCGTGGAGGAATATAAAAATAAACACTTAAGGAAAGTCTGATTGGGTCCATCAGGTTGAAATTCAAGCATGCACTTATACAAACTTCTTAAATTAGTCTGATCCATGTCCTCAGGTAGAAGCCACATGTAATAAACACCCTGTAATTGAGATAAATGTTGAACATGGGCACCCTAGGCCTGCTATTGTCTGCAACTATAGCTTACAAGGAAAGCTGAAGAACAACCTGTCAGCACATATTAGAGGCTCCCTGTAAGAGGTCAATATTACATAGAAGCAGAAAATACCAATTTATTACAAAGCTATTTTTACATATTCAGATTTATAGCCTTCTAAGCCAGAAACTGCAGACAATAAAGCAATCAGCACCCTTCACTTACATTCAGAATGGTCTCTCTCATCTAGATCCTGGTCCAATTTCCTAGGGAGATTAATAAGACTTCATCACCCTTCTCGGATTATTCACCTAGGCTGCTGTAATAAACTACCACAAATTTCGTGGTTTAAAATAATACAAATTTACTTTCTTATAGAGTTCTGGTCAGATGTCTAAAATCCAAATGTTGGCAGGGCTACAATTCCTTAGGAAGCTTAAAAAGAGAATCTGTTTCCTTGCCTTCCTGAGGTTCTGCAGCTGCATTCCTTGCACATGGTGGCTTCTGGCCGCTTCCTCCACCTTCAAGGCCAGCAGTGTGGTCACATACCTTCTTCCTCTTCTGTAGTCAAATCAACCAGTCTCTTATAAGAATGCATTTCCTTTAGTGTTTACTCAGATCATTCAGGATAATCTCCCCATCTGAAGATTGAGAATGTAATCACAGATGCAAAGTCCCTTTTATCACATAAGGTAATATGCACAGTTTCCAGGGATTAGGTCATGGATGTCTTCTGGGGCAACTATTCAGTCTATTGCACTTTTCAAACAACCGCTGACAATAGGTAGAAGCTGGCCTGTGCTCTGAAAACTTACTTCCTGAAAGGAAGTGTCTCTGAATTCTGAGTATGCAATTTTAAAACTCTAAATTTTCTCATTCAAAGTCCTCATTTTACAAATTGTAAAACGGAAATCTCCTATGGGCTTACATAAGATATAATATATAATAAATATATATATAATATGTATAATCAAATATATGTTTGTTTACAAAAAGGAGAATCTGAAGGTAAAAGTGAGGATTAACCCAAGAGAATAAATGGCTAGAAGAAAGAATTTAAGCTGACAGCAAAGGTCCCAAAGACAAGTTGGTGGCAGTAGAGGCCCCGGAAGCTTCCACGCAACATCCACACGCATAAGCCTAGGTCAGAAATGCGAAGAATGCCTCAGGACATCCAGAACCATGAGAAGGAGCTACCTTTCCTTCTGCAAAGATGCTCACAGAGGGATGAAGGAGGTGCTCTCCAGGAATGTGACCAGATGGCCTTAATCCTGTCTTCTGCCTGACCCAACTTCAGACAAGCTTCTCCTGCTTCCAAGCTGCTGACCTCCTTTTGCTTAGAGCCTTTACTTTAGAAAACGTGTCAATTCCGTCTCTGCTCCTTTGAAATGCATATGTATTTTCTCCAAGCCTCTTGCCAATTGGACAACCCTAGACATACCTTTCTCAAGGATGTGGGAACCATCTCTTTGAAATATAATCATCAATGTAGACAGCACCCCTACCTTTCAGTCTCCTTAGGAGGGTGGGCCCCTTGCTTTGAGCTATAAAACTACCTCCTGTCATGAAGATCAGAGACAGTTTAGTTTTCCAATGAATAAGTCTAATTAGCAAACACGGATGGCCTATGGTCCCCTCCACCTTGGCTCTTAACCCTCCAGCATTTCATTTCAGCAAAATTAAGCTAATAGGCCTCCCTCTTCTATTGCAGCGGTCTTGAGTGGAGTCTTCTTTACCTGTTGAACTTTGTCAGGATGCCATTCTGCTTTCACAGGCACTTTCCCTATAGATTCAATCTTGTCATTGTTCTGCTTTGCAGGAAATATTTTCATGCCTGAGGTGGTAGCTTGCTCTCTCTCTCTCTTCTTCCCTCCCTCCCTCTCTCCCTCCCTCCCTGCACATGTAACGTGCTTGTGCATTTACCCAGGGAAGGGGAAACTCCATTTGGGCAATAAGTATACTCTGAATGACACTTGAGTCTAAATTGCTCAAGCTTTCCTCCGTGACTTCCTGCATGAGACTCTCATACACTGTAGATAATGAGTTTTCCCTCTTATGGCTCAAAAGTCGCAGTGTTATTTACTTCAGTGTGAAGTATTGTGTTCTAAGTGTGGCTAACCCCTCTGGGAGGGTTTATGGCAGCAATCCTCAGACACGAGAAAGGACCTGAACCTTCCCGGGTGGCTCATTGAATTGCGATGCTTCTGTTCCAGCTGAAATTCCAATCAGGAACAGCCCCTAGAAGAAAGCATCCCAACGCCTGCTCATTTTGACCTGCTGTTGATACGGTACTGTGGAGATGCCAACAGGCCAGCGCCTAAGTAAGAGGACCCAGGAACTGGGAAATGCACAGCAGAGGGAAGAAAAAATATGGAGAGAAACAATGAGGATAACAGATGGCTCACTGAACAGAAGAGACAATCAAAATATCATAAAAGGCAATTTACTCCCAACAAAGTTATTTCTATTTACACTGTGGTTTGGTGTATTTTACATAATAGTTACACTTCCATTTTCTGAAAATCTATGCTACAATTCACATTTATAGAGCTTTTAGTATGTACTTATCAAACTGAATCCTATGGTCAGATTCAAAATATAGCATACCCATAAAAGTATGAATAAGCAATATTAAAAATAGTTGTGGCCTAAAGTTATTGAACCTTTTAAAATCCAGGTTAGATAATCCAGGTTACCTAAATCAAGGTATATTATGTGCTGTTGGGTGGAGCAGAAGGAAATGATAGGAAAGAGGAGAGCTAAGCTGATGCCTCCTCCCCAAAGAGTAGACGTGCCAGAAAGAAAAACAGAAGGAGGGTGTTATCAATAATGCCAAGGAATAAAGCTCCAGGGTAGAAGCTGCTCAGCAAGATAAAAACAATAAGGAGAGAGAGGCCTCTCCAAAACAGGGAGGAAACCTAAGTGAGTTCAAAATGTGTCTTCTCAATAATAAAGTATATATAAAGTTTAATATCAGCTTGCATATAAAGATCACCTTCCTTTAAAATAGCTGGGAGAACAGTGATAGAAAACATATTTATTTAAGTTTTTAAAAGTCATTTTACCTTTAAAAGATCCTTTTAATTTTGTAATATATTTTTTTATCACCTGAAATGAATGTTCATGATTTTAAGTAATTTAAAAATAATTTTTCTATAATTATACTAGGTCATCATTTTTAGGCCAAAAGATGCTGAGAACTAATACCATCTATATCCACGTGCAGCTCAGACACGGAGAAACACTGGATACCTCCACTGACAGAGTTAACTGTCTCCATTAACATGACTTTACTACATCATTGTCTTCATCAGCATAACTTCACTATTCTGAGTCCCTTGCCCAGGCCCATAACTTTATTGCTCATTACAGAAACGTCTTTACAGAAATTTCCATCAACTCTTTAGTAGAATACATCTGAGGCAGTCATGCCCTAAGGCTATTTATTCTGAACCTGTCCCCCTGACATCCTACCCTCAGAGGTTCTACCAATCCTAAACTGCAATAGCATGGTCCTCAACCCATTCTAATTAAGCCCCCTTCTCCCCCCAGTGCTACATTGAAAGATAGATCTTAGTGCCAATTGTCAATAAATTCCAATCCTGCATTTCCCCCTGAGACACTA
The DNA here is from genome assembly GCF_054644295.1 of Miniopterus natalensis. NCBI lineage: Eukaryota > Metazoa > Chordata > Mammalia > Chiroptera > Miniopteridae > Miniopterus > Miniopterus natalensis. The sequence continues at coordinate 62,362,027 of NC_142091.1, read as the reverse complement.
CCAAAATTTTGGAATTTATATTTTCTCAAACCACAAAAAGCGATAAACTCAGCTTTGCCTTATCAACAGGTTGTGATATTTGAGAAGATGACATTGGAAAATGCCCCTGTTTCAAAGACTAAACTTTTCCTGCTGTTAGTGAAGTCTTGAACAGACAAACTGCGACTCAAAGGATCAGGTTCCATCTGGCCAACAGATTGCACAACCAAAGGAGGCACAGTGGTGTTCTGGTCTAGCCACTGTTTTTATCTTCCCAACGTGTTTTTCTCCCTTCCTTCTTCTCATAACTGAACCCTTTTTTTTGGTGGGAAGCCCATTCTATATAGTGTGGCTGAGACTTTTCCCTCTCTCATTACTACACATGTAGCACATGGTGCCAGCCAGGATAATCAGGGCATTGCATCCTCAAGACACAACAATCAGCACGTGACCCAGGATGACACTCAATCAGGGGCTCTCCTGTGATTTCACCTATTTTTGAAAAGAGACAGTGTCTTCTGTGAGATCTCAAATAATATGGCTGATTTAAATTTAGAACTCCCAGTGGCTATCCTTCCTACCATACTGTGAGAGCTTGTTTGAGAAGGAAACCAGCACAAAGAAGACTTGAGAGAGAAAAGAGACATGATTTCTGATGACTTGTAAAGTACTGAAACACTGAGCTTAAATACGTTTGTGAACTGACTTCACCATTTAAAATCGCTATTAGCTTTTGCAGGGTAGTTCAGTTGGTTAGAGCATCATCCTGATTTGCCAAGGTTGCAGGTTCGATTCCCTGAAATGAGTGCATAAATAAGTGGAACAACAAATCCATCTCTCTCTGCCTCTCTTTCTCTCTCTCTCCCTCAAATCATTTTTTTTTTAATCCCTATTAAATCGCCAATAATTTCTTTCAGTTCAACTTAGTGAGAATGGGTTTCTGACATTTGTAATCAAAGTCCCTTCTGTGATGGAAAGAAGAACCACACTCATGAACTGATCTCACTGACAAAAAAAATGTGTAACCCCAGACTAGGGCTGTGGATGTTGCCCTGAAACATTATAAAGTGAATACAAATTGCTCTGTGAGCACACCAAGTGTTTCTGCTAATTCCAGCCTGGCTTCAATCGTACCTGAAGCTTCTTGGGCTTGAGAGTCTAATGAATATGTACCTGTTATTACGAGCAGGAAAACCTCTACTCATGTACTGCCACTTAGAGTTTTATCCATGTGTACTTATGCATATGCTGAGTGGGGGCCCCCTTTGTGTATGTGGCATTTTTTCATATTTGCATAGGAATCTTGGTACTTAGGCTCCTCGCCCTTATCGAAAAACACGAGGCACATGATGCTGAGGAGATACATTCTGTTTTTCCTTCCTCAAATGACTGTACATGTTCTAAGATGTACACAGGCCTTGGCACAGAATTAAAAGAATAACTGGAAAAAATAAGGCAAACAGAGTCATTTAGCTTCAGCAAAAAATTAAATTAAATTAAAAAGATTTAATCTGAGAGGCATGAAAAGGGAAAATATTTATTCTGGACCCTTAATAAACTTCACCCCAATTTTGATTATGCATATTACTTTAACAGTACCCCTAATGAGAACTTATAGTCATTGTCAAATAACAGTTTGTCTTTACTTCTCCTCAAATCTCCATGAAGGACAGTGTCTCAGCATGAACTAGGTTATGTTTTGTTAACAAATATCCCTAAATCCCAGGAGCTTATAACAACCAAGGTCTATTCTCGGGGCACATTATCTCTGGAACTGATCCAGAGCATCCTGTGGCTGGAATATTACTGTGGCAGACTTGACCACACACATGCTGGTGGTCAAAACTGCCATTCACATTTTGTTAGGCAAGCTGGACACCGGTGGGGAAGGCCAGCATAATCCTCCCCCAGGAAAAGGCAGCAACTATTTTGTAATAATAATCTGGTCTCGGTCACACTTTGCCAGACGGGAAGTTGAATTTTAACAAATCAGAAGTATTGCTGGAAGTCCAAGTACATATCACCTCGTCTGCACGTCATTTAAAACAATTCAACAATGAACATGCTTTAAGGAAAGACACAGGTTATAGGTCTAATAAAAATTCACCAGAGACCTTTGAAGGGCACTTTCATATCTGTCCTAAGTGAGGACCTTGGCAACTAAAATAAGGAGTACTTTTCCTCCCATCTTCTAAGTTCTTCTAGCTGGGTTAATATAATTCAAATGACATATTTTAATAGTAACTAACTAGTTGTCATGGTAACAGAGGGCTTTATCTACCACTAGTTTACCTTCCCATTGCTTGTCACCCTTTGAAGCTGAAACTGCCTTCCTTTGTTCTGCAATTTCTCCACCAAATTATGGTTCTTTGCTGAAGATGCTGTATCAGCCCGAGCTCTAAGCTTCTGCTTTGTATTACTCACTTCCCTGCATATCTCCCAAATATACACAAGATATAAATGTTAATAAACTTCTAGTGGCTTTTTTCTTGTTAATCTGTCTTTATTACAGAGTGCTGAGCCAAGAAGGGTAGAGGGAAAATTATTTTTTCTCCCTGTACACAATCAATGAGAGGCAAGGGGAAAATATAGGTGCAACACTATTGTTCAGTGGTCTCATTGTCTAACAGAGAGGACCTGGCCTGACAGGAAAGACTTTCTGAACAGCCCAGTGAGCTCTTCCCCTCCCCAACCTTACATTGGTAAAACACAGCAGCAACCATTAATTGATTAAAATGATGCCATCAGTAAGGCAACAGAAAACTGCTCAGTTACAAACATACCCGTTGAAATCCATTTAGAGCTCTTTCCAGGATTCTCTAATGCTGAGGAGCTGATGACTGCAGATGCTGAAAAGCTTATTCTTTTTAAAGTGCACTATCAATATAGGTTAGAAAGATGACCACCTTGTTCCTAAATATCCTGCAGTACTTTGTATGTCTCAGGGGGAAAAAGAGACAAAATACCTCCTCTATTTGTTGGTCTTTTTTTTTTTTTTTTCAGTAAGAAAAAATAATAGGAACAAAGTGATTGCAGTCACCTAGTTTTAACATTTTTAAAAATGTTAGTATTAATTTCCTGTTATCCTTTTGCTTTGGTGATAAGGAAAGAGCTTATAAAAGACCAACGGGCCTCCCTCATAAAGCACGTTATTTCAAGGGTAAAAAGCAATATTATTGTCATGTATAAAATGCAAAGGAGAAAAAAAAAAAAGAGAAAAACATTTGATTCCGTGTGTCTGATACTCTGAATGGTTGGATTGATAACACTGTCAAATTAAACCCCTGGATGAATCAGCGTTTAAGCCAAAAATCACTGGTTCAGGAACCATGAGGAAGTGATAGCACCGATATGGAGTGTTGCTGGGTCGCTTGGTATATTTTGTAGCCAATCTGTTCACACACAGGTTCCTATGTAGACTTACTCCATAAAACTCACCTCAGAATTCCACTTGGCATTTAGTCTATTCCTCCTCTCAAACATGTCAGCTTTGTCTTAGGAAAATTTAAATGAAATGTTTCAACGATGAAAAAATAGAACTTGCAATACTATCCTAATGCATTGCTGGAGGAAAAGGGGTGGGTGAAGGGACTCTGAGACACATTAGGGGCCATTAGTTTTACTTAGCTCGAAAGTACATTTTGTTGTCCTTTTTGAAGTGACTATAAGTATGAGAATTTATTAAGAAAGGGTCAAGTAAACTGGGGCTGGATAAATAAAATTGATGTGGTAATTACTCTTACAGGGCTTATCACGCCGATAAATATCATAAACACAGGTGGCCTGATGAATTATAAGCATTCTATCGCTGGGAAGCTGGCTAGATTAGTTTCATGGGCTTATTTAAAATGTGTCGCTCTAATAAAGTGGAAAGGAATAAGTGAATAAAAATTCTCCCCAGAAGCCATTATAAATAATTCATGCAAAATGTTTTAAAAATTGGTACACCTTTCAATTTAAATTGGGTATAATTTTTTTTCCCACTGTACCTCCTATTTCTCAAATGAGCCTGTATTCTATGACCACACCAGGTATCCTGAAGTCTGAAAGTCAGTAACACAGGGCTATTTCTATTAATGAAGGGCATGTATTCCTTTCGGTTTCAAAACATTATCATTAGTGGGGGGAGGAAGCCTCATACTACGCAGGTGGGAGGTCTTATTCTGTGCCTTCCTTGTTAAAATGGAAATAGTGCTCAACTGAGGGAGCCCTCTGCTCCCAGCACATCTCCATGCCCCTTCCCCAGGCCCAGTCTGGTTTGATTGGCTAGACTGAAACCCTGGTTATGATAGCCTCAGATTTAGAACTTGGTGTACATTCTAAATCTTCTAATCCAGTCATGAGTCATTAAGTCAATCACATAAAAGTGTCAAGGTCTCACTTCTTTCACACAAGGAGAGGAATAGTATCTTTCAACTCTGGTGATCTATAATTAATACTGGAAATAAAATTCAGATATCTCTACTGACAGTAAAGATAACCTATTGCAGGTAGAATTGCAATCGAGTGAAGCTTCCCACATTGTTGTATGAACAAAGCTGAGGTGTATGTAGACAACTCTGTTGGGAGGAAAATCTTTTTCCTCTTTGAACTTGGGTCCAGGTGTTATTGGTGAAGTGGGGTGTGCGCTGGGTGCTGGGGGTCAGGTTCTTACAATATCTTGAGTAAAAGAGTTTTCTAAGATTCGCACGGGAGGATGAGTGATATTTATTTGCGTGGAGTTATATCACTTGGTTTCAAAAGTCTCATTTCCCTTAAACCAGTCATTGGAAAAGGTGCAGCTGGGGGTCCAGCAGAGCTTGAAGCAAAGCCAGTGTATGGAGTTCCCATTTCATGGTGAAGCTGAGTCTGGCAGAGTTTCAGGCTAGTCACAGCCCACTGTCTGGTGTCCACATGGCTGTGGGCCCATGTGGGCAAGTATGGAGAGTGAGTTCCACAAGCCAGGCTTCAGGCATGAGCAGCAAGAGAGAAAGACAGGAGAGTGAGAGGGGGACTCCTTTGTTTAGGAGCTTAAATATCAAATTCGCACCCTTGCGATGGCCATGCCCACAGGCCTACTCTGGCTAATGCTCTGTTCCCAGATAGGACTGACAGGCAAGCACCCTCTCTCTGTCATCTAGACTTTACTGGTTATGCGTGTAGCATGGCCTTCCATTTGTTCCTTTCCAGTTAATTAATAACTGGGTTTATCACAACGGTATCACAGGAATTGGCGGGTCTGCAAATTAACTGACAACTGACAGATTAACTGGAGGAAAAAGAAGGTTTGTATACAAACGCCCAGGGGTGTTGCTCTGCAAGGAGTATCTTGTGAAATATCCCTAGGTAAAGGTTTAGCCCATGGACACAGACAATAATATGGGGAAGGCCTGGGGGTGGCGCAGACAGGGGGTGGAGGTGATTAGTTGGGGGAGAGGGGGAGGAGAGACATCTGTATTACTTTCAACAATAAAGGTAAATTAAATAAACAAACAAAAAAGAAAGAAGCCCAGCCGGGCGTGGCTCAGCGGTTGAGAGTCTACCTAGGGTCCAGGTGATCGGGGTTCGATTCCCAGTCAGGGCACATGCCTGGGTTATGGGCTCGATCAGTGACTCTCTCATCATTGATGTTTCTGTCTCTCTCTCTCCCTCTCCTTTCCTCTCTCTGAAGTCAATAAAGATATATTTTTAAAAAAAAAGAAAGAAAGAAAACGGTTATGTACACATATCAATCCAACCAAAGAGAGCTTTTAGGGCTTCAAAGAGAGAGTATGGGAGATTCTATAGGGTTTGGGAACACCATTGAGAATGAGCAGTCTGTTTTCAAGGCAACTGAATTTGCAGGAAAATTCCTTGGAGAAGGGTTCATAGCAGTTATATTTTCTATCTAGAGGCTCTACTTTAGTCAGATAAGAATTTTTTTTTTCTGAATCTTCTGTAACTCAAATATTTCTACTTTAAAATAATCTTGATACCAATTCTGAGGGCCTGAGTCTGTCTGCACACTTCTCTTTCTACAAATTCCAATAACCCAATCTTGCATTTATTTTATTTTCCAGAAAGGCAGTGACCATAAAAATGGCCAACTGCTGGAAGGAATTTAAAAAAAAAAAAAAGCTTTTTGCTTGTACTTTTATTTGCATGTAAAAGAGAGACCAACCAGGCTGTGAATGTGATTTGAAAATAATTACACAGCATGTGGCCACATTAAGTTTGAAGAATTTGTTTTAAGTCACTTTTAGAAAAAGAAACAGAGGCTTATATTTTTTTATTAAAAGTTATGTAATTCCTATGTAATTATTTGGGAAGAAATTTTATATTTTATACATATGTATATGTATACAAATTGATTTTTCCCTTTTCATAATATTTAAGTTACACCAAGTTCATTTTTCTCAGTAATATTTTAGGTTTCATCCCTGTGTGGGCAGGTTGGGTGATTTTGCCAGTTTTGGTTTATCCTGGGTCACTATAAAACTTAAAGAACATCAAAGATATTTTTCCCACTCCATGTTCCATTCCTCTAGGCCATAGATGAAGTTCTTACAGCCTTCAATACATAGCTCATTTATTTTTATACTGATCAAAGTCACTGCTATCTTTTTAATCAAATGGTTGATTTATGAAGCCACTTCCAATCTTGTGGAATGATGCAGGAATCAGAAAAACTGACAGATAAAATTTAGGTCTCAATTCAGGACAAAATACAAAAAGCGAACTAAAATGATGCAATTCTTAACTTTCAGGAACTTAGTCCTACACTAACACTGGTACTTAAATGTTTCCTGAAATCACATTAAAGGGCAGATTTAAGCCTCACAAAGAGCAGAATAATTGCCCTTAAGAAACTGCAGGCACAGAAGCAGCTCTAAAAACAGAGAAGTTACTCTTTCCTAAGGGAAATTTCCATTGATAAAGGCAATTCCCTTTTGTGAGGGTGTCTCCTTTGTACCAGAAAGAAGATGACTCTAAATCACAAGAAACTCAGGAGAAGGCACAGGCTTAAATCTGCATAGCAAACCTTATCCTTGTTTAAGTGCTTTTCCTGATGACCTGACTGTCCCCGCTTCTGGCTTTGCTAAATCCACAGCTGCCCCTTTTCCAAGACTGGATTAGGGGCATGGAAATTTTGGAACCTGAGGAATGTAACTCCTGAAGATAAATTTTTTCACCACATCTCATTTTCCCGTGGGGGCCTCCGAAAATGCTTATTTCAGTGGTGCCCCAAGAATCCCACTCCCACAAGCAACAGGGAAATTGGGACCACTCATTTCTCCTGTAACACTCTGACCAGAAATTGAACCAGCAACCTTTTGGTGCACGGGAGGACACCCAACCAACTGAGCCACACCTGTGAGGGCTGTAAGAATTTTTAAAACATGCAATACCTGAGTATTTAGGCAGTGGCACTGACCTCTTTCTTTTCCCTTCGATTGTCAAATTAAAAAAATGACAACAGTCAAAACAACAATAGCCATCCCGTGGTAATGAATCAAAATTTTACCTATTTTTTGTCAGATCTGCAAAAAATATAATACATTTTTTGGTGTGCTGCATTATTTTAGTAATTAGTTTATGCATGCCATGAGGTGAAAATGGTTGAAAATCACTGCTCTAAACAATGAGATATTTTCCATGAGGCCAGTGGTTCTCAAATGGGCAGTTTTGTCCACCAAGGACAATTAATATGTGGAGACCTTTTTGGGTGTCAAAATTGGGAGGTGCAACTGAGATCTACTGAGTAGAGATCAGGGATTTTGTTAAACATCCTATAATGCACTGGACCATGCCCTACAACAAAGAATTTATCTGGCTCAAAATGGCATATCGCAGGTTGAGAATCCCAGTAATACTTGGAGAACATAAGGCTTGGTCTACAGACCCACAGAAAAAGAATTCTGATAGAGTCAGGTTATGTGGGATTTTGGATGCAAACTTGTTGGGGGTTTTTGATTTAAGAAATAAACAAAATTTCCCTTCGGGGTTCACTATGTGGTTTCAGGGGATTGATGTTCATCTACAAATTAGGCCAAATGGCATATTGTTCCCAGCTGCCGATTTAAATCCCCCACCACTCATCCATGGTAAAAAGAAAACAATTAAAGCCAGAGTTTTAATCATAAAAAGTAAATCTTGAAAGGTTGCATTGTTGATCTACATAGTTTATATCGATATGAAGCAAAATGATACTTTAGGAGAGAAACACAGCTAACAATACCAAATTTACACCAAGGAGGCACACAAGAAATGTTGATTATGCTTCTGAAGATTCTAAAATTATATTTATGAGTAAATAAACAATTCAGGGCATTAGTTGAACAACACCTATGCCCATATAAAATTTTATAATGGAAACATTCACCTTCACAGTAAAAAGTATAAGGCATTATCTTTCTAAAGTATAAATCTAAAAATGTTACTCCTCCAATATAAAAATCCATACAGTCCTCCTGCCTAAGAGACCCTCTACAAAATAATTTCAAATAACTTCTCTAGACTTATATCTCTCTTTTATTAGTACTCAGTGAATATTATCTTGGTAATCAAGAAAGATAATAGTGGTAATGATCCTAAGTGTCAAAAGAGTTATAAAGACGTTCTCATAGACATTATGAAATGTCACTTGGGCAGGAGCAGTATGGCCAGGCTTCATAGTACAAACGTAGGGATTAGATCATTGAAAACGGGGAAGAGAAATTGTGTGAAGGTAGCTGACATATGAACAGAGGCATATAAGTAAGAAAATACATTGTATTAGTTGGGCACTAGAAAGTCCATTGCTTAGGGAAGTAGTAGTTAAAAAAAGATAGAGAGAGATAAGGTCAAGGTTGTAGGATATTTTAAGGGTCTGCCGTCATAGTTGATGTTTGCTCTGAATGTGGTTGGGAATCATCAGAAGTTTATGAATAGGAAGGGTGACAATGACAATAGTCATATTTGGAAGAGCCTTGCAATGATACCCTGGCAAAAGGTGTTAGATTGAAAACAGACCAGAAGCAGGTAACTAGTTAGAAGATTATTTACATATGTACTAAATAATATAATACTGTTTGAACAAATATTACATATCTTTGGAATTCACTCTAGAAGAAGAAAATTGTTAATAGATGGTCACCTTCCCCAAAGAGTCTGTAATCTCTCTGAGGAGAGAGATTTATATGCAAGAAATAGACCTCGAATGATAAAGCAGATAAAACATAATAATATCCGTAATTAAATTATGTGCATTATAAGTGAAACAGATCAGAGAAAGAGAACATGGGAGCCACAGGGAAGCCTTTATGAAGGAAGTGACATTTGAAATTGTTCTGTAATTAGTAAAATGTAAGTGGCCAAAAAAGGAATGGGGGGAAAAAAGGCATTTTGATGGAGACACATCATGAGCAAAAGTATGAAGATATGAATGAGTATAGCAAGTGGTTGGAGCAATAAAGATAAAGAATGAGTACTTGATAAATCTATGCAGGGGTTAAAGAAAGGCGGACAAACACATTACTTCTAATTAGATGTCCAAATGGAATTACGGATCAGTAAGAGCCTACTATCTAATTATGTACCTAATGCCAGGTGCTGCTCTAATATTTTCAGATGTGGGTGTGTTTAGTGCTCACAACAACCCATCTAAGTAGGTGTTATCTCCAATCTACAGATGCAGACACAGAGGCTTGCAGAGATGAAGCTACAAAACAGGAATTCAGCAAACATATTTGAGCCTCTGCCATGTGCCAGAAATGCCAGTTATTACAGATAGAGTCAGTCTTTGCATTTAGATCCGTCTCCCTCTCAAGACCCCATAATTCTCACTACCCTATGTTATTTCTGTCTATTCAGCACACCGAGTCCTATCATAGAGTTTCCTATTAACCGAGTGGCAGGAGGACACCACTGTCAAAATTTCAAGTTCACGCAAATAACACATCTCCAAGTTGCGTAATGCAGATTTTCAAGTTTTTAGTTAACATAGTTATCCCTTTTACTGAATCCTTTTAAAAAAGTCTTTCTTAGCCATAAAAAGCAGTTTCTAAAACTGGAGTTATAAATGGGGCCATAAGCCAGTGCTTTGCAATTCAGATGATATCATTAGAAGGCAGCAGCGGCATTCTGCCTTGGACTCCTCGTGTGGAGGGTGGCTCAGACTCCACAGGGTACAAAGCTAGGCTGAGTCTCATCAGGAAGAGCATGCTGGTGGGGCTATATAGCAGAGGTTTCAGGGGGGAAACATCCCCACATAACATCATCACAGAGCTATCTGGAGAAAACCATAATGGGTTTAAATGAGATTTAAATTAACTGGATACAAGCTTGCAGTGACAATTATAAAGGCCTTTAAGCTAACAAGAAAATCAGGCCGGAAAACAGCTATGTCTAAAACTTCCTACCAAATGTGGCATCTCTACATAGATATATAAGTAGGTAGATGATAGGTGATAGAGAGATAGATGACAGATGATAGATGATGACAGATAGATGGATAGATAGATGATGATAGATGATAGATAGATGATGATAGATGATATAGATGATAGATGATAGATAGATAGATGATAGATAGATAGATAGATAGATAGATATAGATAGATAGATGATAGATAGATAGATAGATAGATAGATAGATAGATGATAGATAGATAGATAGATAGATAGATAGATAGATAGATAGATAGATAGATAGATGATAGATAGATAGATAGATAGATAGATAGATAGATGATAGATAGATAGATAGATAGATATAGATAGATGATAGATGATGATAGATAGATAGATAGATAGATAGATAGATAGATAGATAGATAGATGATAGATGATAGATAGATAGATAGATAGATAGATAGATAGATAGATAGATAGATAGATGATAGATAGATAGATAGAGATAGATGATAGATAGATAGATGATAGATGATAGATAGATAGATAGATAGATAGATAGATAGATGATAGATAGATGATTAGATAGATAGATAGATAGATAGATAGATAGATAGATAGATAGAGATAGATGATAGATAGATAGAGATAGATAGAGATAGATAGATAGATAGATGATAGATAGATAGATAGATAGATAGATAGATAGATAGATAGATAGATAGATGATAGATAGATAGATAGATAGATAGATAGATAGATAGATAGATTAGATAGATAGATGATAGATAATAGATAGTAGGTAGATAGATGATAGACAGATAGATATTGGTATTGAAGGGTAGCAGAATGTACCATCCCAAAATATGCCACCTGGTGTATTATTTTGGGCTGTAGGCACTCGAATAAGAACAAATGCAGAGAGAGGCTTTCTCTGAAGGCCCCTTATCTACCTAAAGTCAGGTCCTTCAACAAGTACTCAGTTGTCATGAACCTCTTTCCTGGGAGTTTCATCAACCAAGGAGGATTGATTCTTGTAAGAGGAAAGGAGTCAAGAAGTCCACACCACACCCAGACAAACTCTCTCGCACTCATACCTCCCATCTATTCTCAGGCTCCATTCATCTTTCCTAAAAATCATTTCTTCTCCCCTAAGAGACCGACATCCCCCTCCCTTTCCTTAGTAAAGATGTTATTTAGGCCCAAATTCTAAGCACCTTGGGAGCTGTTCATTTCCACCATTATGTATGATACACATGTTAATCAACTTCTGTTTGCTTTTCCCATGTTTATCTTTTATTACTGGGGTTTCAGCTAAGAACTCAGAAAAATACAGGAAAGATTACTTGTACTCCCCTATAATATTTATATCTACATCTATATCTATACTTATAGCTGTCCCTACACACACACACACACACACACACACACACAAATTACTTGCAGCTGATTTGACTGTAAAAATGATGCCTCACAGGAAGATTATTTTAAAATGCTTATAATACCTCATTTCAGCCAAGCCAAACACAAACACGGGATATTAGGCAAAAGCCTACTAGACACTAATACACAGTCAGATTGTTATTTACTTATTTAATTGAATCTTCATAGGATGCTTGCCTTCAAAGTTCAAAGTCAAGCAACGTAATGTAGTAGAAATGGTTTTCGAAAAAGCTATGATATCCTACAAATTTAAATAGAAGCTTTAGTTGTCCAAAATTTACAAGTTTTATGTATAAACTTTTGGACTAAATGAAATATAAAATTTTGTGAGGGAGCTGCGATTTAACATGAAAAACAGATAGTGGTATGCACTTTTTCTTTTAAGTGCTCGGCACCAATTTTTTTTAATTAACTATGTTTTGTAAGAACACTTAACATGAGTTCTACCTCTTCACAAAATTTCTGTTTATGTTACAAAAATAGCTTGGGATGGAGTAAAAAAGGACGGTATCTATAAAACTACTTGTGTAGATACATTTTCACATTTCGAACAAAACAATAGTTTAGTGAGAATATTCTCCATTTCTTTCCACTTAGCAGAATTTGACCTTATTTACCAGGTATATCAGCACCTATAGAGAAAACATTTCCTCAACTAAAAGACATTATGCCAAATCCATTAAAGGTATCAATATCAAATGTACTAATGACAAAATGTGATTGTGAAGATGATTACAGTCAATATAATTTTTAAAATAAGATTAAATTGTAAGGAAATTATTCTTCAGAAAATTTCTAATATATACTAAAAATAGGCGGCACTAAAAATGTGATTAAAGTGCATAAGCACATACCAATGTAATTATTCTGTTTGTTATTTTAAAGTCCAGTTCATTAATAAGAAAACTTTTTTTATTTTGCTTCAATGTATATCAATATGTTACTTCAATTTTTATAAAGGATTTTTTATAAAATAATTTTAAATAAGACTTTTTATGTCTACTAATACATTAAACCAATTTGTTAGCCAATAAGTAGTCAAATATACACAAAATAAAGGGGACACCAAATATTAATATAATTATAAACAAAATATTCATATATATACACATATATGTAAAAGTGTAATTATTTTTAGTGTCCCCTTTATTTTCAGAAGCCTCCTAGTTTAAACAATAAGTTATCTGACTATCCCAAAAAAAGACACCATATCTAATAATTTTTCAAAACTAAGCAGTCTGCTTTCACTGAGGGTCAATAAAGTAGGTAGAATTCCCCTAAAAGTGATAAGCCTGGGGAATTCAAATCTACTTTTGAGACAATAAACACAACTGAGGAAATAGATGGCTCCATGGCAGTTCCCCAGCCCTGCAGGTTGTAGGTCTGATCAGAAAGCTGACAGAGGAATTTGTTTTGTGAATAGAGACACTGCTCCGGGCAGGGAAGGTGTTCAGGTGCTCAGCGGCAGGTATCGGACGGTCACGTTGGTGGGTGGGGACGGCTCTCCCCCCACTCTCCTGCTCTCACCCTAATGACTCACCCATCTGCTTCTTACCCATGGGCTTCCAAGCAGCACTGCAAGTGTTCTAGAGACTCAATCATGCCAGCAGCATCAGATGGCAGAACTGGGTATTCTTTGAAGAAGGCCAAGCGTTTTCAGCAGTGGTCAGCCCCACAAAATTAAGAAAGGACTTTCATTTTTCTTCTAAATACAGTAGCAAATTAGAGGCCATATAATTTAAATTATGTTCATCACAAACTTCCTCATTTTAAACTTCGCAAAGTCAGATCGCCCGTGAAGCAGAGGAGCTGTAATGAGCTAGCCTCTGCCAAAGTGAGGGCAGTAATGATTTCAAGGTCATGGACTGGCAGAACGCTGAAGGAGAGGCGACTGGCAGATACCAGAGATGGAGGAAAGGAAAGTGTATTCCAAGGATTTGTTGAAATCGTGCCACTGCCAGAAGTCGCTTAAGTAGGTTTGAGGGAGTAAAATTATCAGGGTTCTGAACAAATGCTGCTTTATGAATGATTCTCGGGGCTCAGGAAAACAGAATAATTTTGCAGCTAACCTGAAATGGGAACAGACAGCAAGAAACTGGGAAACGGGGTGCACACAGAGAAAGAAAAAATAGGAAATAGTCGTCTTTCCTTGTTACCTCCTCAATCAGAGTCACCCCACCGAGTATATACTGATGGCCTCTTATCTTGAATCCACAGCTTAGAAGAGAATTAGCTAATAATGATGTGTAACCATTTTCATATTTTCACATATTTCTGAGTCCTACGATGAGCCAAGTGCATTTGGAGGTGCTAGGGATGCCCTGGAAAGCAAATCACACAAAATTCAGCTCTCATGGGGCTCATGTTATAGTAGACAGCAGGCAAATACCTGATACAAAGAGTGACAGATGCTATTTTAAAGGGGTAATCAGGAAAGATATTTGAACAAGAAACCATAATGAAGTGAAGTAAGTAGCCGCAGGAATACCTGGGAAACAAGGGTTTCAGGGCAAAGAGAGCAGCCAGTGCAAAGGCCCTGTACCCCCAGCATGCTGAGGATCATTGAGACAGACAGGAGTGAGTCTGCCCTGGAGTAGACCGAAGGCAAGCAAGAGGGGTAAGAAATAAGGGAGAGATTTACCAGGTACCAGGCCATCACAAAACACAGACATCTAGTCTCTGTTGAGCTAATATTTTAGAGCATAGAAGTCAATGTATGAAAGTATTGCTAAAGCCCTCACTGCAGGGGCAAAATCAGTATTTCAAATATTCCACACACTTTCAATGTATTTATATGGCACCTATGACTTTCTTGACTGTC